>NW_026136704.1:1162273-1204773 GCF_905237075.1 Dicentrarchus labrax
AACCAGCAGCTCCTCTCTGAGAACAGACCGACAGACAGACAGACATGAGCAGCTGGGATCTGTAGTTTGTGGTGTAAAAAACTGGCTGTACCGAGTCTGTCCTGCAGTCTTACCTGGCTCTGGGTGCTAGAGGGCACTGTGACACCATCAACCACACTCCTACAGACAGACAGACAGACAGACAGACAGACAGGTTCTGTGTGAATGAAGAACTCATGTGACAAGAAGCGTGATGTGTTACTATGGCAACCAGTGTTTACATATTGGGGGTAACTGTGGTCATTTCTGTGTCCGTACCTGTTGTGTCTCCTCGTGTCCTCTGTCCTGCTGGAGTTGGTCTTTACTGGAGAACCCTGGACACACAAACAGGAAGTCAAACGATTGATTCACACACACTGATAATCAATAGTGATTGATAATCAATAGTGATTGATTCTCACTGGGCAGAGCTCCTACCTCTCTGGTGATGCGTCGCTCGATGTAGGCCATGAACTGAGAACTCAGGCTGATACTGTCCCCTCCTCCTCCTCCTCCTCCTCCTTGCCCTCGACTCCTCCCCTCCTCCTCCTCTTCCTCCCCCACACAGCTGTCTATGAAGTCTATCTGCTCCAGCTCCACATCTGGTGAACAGACGGACGAGAACGGTGTCTTTCAATAATAAATGGTTCTCTCTGAACGCAGCTAACAGCTTTAAGACCAGGACCACATCAGGATCTGGATCAGACTGTGAGACAGTGATGGACTCACGTGTGCCGTTCGTCATGAGACCTCCTCCTGCTCCTCCTGCTCCTCCTGCTCTCTGTCTGTGCTCTCTGCTGATCTCGGCCACTCTCAGCGGCAGCTCTGACAGCTCCTCTGTGGGCTGAACAAACAGACAGGAAGTGAGCTCACACACAGACAGGAAGCAGAGGACAGGACGTGCTCTGTGTGTGTGTGTGTGTGTGTGTGTGTGTGTGTGTCTGACCTCGTTCCCGGACCACCTCTTGTCTCCGCTGTCCACACTGTTGAAACCAGAGTCCAGCGCTCCGTACGGGCGGCCAGGGTACAGCTCATCAGCACTGACCAAGCACAGACACACTTATTAAAGAGGCTGACTGGGCTTTTATTGTGAAGGATGAGCAGGAAGTCTTCAGTTAGGGTCAGTGACGCTCAGGAGTGATGGATAAAGCAATAACAAATATAGATTATTATTTGAGGTTGCAGCTGTCCACAGTGACGCTGTGCTATCGTGTTAAGCTAGTCCTATACAGAGTTTAATGTGTTTGTGTGTGGACATCAGAGCGGCTGGAAATATTCAAATTCATTTCTCTAATCAATAAACGTGTGATCAGTGATAATGTGGAGAGGGTGGGTGTGTGTGTGTGTGTGTTCTGACCAGGAGCCGTAGGTCGCAGGTCGTCTGTCGTAGTCTGGGAGGTCAGGGGTGGTCTTACTGGCCTCCAGGTTCAGGTACTTAAATATGTGGATCTTCCCTTTAATACAGATCTACACACACAGATAAACACAGTCAGCTGACAGTCACACGGCCCGCCCTCTACCTGATGATATCACTTCCTGTGTGTACCTGTGCAGGTGGGGTCTGCAGGGGGTTGTTGTCAAGGACGATGGTCTGGAGCTGAGTGAGCTGTCGGTAGCAGACGGGGATGGAGGTCACCTTGTTGCACGAGAAATCCAGACGCACCAGAGGGAGGTCGGCCAGCTCTGAGGGTACACACGCACACGCACACACGCAGGTACTCAAGTTACACAGGTACTTTAGTGTGTGTGTGTGTGTGTGTGTGTGTGTGTGTGCGTGTGTGTGTGTGTGTGTGTGTGTGTACCTGAAGGCAGTCTGACCAGGTGGTTCCTCCTGATGTTCAGGTCTCGTAGAGTCTCAAGCTGACCCACCTGAGACGGTAGAGTCTGGATCTCATTACAGCTCACATCCTGCAGGGGCGATCCACACAACCATCAATAACTGATAATCAATAACTAATCATACAGTGTACAGTCAAATGATAAAATCCTAATTCCAGTAACAACTTCCTGTGGAATTAAATCAATGTGTCAGCTGATCAGCTCTTCTGATCGTGCCGATCAAACTAATATCGATCAGCCGAAGCACCCTTAGTTTTAATCAGTGTCAGTGGGACTGATCACAGATCAATAACAGATCAATAATAGATCAATAACAGATCAATAATTAAAGCTGCAAGCAGCGTTGGGCGGGACCTCGCACTCCACGCAACTCGGGCGCCACGCCACATCACCCCATGCCCAAGCCTTCATCGCCGGAAGCTGAGGGAGACCGCTCTACATTGTCACAAGTTTCAGAAAGACTTACGCTTCCATAGACAGACTCTTCACTGCGAAAGGTGGAAATTCAGCACCACGCCACGGACACACCGTTTGACGCACAGTAAATATTTGATTCACTTATGATCACCAATGTGTCGAGATTGCAGTGATCGAATTTGAAAATCACTGCAAACTGCTGGAAATGGCATCACAGTTTGACATTCGATTGATCCTGGCTAACTTTGATGTCACGCTACAGACACGCCCTTCAACGTACAGTCACAAATTGCACAAATGTTAATGAACACATGTTTTGACTGCACTGACCAATTTTGAAGTAGATCCGATAAAACCTGTAGGAGGAGTTAGTTAAAATAGAAGCCCTGAAATGCCAAAAATGACATCACAGTTTTACATTCGTTCAAAATGGCCAACTTTGACGGCACGCCACGGACACGCTCTTCAACTTAGAGTCACAAATTGAACAGCGTTCATTCAGCACCATATGTTGACTGTACTGACCAATTTTGAAGCAGATCCCAGAAATTCCCTGGGAGGAGTTCATTCAAATACAAGCCCAAGAAATGGCAGACTTCCTGTGGGTTTTGGGATATGGGTCCAAGAGGCTTTTTTGTACGTCTCGGCACGTTACACATGCCTACCGAGTTTCATACATATCGGCGAAACATGGCGCCAGGGCTGCTTTTTAAAAATCCTTTAGGGGGCGCTACAACCACGACAAACACTATTTTTGGTATGTGAGTTACAGGCACCAGTCTACACGTGTCCTGTGAATTTCATATTCATAACTATTACGGTCTCCGCACAGCTAATTATCTTCCACCAGAGCGCCACCCGGTGGCGTGATTTTTTTTCCCTTTTAGGGGAGCTTCAGGGAGCCATGGGCAAGCATCCTACCAAGTTTCGTTTTAATCACACTTGCCGACACAGAGATATAAACGTTTGACTTTGAAAGAGAGCCACCTTGTGGCGGTGGCCTCACATTGTTCAAGATTGTGCACGATGCCTAATCAAGACATAATGAACTATGGACCCAAGGTTGGTGTCAATCGGACATACCAATGTGGAGAAATGCCCAACTTCTTTTTTTGAAGAAAAATTCAACAGGAAGTGCTAATTTTATAACTTCCTTATTTTTTGAAATATCAAAATACTTTAAATTACTTTTTTTGCCAGGACGGTCTCCAGATGCTACGTGCAAAATTTTGTGCAAATCGGACAAAAGCACGTGGATGGAACATGAAAACGTAGCTTTTGGACATTTCACGCTCTAGGGGTCGCTGGAAGGTCCCTAATAATGGTTGTACCAGTTCAGTAAGGATGATCACAGATCAATAACAGATCAATAATAATGGTTGTACCAGTTCAGTAAGGATGATCACAGATCAATAACAGATCAATAACAGATCAATAATAATGGTTGTACCAGTTCAGTAAGGATGATCACAGATCAATAACAGATCAATAACAGATCAATAATAATGGTTGTACCAGTTCAGTAAGGATGATCACAGATCAATAACAGATCAATAATAATGGTTGTACCAGTTCAGTAAGGATGATCATAGATCAATAACAGATCAATAATAATGGTTGTACCAGTTCAGTAAGGATGATCACAGATCAATAACAGATCAATAACAGATCAATAATAATGGTTGTACCAGTTCAGTAAGGATGATCACAGATCAATAACAGATCAATAACAGATCAATAATAATGGTTGTACCAGTTCAGTAAGGTGTCTCAGCTGTCCCAGCTCTTCTGGCAGTGAAACCAGTTTGTTGTTGCAGGCGATCAAAACCTTCAGAGGAAGACTGCAGACCACCACAGGGAGGACAGACAGCTGGTTCCGACTGCAGACAGACAGACAGAGAGAGAGAGAGACAGGGAGGGAGAGAGACAGAGAGAGAGACAGGGAGGGAGACAGACAGAGAGAGACAGAGAGAGAGAGACAGGGAGGGAGAGACAGACAGGGAGGGAGACAGAGACAGAGAGAGAGAGACAGGGAGGGAGACAGGCAGAGAGAGAGACAGGGGACAGCGAGAGAGAGAGAGAGAGAGAGAGCAGGGGGAGAGAGAGAGAGAGAGACAGGGAGGGGAAGGCAGGGAGGGAGACAGACAGAGAGAGACAGAGAGAGAGAAAAGAGAGAGAGAGACAGACAGAGAGGGAGAGAGAGAGAGAGAGAGAGAGAGACACAGAGAGAGAGACAGGGAGGGAGACAGACAGAGAGAGACAGAGAGAGAGAGAGACAGGGAGGGAGAGACAGGGAGGGAGACAGGCAGAGAGAGAGAGACAGCGAGAGAGAGAGAGAGAGACAGGGAGGGAGACAGACAGAGACAGAGAGACAGACAGAGAGAGAGAGAGAGACAGGGAGGGAGACAGACAGCGAGAGAGAGAGAGACAGGGAGGGAGACAGACAGACAGAGAGAGGTCAATATATCAGTCTGTATACTGTTAGTGATCAATGTGTTTGTGTGTGTGTGTGTGTGTGTGTGTGTGTGTGTGTGTGTGTTACCTGAGGTTCAGGTAGGTGAGTGTGTGTGTGTTACCTGAGGTTCAGGTAGGTGTGTGTGTGTGTGTTACCTGAGGTTCAGGTAGGTGTGTGTGTGTGTTACCTGAGGTTCAGGTAGGTGTGTGTGTGTGTTACCTGAGGTTCAGGTAGGTGAGTGTGTGTGTGTTACCTGAGGTTCGGTAGGTGAGTGTGTGTGTGTTACCTGAGGTTCGGTGGTGAGGTGTGTGTGTTACCTGAGGTTCGGTAGGTGTGTGTGTGTGTTACCTGAGGTTCGGTAGGTGTGTGTGTGTGTTACCTGAGGTTCAGGTAGGTGTGTGTGTGTGTTACCTGAGGTTCAGGTAGGTGAGTGTGTGTGTGTTACCTGAGGTTCAGGTAGGTGTGTGTGTGTGTTACCTGAGGTTCAGGTAGGTGAGGGCCTGCAGGTTGAGCAGACTGTCTGGTAGAGACCTCAGACAGTTCTGGTACAGGTTGAGACTCTCCAGAGACACAAAGACACAAACCTCCAGAGGAAGCTCTGAGAGACGGTTCCTGGACAGGTCTGTAAACACACACACACACACACACACACACACACACACACACACACACACACACACACACACACACACACACACACACACAAAGAAAAGAATATAAAACAGGTTTTATACTACAGACCAGGCCTCTATTGGAGACCTGCTGTTATTTGTCAAAATGTGGAGCCACAGCCGGCCAACAGGTTTCTATTAGGGACCCTGCATTTAACGGTATGTGTATGTGTGTACAGTGTGTGTATGTGTGTACTGTGTGTGTACAGTGTGTGTACTGTGTGTGTACAGTGTGTGTATGTGTGTGTATGTGTGTACTGTGTGTGTACAGTGTGTGTGTGTGTGTACTGTGTGTGTACAGTGTGTGTGTGTGTAGTACAGTGTGTGTACAGTGTGTGTATGAGTGTGTACAGTGTGTGTGTGTTACAGTCAGAGACAGTGTGTGTATATAGTGTGTACAGTGTGTGTATATAGTGTGTACAGTGTGTGTATATAGTGTGTACAGTGTGTGTGTGTGTACAGTGTGTGTATATAGTGTGTACAGTGTGTGTGTGTGTACAGTGTGTGTGTATATAGTGTGTACAGTGTGTGTACAGTTTGTGTGTGTGTGTTAAGTAGAGACAGTGTGTGTACAGTGTGTGTGTGTGTACAGTGTGTGTACAGTGTGTGTACAGTGTGTGTGTGTTACAGTCAGAGACAGTGTGTGTATATAGTGTGTACAGTGTGTGTGTGTGTACAGTGTGTGTGTATAGTGTGTACAGTGTGTGTGTGTGTACATGTGTGTGTGTGTGTGTACAGTGTGTGTATATAGTGTGTACAGTTGTTGTGCTGTGTGAGAAACTTGTGACTGACTCTATAAATAGACACAACCAGTCGCTCTGTATCTCAACCTTCCTCCAATCAGATCACTCTGTGGTTGTCATGGTGACACAGGACGCCATGACACAGAGCCGTGCCCTCACTCACTAGCTGAGCGCCCCCTGCAGGCAGCAGTTGGCACTGATACCGATCAATCACACTGCTCTATCAATAATATTGATGATCATCATCAGTAACCATGGTGACACTGACTCGCTCCTCTCTTCATCAGTTCATCTGTCAATCAATCTCTCCTTCCATTGATCAGCTGTTTGCTCTCTGTACAGTACAACACTTTTTTTTTTTTTTTGTGTGTGTGTGTGTGTGTGTGTGTGTGTGTGTGTGTGTGTGGAGCAGCACCTGGGCAGGAAGTACACGTCACCATGGTAACATCTACTTCCCACACACACACACACAGGAAGTGTCCTGCAGTGTATTTATGGATTAGTGTTTCCACCAGCTGCTGTGAACTGTGTGTGTGTTTAAAGGCCCGTACACACCAACCCGACTGATCAGTCGGCTCCGGTCTCCCCGAGTCTCCCCGAGTCTCCCCGAGTCTCCGACTGGAGCGTACGCTCTGTGTAATACGTCCCCATAACAGCGGGCGGAGCTGATCTGTGTTGTTGCCCAAAGACAACGAGAACCGGAGACGGCGGATCGCTGTAGACGTGGTACACCCAGAGCACGCTGTCGTCTGTCACTGTTTCCAGCAGAGACTGCTGACGGTCGTCAGGAAGGATCGTTGTTGTCATTGCTCGCTGAACGGAGAATACGATGGCTAATAACAACAGGATACTGCCGTTGGTGTAGTACGTTTACCATCCTCACTTCTGGTTTTCTCGCGCACTCTCTGATTCGCTAGTCCAGGGCGAGCACTGCACCAATCAGATTGGTCACTGAGGCCGACGCCCACTGAATCGACCAAATGAACGCCGACGCCGACTGACGACGGCACGGGACACACCGAACCGACTCGAGTCACCGACCTCGCCCGACGACGTCCGACAATCTGGTTGGTGTGTCCGGGCCTTAAGGCTCCCACTGTCTATCACCAATACATGATCAATAACACATAATCAATATGCTGATGGATCAAAGGAACCTCACTGATGTTAAAGGTTACCTGGAGGAAGCAGCAACTAACTGTTACTATGGTAACGACTGAAAAACACTCAAATACCCTCACACACACACACACACACACACACACACACACACATGATTAACTCCAGTGTATTGATCCACTTTATGGATGATATTGATCAGTATACACTGTATCTTTATGGATTATTGATCAGAATACAATGTATCTTTATGGATTATTGATCAGAATACACTGTATCTTTATGGATTATTGATCAGAATACACTGTATCTTTATGGATTATTGATCAGTATACACTGTATCTTTATGGATTATTGATCAGAATACACTGTATCTTTATGGATTATTGATCAGAATACACTGTATCTTTATGGATTATTGATCAGTATACACTGTATCTTTATGGATTATTGATCAGAATACACTGTATCTTTATGGATTATTGATCAGTATACACTGTATCTTTATTGATTATTGATCAGTATACACTGTATCTTTATGGATTATTGATCAGTATACACTGTATCTTTATTGATTATTGATCAGTATACACTGTATCTTTATGTAACAACCCTGTCAGACTGTTAGATATCGTATCCATAATAAACATGTGAAGAGTCAGAACTGTTGTTGTTGTTGTTGTTGTGTAAACAACAGTGATATCTGTTAGCTCAGCCTTCATTAGCATCAGCTCCATTCACTCCTTATGTGAGCTGATCAACACTTACTGTTGTTTACACATTATTTATTGTTTTATATACAGAATCATTTTACTCAGTTTCTGACCTCTGCTGTTATTGTTTGTATTGTTATTGTTATTTCCCCCTTTAGGACACTAATGTGGATCCAATGTAAGAATCAACCTAAATATGCATCCTGTTGATCCTTTTATCTGTCTACAACTGCTCTAAAACATTAACCATTAAAACCTCCTTTTATTTTGAAATCTCACATTGTATCCGTATTGTTTTTTGTTTAAAGTTATTTTAATTGTGTGTAATGTTCATACGTATGTTAAAGTTGTTAAAAGGATACATTTTCAGTATCATCTATTTAAATATTTATTATATATGTATATTGTATGGAAGCCCGTTATTATAATCTCTATAATATAATGACAAACGTGATCAATATTATATTGACTATTGAGTATTTTAAGATATTAAGTGAATCATTAGAGAGTTAATGACGAGTATAATGACTTTCACAATCTCTTTTCCCTTTACATTGGTACTAACGGGCTTCCATACTTTTGAAACTTGATCAATAACAATACAAACACTCTGCTCTGCCAGTGCTAGCATGCTAGCTAGCTACACCAACCGACATCATACAGGTGTACCGACACAGAGCGTAACCCCACACACCTGGTGCCCCCCGCCCACGGTACATCTGGACTTACAGTGATCAACTGAACATGTGGAGAGGGATGAGTGACAGTTAATCCACCGTTGAACAACATATAACAACATATAACAACATATAACAACATATAACAACATATAACAACATATAACAACATATAACGTGTTTCCCGGCCGCTGTTCCCGCGCTGCTACCTGCTAGCTAGCTGCAGGGGAACATGTTGTGAAGGGTAACGATGTTTGTCACAACACCGGCCTGTCCCATCCCAGCCTTCCCACCGCGGCTGAGCCGGGACTGTTAGCTTCCCGCCTCCTCTAAAGTGCATTAAACCCCACACACTGTCTGTGAGTTACTCTTACTGCCCCCCCCCCGGCTCCCTGTGCCCTGTGGCCGGCTCCGGGGCTCACTCACCGGCCCTGGTAGTGTCCGTCAGGTCGTGGTTGGCGGCGCTCCGGGGGAACTCCTTCAGCTTCCTGCCGCTGAGGTTCAGACACCCGGTGGCCGAGGCTTCGTCTAAAGCCCGGTCCAAAGAGCGGTTCCAGGGCGCCGGACCCGCCGGCCCCAGTCCGTTATTATTCCCGACTGAAACATTCCCGGTGCCGCCGCCACCGCCGCCTCCCACCGTAAAGCTGAGTCCGGTGTTGTCCGCAGACCCCAGCAACACCGAGGCCGCCATTACACACTCCGGCTGTTAGCTCACAGTGCTAGCGGCTAACTCCCACCCTGAACCGCAGCTGAGCATGCGCAGAGCGGCGGCCGGAGGAGGCGGACTGGTCAACGAGTTATTATTACATTTATTTATTCTTCAATAGTAGATTATAGAGTATTATATACAGTACTATAGTGTATTATACAGTATTATATACAGTATTATAGTGTATTATACAGTATTATATACAGTATTATACAGTACTATATACGTACTATAGTGTATTATACAGTATTATATACGTTTATGTGTATTATGTATTATATACAGTGCTATAGTGTATTATACGATTATATACAGTATTATAGTGATTATACAGTATTATATACAGTACTATAGTGTATTATACAGTATTATATACAGTATTATAGTGTATTATACAGTATTATATACAGTACTATAGTGTATTATACAGTATTATATACAGTATTATACAGTATTATATACAGTACTATAGTGTATTATAGAGTATTATATACAGTATTATAGTGTATTATACAGTATTATATACAGTACTATAGTGTATTATACAGTATTATATACAGTACTATAGTGTATTATACAGTATTATATACAGTACTATGGTATTATAGAGTATTATATACATATTATAGTGTATTATACAGTATTATATACAGTACTATAGTGTATTATACAGTATTATATACAGTATTATACAGTATTATATACAGTACTATAGTGTATTATACAGTATTATATACAGTATTATAGAGTATTATATACAGTATTATAGAGTATTATATACAGTATTATATACAGTATTATACAGTATTATATACAGTACTATAGTGTATTATAGAGTATTATATACAGTATTATAGTGTATTATACAGTATTATAGTGTATTATACAGTATTATATACAGTACTATAGTGTATTATACAATATTATACAGTATTATATACAGTACTATAGTGTATTATACAGTATTATATACAGTACTATAGTGTATTATACAGTATTATAGTGTATTATAGAGTATTATATACAGTACTATAGTGTATTATACAGTATTATACAGTATTATATACAGTACTATAGTGTATTATACAGTATTATACAGTATTATATACAGTACTATAGTGTATTATACAGTATTATACAGTATTATATACAGTACTATAGTGTATTATACAGTATTATACAGTATTATATACAGTACTATAGTGTATTATACAATATTATATACAGTACTATAGTGTATTATACAGTATTATATACAGTATTATAGTGTATTATACAGTATTATATACAGTATTATAGTGTATTATACAGTATTATATACAGTACTATAGTGTATTATACAGTATTATATACAGTATTATACAGTATTATATACAGTACTATAGTGTATTATAGAGTATTATATACAGTACTATAGTGTATTATACAGTATTATATACAGTACTATAGTGTATTATACAATATTATATACAGTATTATAGTGTATTATACAGTATTATACAGTATTATATACAGTATTATAGTGTATTATACAATATTATATACAGTACTATAGTGTATTATACAGTATTATATACAGTATTATAGTGTATTATACAGTATTATATACAGTATTATAGTGTATTATACAGTATTATATACAGTACTATAGTGTATTATACAGTATTATATACAGTATTATACAGTATTATATACAGTACTATAGTGTATTATAGAGTATTATATACAGTACTATAGTGTATTATACAGTATTATATACAGTACTTTAGTGTATTATACAGTATTATATACAGTATTATACAGTACTATATACAGTACTATAGTGTATTATACAGTATTATATACAGTGCTATAGTGTATTATACAGTATTATATACAGTACTATAGTGTATTATACAGTACTATAGTGTATTATACAGTATTATATACAGTGCTGTAGTGTATTATACAGTATTATATACAGTACTATAGTGTATTATACAGTATTATATACAGTATTATACAGTATTATATACAGTACTATAGTCTATTATACAGTATTATATACAGTACTATAGTCTATTATACAGTATTATATACAGTACTATAGTGTATTATACAGTACTATAGTGTATTATACAGTATTATATACAGTATTATAGTGTATTATACAGAATTATATACAGTACTATAGTGTATTATACAGTACATTATACAGTATTATAGTGTATTATACAGAATTATATACAGTACTATAGTTTATTATACAGTATTATATACAGTACTATAGTGTATTATACAGTATTATATACAGTATTATACAGTATTATAGTGTATTATACAGTATTATATACAGTACTATAGTGTATTATACAATATTATAGTGTATTATACAGTACTATAGTGTATTATACAGTATTATATACAGTACTATAGTGTATTATACAGTATTATATACAGTATTATAATATTATATACAGTATTACAGTATTATATACAGTATTATAGTGTATTATACAGTATTATATACAGTATTATAGTGTATTATACAGTATTATATACAGTACTATAGTGTATTATACAGTATTATATACAGTACTATAGTGTATTATACAGTATTATATACAGTATTATAGTGTATTATACAGTATTATATACAGTACTATAGTGTATTATACAGTATTATATACAGTATTATACAGTATTATATAAAGTACTATAGTGTATTATAGAGTATTATATACAGTACTATAGTGTATTATACAGTATTATATACAGTACTATAGTGTATTATACAATATTATATACAGTATTATAGTGTATTATACAGTATTATACAGTATTATATACAGTATTATAGTGTATTATACAGTATTATATACAGTACTATAGTGTATTATACAATATTATATACAGTACTATAGTGTATTATACAGTATTATATACAGTATTATAGTGTATTATACAGTATTATATACAGTATTATAGTGTATTATACAGTATTATATACAGTACTATAGTGTATTATACAGTACAATATACAGTATTATAGTGTATTATACAGTATTATATACAGTACTATAGTGTATTATACAGTATTATATACAGTATTATAGTGTATTATACAGTATTATACAGTATTATAGTGTATTATACAGTATTATATACAGTATTATACAGTACTATATACAGTACTATAGTCTATTATACAGTATTATATACAGTACTATAGTCTATTATACAGTATTATATACAGTACTATAGT
Source organism: Dicentrarchus labrax (assembly GCF_905237075.1). Lineage (NCBI taxonomy): Eukaryota > Metazoa > Chordata > Actinopteri > Moronidae > Dicentrarchus > Dicentrarchus labrax. Next base: position 1,174,879 of record NW_026136704.1, read on the forward strand.
GTATTATACAGTATTATATAAGTATTATACAGTACTATATACAGTACTATAGTGTATTATACAGTATATATACTATAGGGTATTATACAGTATTATTATACAGTATTATACAGTACTATATACAGTACTATAGGGTATGATACAGTATTATATACAGTGCTGTAGTGTATTATACAGTATTATATACAGTACTATAGTGTATTATACAGTATTATATACAGTATTATACAGTATTATATACAGTACTATATTGTATTATACAGTATTATATACAGTATTATACAGTATTATATACAGTACTATAGTCTATTATACAGTATTATATACAGTACTATAGTCTATTATACAGTATTATATACAGTACTATAGTGTATTATACAGTATTATATACAGTATTATACAGTATTATATACAGTACTATATTGTATTATACAGTATTATATACAGTATTATACAGTATTATATACAGTACTATAGTGTATTATACAGTATTATATACAGTACTATAGTCTATTATACAGTATTATATACAGTACTATAGTGTATTATACAGTACTATAGTGTATTATACAGTATTATATACAGTATTATAGTGTATTATACAGAATTATATACAGTACTATAGTGTATTATACAGTACATTATACAGTATTATAGTGTATTATACAGAATTATATACAGTACTATAGTTTATTATACAGTATTATATACAGTACTATAGTGTATTATACAGTATTATATACAGTATTATACAGTATTATAGTGTATTATACAGTATTATATACAGTACTATAGTGTATTATACAATATTATAGTGTATTATACAGTACTATAGTGTATTATACAGTATTATATACAGTACTATAGTGTATTATACAGTATTATATACAGTATTATAATATTATATACAGTATTACAGTATTATATACAGTATTATAGTGTATTATATACAGTATTATAGTGTATTATACAGTATTATATACAGTATTATAATATTATATACAGTATTATAGTGTAATATACAGTATTATATACAGTATTATAGTGTATTATACAGTATTATATACAGTACTATAGTGTATTATACAGTATTATATACAGTATTATAATATTATATACAGTATTACAGTATTATATACAGTATTATAGTGTATTATACAGTATTATAATATTATATACAGTATTATATACAGTATTATAGTATTATATACAGTATTATATACAGTATTATAGTGTATTATACAGTATTACATACAGTATTATAATATTATATACAGTATTATATACAGTATTATAATATTATATACAGTATTATATACAGTATTATAATATTATATACAGTATTATAGTGTATTATACAGTATTATATACAGTATTATAGTAATAGATACAGTATTATAGTATTATATACAGTATTATAGTGTGTTATACAGTATTATATACAGTATTATAGTAATAGATACAGTATTATATACAGTATTATAGTAATAGATACAGTATTATAGTATTATATACAGTATTATAGTGTGTTATACAGTATTATATACAGTATTATAGTAATAGATACAGTATTATATACAGTATTATAGTGTATTATACAGTAATATACTGTATAAAATTACTATAATACTGTATAATATATTATAATACTGTATCTATTACTATAATACGGTATCTATTACTATAATTGTATTGTATTGTATTACTTTATTAATCCCACAACTGCTTGCCACAGCAGCAATTACTAAATAAATACAGATATAAAAAACTATGATAAAAACTTATATATTTTTTTTCCCCAAATGCTTTTTTGGAAATTATATCAGAAAACATGTTACAGTGACAAACTCTTGGTATATAACAATTATTACATTCTAAATCATGTTCATACCTCCTAATGAATTCTGTTTAACATTTACCACAGATACAAATGCATCATATAGAGAGAGACATTTTAGGATTAAATAAAAGCTAAGAAAATAAAAGAAGTAAAACAAAAGAAGAGTATACAAGATGTTGGGCAGTATACTTAAAGAAGGAGCTTAGCAAGGGGTTCAATTAAATTGTGTTCTAACAGGTCCTGAACCAAGCGGATGTTGTTGTGGATGGATCTTCCTTTAAGGAACTATGATAAAAACTAAACTATGGTATGGTGGTAGCAACAAAAAGTACACTAAAGCACTATATATTAAAAAGAGTACACTAAAACACTATATATTAAAAAAGTACACTAAAACACTATATATTAAAAAGAGTACACTAAAACACTATATATTAAAAAAAGTACACTAAAACACTATATATTAAAAAAGTACACTAAAGCACTATATATTAAAAAGAGTAACACTATATATTAAAAAAGTACTAAAACACTATATATTAAAAAAGTACACTAAAGCACTATATATTAAAAAAGAGTACACTAAAACACTATATATTAAAAAGAGTACACTAAAGCACTATATATTAAAAAAAGTACACTAAAGCACTATATATTAAAAGAGTACACTAAAACACTATATATTAAAAAAGTACACTAAAGCACTATATATTAAAAAAAGTACACTAAAGCACTATATATTAAAAAAAAGTAAAGCACTATATATTAAAAAAGTACACTAAAACACTATATATTAAAAAAGTACACTAAAGCACTATATATTAAAAAAGTACACTAAGCACTATATATTAAAAAAGTACACTAAAAATATTAAAACACTAAAACACTATATATTAAAAAGAGTACACTAAAGCACTATATATTAAAAAAAAGTACACTAAAGCACTATATATTAAAAAAGTACACTAAAACTATATATTAAAAAAGTACACTAAAACACTATATATTAAAAAAAGTACACTAAAGCACTATATATTAAAAAAAGTACACTAAAACACTATATATTAAAAAAAGTACACTAAAGCACTATATATTAAAAAAGTACACTAAAGCACTATATATTAAAAAAAGTACACTAAAGCACTATATATTAAAAAAGTACACTAAAACACTATATATTAAAAAAGTACACTAAAACACTATATATTAAAAAGAGTACACTAAAACACTATATATTAAAAAAAGTACACTAAAGCACTATATATTAAAAAAGTACACTAAAGCACTATATATTTAAAAAAGTACACTAAAGCACTATATATTAAAAAAGTACACTAAAACACTATATATTAAAAAAGTACACTAAAACACTATATATTAAAAAAAGTACACTAAAGCACTATATATTAAAAAAAGTACACTAAAGCACTATATATTAAAAAAAGTACACTAAAGCACTATATATTAAAAAAGTACACTAAAGCACTATATATTAAAAAAGTACACTAAAGCACTATATATTAAAAAGAGTACACTAAAACACTATATATTAAAAAAGTACACTAAAGCACTATATATTAAAAGAGTACACTAAAGCACTATATATTAAAAGAGTACACTAAAGCACTATATATTAAAAAAGTACACTAAAGCACTATATATTAAAAGAGTACACTAAAGCACTATATATTAAAAAGAGTACACTAAAACACTATATATTAAAAAGAGTACACTAAAGCACTATATATTAAAAAAAGTACACTAAAGCACTATATATTAAAAAGTACACTAAAGCACTTATATTAAAGAGTACACTAAAGCACTATATATTAAAAAAGTACACTAAAACACTATATATTAAAAAAGTACACTAAAACACTAAACACTATTAAAAAAACTCTAAAAAGATTGTGAGTAGCTGCCACTCATGCAGCGCTAACATTCTAGATATAATTGTATTAAAGTGAGTACTAAATGAATAAGTCCAGTACAGTTGCTTTATGAATTAATCATTTAATAAAAAGATGATATAAATATATAAAGTCATCTTTTAAAGTCAGTTTAATAAAATGATCAAATGTTCCAGAAATAAAAACAAATATTAAAAACCATAAAATTCAGATCAATAATCACACATAATCGTTATAATAACTCTCCGGATCATTTGTAGTTCGTTTTTATCGTCTGACGTCAACCCGATCGACACAAATACGTCATCTCCCAGAATGCACGGCGCTGTCGCATATTGGCGCATGCGCGTCGCGGCGGAGTCCAGGGCCGGGTATCATGGCGACGTACGTGGACATCCTGAAGAGCGAGTTCCCGGAGATCGACTCGGAGGTCTTCGACTACATCACAGGTGAGAGGCCGGGCCCGGAGCCGCTGTGTGCCGGGGACGGAGCCGCTGTGTGCCGGGGACGGAGCCGCTGTGTGTCGGCCCGGTGGAGCGGCACGGACCGCTCTCTGCTCCGCCTGGTAGCCGCTGTAGCTACAGAGCTAACGAGCTAACCGGGCTGACTGTAGCTGCTGGGCAGGGACACCGGTTAGCACGGCTCGGCATGGCTCAGCATGGCTCGGCTCGGCATGGCTCGGCATGGCTCGGCATGGCTCAGCATGGCTCGGCTCAGCATGGCTCGTTAGCTAGACCTAAAACATGATTAGTCAGTTTAAGGATTTAAATCCGGTTTGACGAGACCAAACCCCGAAACTGAGACACACAGACCGCAGAGGGGTTCCAGGTAGTTTAATAGTTCTATTATAATAGTGTTATAGTAATATTATAATAGTGTTATAGTTATATTATAATAGTGTTATAGTAATATTATAATAGTGTTATAGTTCTATTATAATAGTGTTATAGTTATATTATAATAGTGTTATAGTTATATTATAATAGTGTTATAGTAATATTATAATAGTGTTATAGTAATATTATAATAGTTTTATAGTTCTATTATAATAGTTTTTTAATTTTTTTTTAATAATTTTTTATTTTTTTATTAAAAATTATAGTTCTATTATAATAGTGTTATGATTTATAGTTATAGTTATATTATAATAGTGTTATAGTTCTATTATAATAGTGTTATAGTAATATTATAATAGTGTTATAGTTCTATTATAATAGTGTTATAGTAATATTATAATAGTGTTATAGTAATATTATAATAGTGTTATAGTTCTATTATAATAGTTTTATAGTTATATTATAATAGTTTTATAATAGTGTTATAGTTCTATTATAATAGTGTTATAGTAATATTATAATAGTGTTATAGTAATATTATAATAGTGTTATAGTTATATTATAATAGTGTTATAGTTCTATTATAATAGTTTTATAGTTATATTATAATAGTTTTATAATAGTTTTATAGTAGTATGACAGGAAACAGTACAGGAGTATCACAGGAAGTATTTACTGTGACTGTGAGGAAACAGATAAAGTCTGAAAGTTATTATTCATAAATTAATTAAGAAGATGACATCACCATCTACCAACTGGGTTATATCAGGAGTTATTAATAACGGTGATCAGTAATCAATACACAGATTATTAGAGCGTTACTTCAGCAGTTAGCTAGTGTTTCTGTAGTGGAGACTAAACGTTAACAATGATCCATATCAGCAGTTTGAATCCAACTAAAAGCTCCCTGCACCAAACTCCCTTTAAGAAATATCACATTTTAACAATTCCTAACGTGTTCGTAACAACACGTAACTCTAGAAACACGAGCTAAAGGCCGTCATATGTCCACAGTCTGACTGTCAATACAGGATCAATATATTTGGGCGTTACCATAGTAACTACCTGGTTCTCTGCTTCCTGTCTGGTGCTGGCGAGACACTGCTCTCATTGGCTGGCGTCTGTGAGTTTAACAGCAAAGCAATCGTTAAAACGTCGGAATAGAAACAGAAGTTTGGTGTAGAGTGACAGCAGCTGTGTGTGAACACCTGAATGTGTGTGTGTGAACACCTGAATGTGTGTGTATGTGAACACCTGAATGTGTGTGTATGTGTACACCTGAATGTGTGTGTGTGAACACCTGAATGTGTGTGTGTGTGTGTGTGTGAACACCTGAATGTGTGTGTGTGTGAACACCTGAATGTGTGTGTGTGTGTGAACACCTGAATGTGTGTGTGTGTGTGAACACCTGAATGTGTGTGTGTGTGAACACCTGAATGTGTGTGTGTGTGTGAACACCTGAATGTGTGTGTGTGTGAACACCTGAATGTGTGTGTGTGAACACCTGAATGTGTGTGTTTGAACACCTGAATGTGTGTGTGTGTGTGTGTGTGTGTGAACACCTGAATGTGTGTGTGTGTGTGTGAACACCTGAATGTGTGTGTGTGTGTGTGAACACCTGAATGTGTGTGTGTGTGTGTGAACACCTGAATGTGTTTGTGTTTCAGGTGTTTTGGCCAGTGGCGGAGCGGACTTTGAGGATGGGGAGGAGGTCTACGACGCCATCGGAGGCGTCCTGCAGGGAGTGTCCGCTGACAGTAAGAACGAAGACGACGTCAGAGAAATCTGCTTCCAGATGTTCAACACGCTCACACTGTAAGGAAGCTTTACACAGACACAGCAACAGACAGACACATTCAGTCTGTGGTAATCAGAGGAGGTTATGATCAATAAATGAGTCTGATGGTAGAAGAAATATAAAAAGATCAAAACCAAAAGTCCTGCAGTATAACTGACTTCTCTACTGTCTGTCAGTGGTTCCCAAACACTGAGCCCTGCAGCCCACCAGACTCCATTCATAAAACCACTGATTTATCCTAGAGAATCATTAAACCCTTCAAAGTGGACAGAAACAGAATCAAACTGATTAAAAGCGTCTCTGTTAGTGTTTCCAACAATCACCAACTCTGGTTTGGTGGAAATAAATCCTTAATTCACCGACGTAGATGATAAAAACAGCAGTTTCAGTCGGAGCAGACCGGCTATGGAAACAAACCACAGAGAGGCTGCGATACAACACAGGCAGAGGGAGAGAGACACCATGTGACTTTGTGTCTGTATATAGAGAATATAATGTTAGCTGATATATTAATGTTTAAATATATATAGAGATAATATAATGTTTAATATGTCAGATATAAAACCTTGAACAATAAAGTGACTCTGTGTGTTTCAGGAACAACCATCATGGCTCCCAGAGGCAGGTTCTGTTGGACGCCCCGGTGCAACTGTCTCAGATCTCTGCAGACAACGGTAATTACTGACTGTCTGTAACTGACTGTTACTGACTGTTTGCTGTCTGTAACTGACTGTAACTGACTGTTACTGTCTGTTATTGACTGTTTCCGTCTGTTACTGACTGTTACTGTCTGTTACTGTCTCTTTCCGTCTGTTACTGACTGTTACTGACTGTTACCGTCTGTTACTGTCTGTTACTGACTAACTGACTGTAACTGACTGTTACTGACTGTCTGTAACTGACTGTAACTGACTGTTACTGACTGTCTGTAACTGACTGTTACTGACTGTCTGTAACTGACTGTTTGCTGTCTGTAACTGACTGTTACTGCCTGTTACTGCCTGTTACTGACTGTTACTGACTGTCTGTAACTGACTGTTTGCTGTCTATAACTGACTGTTACTGACTGTTTCCGTCTGTTTCCGACTGTTACTGACTGTTACTGACTGTTACTGTCTGTTACTGTCTGTTACCGACTGTTACCGACTGTTACTGACTGTAACTGACTGTTACTGACTGTTTCCGTCTGTTACTGTCTGTAACTGACTGTTTACTGTCTGTTACCGTCTGTTACTGTCTGTTACCGACTGTTTACTGTCTGTTACTGACTGTAACTGACTGTTACTGTCTGTTACCGACTGTTACCGTCTGTTACTGTCTGTAACTGACTGTTTCCGCCTGTTACTGACTGTTTCCGTCTGTTACCGTCTGTTACTGACTGTTTCCGTCTGTTACCGTCAGTTACTGTCTGTAACTGACTGTTACTGTCTGTTACCGACTGTTACTGTCTGTAACTGACTGTTACTGTCTGTTACCGACTGTTACTGTCTGTTACTGACTGTAACTGACTGTTTACTGTCTGTTACTGACTGTTAGCGTCTGTTACTGACTGTTTCCGTCTGTTACTGTCTGTTACTGACTGTAACTGACTGTTTACTGTCTGTTACTGACTGTTACCGTCTGTTACTGACTGTTTCCGTCTGTTACCGTCTGTTACTGACTGTTTACTGACTGTTACTGACTGTTTCCGTCTGTTACCGTCTGTTACTGTCTGTTACTGTCTGTAACTGACTGTTACCGTCTGTTACCGTCTGTTACTGACTGTTTCCGTCTGTTACTGTCTGTTACTGTCTGTAACTGACTGTTACTGTCTGTTACTGACTGTTTCCGTCTGTTACCGTCTGTTACTGTCTGTAACTGACTGTTTCCGTCTGTTACCGTCTGTTACTGTCTGTTACCTTCTGTTACTGACTGTTTCCGTCTGTTACCGACTGTTACTGTCTGTAACTGACTGTTTACCGTCTGTTACTGACTGTTTCCGTCTGTTACCGTCTGTTACTGTCTGTAACTGACTGTTACTGTCTGTTACCGACTGTTACTGTCTGTTACTGACTGTTACTGACTGTTTACTGACTGTTACCGTCTGTTACCGACTGTTTCCGTCTTTTACCGTCTGTTACTGTCTGTTACTGACTGTTACTGACTGTTTCCGTATGTTACTTTCTGTTACTGACTGTTTACTGACTGTTACTGACTGTTTCCGTCTGTTACCGTCTGTTACTGTCTGTTACTGTCTGTAACTGACTGTTACCGTCTGTTACTGTCTGTTACTGACTGTTTACTGACTGTTACTGACTGTTTCCGTCTGTTACTGACTGTTACTGTCTGTTACCGTCTGTTACCGACTGTTTCCGTCTGTTACCGTCTGTTACTGACTGTTACTGACTGTTACCGTCTGTTACCGTCTGTTACCGTCTGTTACTGACTGTTTACTGACTGTTACTGACTGTTTACTGACTGTTACCGTCTGTTACCGTCTGTTACCGACTGTTTCCGTCTGTTACCGTCTGTTACTGACTGTTACTGACTGTTACCGTCTGTTACCGTCTGTTACTGTCTGTTACTGACTGTTTACTGACTGTTACTGACTGTTTCCGTCTGTTACTGACTGTTACTGTCTGTTACTGTCTGTAACTGACTGTTTACCGTCTGTTACTGACTGTTTCCTCAGTCACTGGAGCAGAGGATGTTCAAGGAATCTGGATGATGAAACGTGCTCAGAACACAGTGAGTCCATTTTGTTTCTATTGCTGATTAAACAGCGGAGTTTCACAATAAAAGACTTCCTGTTTGGAGACTTTAACATGTGAAACGCATCACTTCCTGTCTGTGTCCTCAGACGGTGGACGCCAAGAAACTGGAGAAAGCTGAGGCGAAGCTGAAAGCCAAACATGAACGCAGGAACGAGAAGGACTCTCAGAAACCCACCAATCCACTGTGAGTACTCACCTGTCCTCACCTGTCCTCACCTATCCTCACCTGTCCTCACCTATCCTCACCTGTCCTCTCCTGTCCTCACCTGTCCTCACCTATCCTCTCTGTCCTCACCTATCCTCTCCTGTCCTCACCTGTCCTCTCTGTCCTCACCTGTCCTCACCTATCCTCTCTGTCCTCACCTGTCCTCTCTGTCCTCACCTATCCTCTCTGTCCTCACCTGTCCTCACCTGTCCTCACCTATCCTCACCTATCCTCTCCTGTCCTCACCTGTCCTCACCTATCCTCTCTGTCCTCACCTGTCCTCACCTATCCTCTCCTGTCCTCACCTGTCCTCTCTGTCCTCACCTATCCTCTCTGTCCTCACCTGTCCTCTCTGTCCTCACCTGTCCTCACCTATCCTCTCTGTCCTCACCTGTCCTCACCTATCCTCTCTGTCCTCTCCTGTCCTCACCTATCCTCTCTGTCCTCACCTGTCCTCTCTGTCCTCACCTGTCCTCACCTATCCTCTCTGTCCTCACCTGTCCTCACCTATCCTCTCTGTCCTCACCTGTCCTCTCTGTCCTCACCTATCCTCTCTGTCCTCACCTGTCCTCACCTATCCTCTCTGTCCTCACCTATCCTCTCTGTCCTCACCTGTCCTCACCTATCCTCTCTGTCCTCACCTGTCCTCACCTATCCTCTCTGTCCTCACCTGTCCTCACCTATCCTCTCTGTCCTCACCTGTCCTCTCTGTCCTCACCTATCCTCTCTGTCCTCACCTGTCCTCACCTATCCTCTCTGTCCTCACCTATCCTCTCTGTCCTCACCTCTCCTCTCCTGTCCTCTCCTGTCCTCACCTGTCCTCACCTGTCCTCTTCTGTCCTCACCTCTCCTCACCTGTCCTCTCTGTCCTGTCCTCACCTGTCCTCACCTCTCCTCACCTGTCCTCTCCACACCTGTCCTCACCTGTCCTCTGTCCTCCTGCTGTCTCACAGAGTCCTGGAGGAGGCGTCGGCCAGTCAGGCTAGCAATAAGAAGGACAACCGAGTGGACCAATCAGGGAAGAACCGCAGCTACGACATCCGCATCGAGAACTTTGATGTTGCGTTTGGAGAAAGGTGAGCTGTGGGCGGAGTTAATCAATAATCTAATAATGAGCCTAGGGATGCACCGATCCACATTTTTTCACTTCCGATCTGATCCCGATACCTGAATTTGGATATCGGCCGATACCGATACTATTCCGATACCAGAGCTCTGTTTGCTTTAATATTATTATTATCATTATTGTTGATTTTATATGAGGCTGAAATAAACTCCTCTCAACAGGCAGTATGATCTGTCTGTCTGTCTGTCTGTCTGTCTGTCTGTCTGTCTGTCTGTCTGTCCCAAAAGGAAACTTGAGGTAAGTATAAAGACAGAAAAACAGGAAATCCTGTTAACAGGAAAAATCCCATCCTGAAAACAAATATGCAACTGTAAGGGTTTCAAACTGATTGTCATGACAATATTTATTAAATTCCCAAAATGTCAAATAATTGAAATATAAGAAAAGTGCAATAAGTGTAAACAGACACACACACAGACACACACAGACACACACACACAGACACACACACACAGAGTGCCTGGAGTTTACGTTGTTTTTGGAATGACTCCAGAAGTGATTCCTGACAGCTCCTTTAGTCTTTCTGTCCCTGGTTAAATAATCCTCGTGCTGTTTCGTGCGTTGCTTTTTTAAATGTTGGATTGTGTTCGTAGTGTTGAGCTTCCTCCTCTCTGAATCACGGCTTTGCTAGCTGGCTGCAAACTGCGGAGTGGATTTCCTGAGCGGGGGCGTGTCTCATTACTCTGTGTCTAGATAAATGTATCTGAGGTTCTGATCGGTATATTGATAAATGTATTTGAGGTTCTGATCGGTATATTGATGAATGTATTTGAGGTTCTGATCGGTATATTGATGAATGTATTTGAGGTTCTGATCGGTATATTGATGAATGTATTTGAGGTTCTGATCGGTATATTGATGAATGTATTTGAGGTTCTGATCGGTATATTGATGAATGTATGTTTATCTGCAGGTGTTTGCTGCAGGGGGCGGAGCTATCTCTGGCGACGGGCCGGCGGTACGGTCTGATTGGTCGTAACGGTTTGGGGAAGACGACGCTGTTGAAGATGTTGGCCAGTCGCAACCTCCGCGTCCCGGCTCACATCTCCATCCTCCACGTGGAACAGGAAGTGGCCGGAGACGACACGCGGGCGCTGCAGAGCGTGCTGGAGAGCGACACGCTGAGGGAGGGGCTGCTGGGCGAGGAGAAGAGGCTCAACGCTCGCATCGCCAACGGAACGTAAGTCACCGCTTCATTCAAAAGTCCATTTGAATTTCAGACGTTTTTAGTCTAAAATGAAACTCTGTGTTTGTGTGTCAGCGCTGACGGGATGGAGAGCGTCCGACTGTCGGAGATCTACGCCAAACTGGAGGAGATCGAGGCCGACAAAGCTCCGGCCCGGTAACTATGGCAACCACACAGTCTGACTGACAACAGCCACACCAGTACAACCGGAGCTGTTTGACCTCCGTACAGCTACCAGCAGGGGGCGCTGCTTTCTACTGATTCACTCTGTAATGTAACTCAGTGATGTGTTTTTGATTGACGTCTGTCTCGTCCAATCAGAGCCTCCGTCATCCTGGCTGGTCTCGGATTCTCTCCAAGAATGCAACAGCAGACCACCAAGTGAGTCCTGTCTGCACTGACTTGCATTCATTACCTGGACACTCACCCTACTTTAAAGTCTCTGGAGTTAAATGATTATGTTGCGGGGACTCTCCTCCATTTTGTCCCCAGAAGGTAGTCGGGTCCCCACAGTGTCAGTATATGAGCATATGTCCTCTGTATGTTCCTTTATAGTAACGTGTGTGTGTGTCTGTGTGTGTGTGTCTGTGTGTGGGTCTGTGTGTGTGTGTGTCTGTCTGTGTGTGTGTGTGTGTCTGTGTGTGTCTGTCTGTGTGTGTGTCTGTCTGTGTCTGTGTCTGTGTCTCTGTGTGTGTGTCTGTGTGTGTCTGTGTGTGTCTGTGTGTGTGTCTCTGTGTGTGTGTCTGTGTGTGTGTGTGTCTGTGTGTGTCTGTCTGTGTGTGTGTGTGTCTGTGTGTCTGTGTGTCTGTGTCTGTGTGTGTGTGTCTGTGTCTCTGTGTCTGTGTCTCTGTGTGTGTCTGTGTCTGTGTGTGTGTCTGTGTGTGTGTCTGTGTCTGTGTGTGTGTCTGTGTGTGTCTGTCTGTGTCTGTGTGTGTCTCTGTGTGTGTGTGTGTGTGTGTGTGTGTGTGTGTGTGTGTGTGTGTGTGTGTCTGTGTGTGTGTGTCTGTGTGTGTGTGTGTGTCTGTTGTGTTGTTTTTCTGTGTGTGTGTGTGTGTGTGTGTGTGTGTGTGTGTGTGTGTGTGTGTGTGTGTGTGTGTAGGGAGTTCTCTGGTGGATGGAGGATGAGGTTGGCGTTGGCCAGAGCTCTGTTTGCTCGGTGAGTTTCAGCCTTTTGTTTCTTTATGTTTGAACAGTTTCTTCTCTCAGTCAGTCACAGTGATGTGTTCAAGTACCTGAGTGTAACTACTACTGCTGACAATGGTTGACAGCCCTCTAACACATCATTTATTGTATTCTTCTTTAACCAGGCCGGACCTGCTGCTGCTGGACGGTGAGTGGGAACTGTAGTGGTACATATGCAGCAGTAGTAGTGATTCAGTACTCTGATGTATTCGTCCTGTGTGTTTCAGAGCCGACCAACATGTTGGATGTCAGAGCCATTCTGTGGTTGGAGAACTACCTGCAGGTCTGAGCCGTCCCTCACTTTAACGTTAGCGTTCCTCATTGAAAACAATGACAACAGTTAGCCAAGAGCTAACAAGTCCTAAACAATGCCTCCTCTCACAGACGTGGCAGTCCACCATCTTGGTCGTCTCCCACGACAGAAACTTCCTCAACGCCGTGGTAACGGACATCATCCACCTGCACTCCCAGAGGCTGGACAGTTACCGTGGCGACTATGAAAACTTTATTAAAACCAAAGAAGACAGACTGAAGAACCAGCACAGAGAGTACGAGGCGCAGCTGCAGTACAGACAACATATACAGGTACTACTGCAGTACAGACAACAGTACAGGTACTACTGCAGTACAGACGACAGTACAGACAACATATACAGGTACTACTGCGGTACAGACGACAGTACAGACAACATATACAGGTACTACTGCGGTACAGACGACAGTACAGACAACATATACAGGTACTACTGCAGTACAGACAACAGTACAGACAACATATACAGGTACTACTGCAGTACAGACAACAGTACAGACAACATATACAGGTACTACTGCAGTACAGACGACAGTACAGACAACATATACAGGTACTACTGCAGTACAGACAACAGTACAGACAACATATACAGGTACTACTGCAGTACAGACAACAGTACAGACAACATATACAGGTACAACTGCAGTACAGACAACATATACAGGTACAACTGCAGTACAGACAACATATACAGGTACTACTGCAGTACAGACAACATTACAGGTACTGCTGCAGTACAGACGACAGTACAGGTACTACTGCAATACAGACAACATATACAGGTACTACTGCAGTACAGACGACAGTACAGACAACATATACAGGTACAACTGCAATACAGACAACATATACAGGTACTGCTGCAGTACAGACAACATATACAGGTACTACTGCAATACAGACAACATATACAGGTACTACTGCAGTACAGACAACATATACAGGTACTGCTGCAGTACAGACGACAGTACAGGTACTACTGCAATACAGACAACATATACAGGTACTACTGCAGTACAGACGACAGTACAGACAACATATACAGGTACAACTGCAGTACAGACAACATATACAGGTACAACTGCAATACAGACAACATATACAGGTACTGCTGCAGTACAGACAACATATACAGGTACTACTGCAATACAGACAACATATACAGGTACTACTGCAGTACAGACGACAGTACAGACAACATATACAGGTACAACTGCAGTACAGACAACATATACAGGTACTACTGCAGTACAGACGACAGTACAGGTACTACTGCAATACAGACAACATATACAGGTACTACTGCAGTACAGACAACATATACAGGTACTACTGCAATACAGACAACATATACAGGTACTACTGCAGTACAGACAACATATACAGGTACTGCTGCAGTACAGACAACATATACAGGTACTGCTGCAATACAGATGACAGTACAGGTACAACTGCAGTATAGACGACAGTACAGACAACATATTCAATTTCAATTCAATTCAATTTTATTTGTATAGCGCCAATTCATAACAGAAGTTATCTCAGGACACTTTTCAAATAGAGCAGGTCTAGACCGAACTCTTTAAAACATTAATTACAGAGACCCAACAGTACCACCATGAGCAAGACCTTGGAGACAAGGGCAAGGAAACACTGCCTGTTAAAAGGCAGAAACCTAGGACAGATCCTCCGGCTCTAGGTGGGTGGTCGTCTGTCTCGACCAGTTGGAGGGAGACAGAGAGAGAGAGACAGAGAGAGAGAGAGACAGAGAGAGGTACTACTGCAATACAGACAACATATACAGGTACTACTGCAGTACAGACTGCAGTACAGACAAAACATTAAGGTACTATTGCAGTACAGACAACATATACATATTCCCAGAATGCACTGTGTTTGTGTTTCAGGTGTTTATCGACAGATTTAGGTACAACGCTAACAGAGCAGCTCAGGTCCAGAGCAAACTCAAACTGTTGGAGAGACTGTGAGTAAACGCACACCTCATACACACCTCATACACACACCTCATACACACACCTCATACACACACCTCATACACACACCTTATACACACCTTATACACACACCTCATACACACACCTCATACACACACCTCATACACACACCTCATACACACACCTCATACACACACCTCATACACACACCTTATACACACACCTTATACACACCTCATACACACCTTATACACACACCTCATACACACACCTCATACACACCTCATACACACACCTCATACACACACCTCATACACACCAGTTCATTAGTAGGATGTGTCACAGTAATATCCAGCTGGACACATATGTACCTTATCAGACAGGTGTTATTTCAGGTGTTTCAGGTGTTTCAGGTGTTTCAGGTGATCTCTACCTGAGACTGTGACTCTAACTGGAATGTGTTGTTTTCTCCTGCAGACCTGAACTGAAGCCCATTGAGAAAGAAACTGAAGTCACTTTAAAGTAAGAAGATAAACTTTATATCACCTTATATCTTTACACATTTCTGTGGTCTCAGTTAAGGATGATTTCAGGCATTGATTGATTGATTGATTGATTGATTGATTGATTGATTGTTTTCCTCTCACAGGTTTCCAGATAACTTTGAGAAGTTGTCTCCTCCCATCCTGCAGTTAGATGAAGTGGAGTTTTATTACAGTCCAGACCAACGGCTCTTCTCCGGACTCAACCTGTCAGCTGACCTCGAGTCTCGCATCTGCATCGTACGTGTGATCAATAAAATCAGCCAATCAGTGACAGCTGTCATATGTGATCAATAATGTACAGTCTGGACTGTGTTGGAGTTTACGTGTTGTGTTGTGTTTGCTGTCAGGTTGGTGAAAACGGCGCCGGTAAATCGACCATCCTCAAACTGCTGATGGGCGAGTTGACGCCGGTCAACGGAGTCAGACAAGCTCACAGGTAAGACGACCAACGACCAATCAGAGCAGAGCACTTACCTGCCTCTGTTACCTGAGCTGGTTTATAGGGAACCACTTTGTACTGATTGTAGGTAACTGATTAGATTATAGAAAACTTAAAAGGGAACTTTGGCAGATTTTTACCCTAGTCTTGACCAAAATTGGTTCTAGCAAACTGGAGATCCTGCAGCTAATGGCCAGAGCTCCCAGGTAGTTATAATACACTTTTTGGGGGCATATCCTAAAGAGTGCCTTTTGCTCCTCTTAATAGACACAAAATGCAATTAAAATATCTGTGCAACATGATCAGGGCCCTTACGTGACAACAACATGCCTTTCAACTCATACGTTGTGCAGAAACCGTACAAACAGTACTGTCGCCTACCTGTTTTTCCGGAGATCATCATTTCATGCGGAGATCATTTTCTCATAGTACTTGTATGGGAGTTTGCACATCCAGCTGAAGAACAACTCGCCACAACTGCAGTATCTCATGGTCATGGAAAGGTAGACGATGAAAGTGTAGGCACTTGTACCTTCTCATTCTGTTGCTACAATTTGGAAAGGCACAAATGTGAACCATTTCTTCTCCACAGTAGATCAACACACGTTATTCTTACTCCAAGCTTCTTCACTTGTAAACACCTCCGATCAACAATCATGACATGGACATTTTTGAGGGGGAAATAAACTGTTTTTCGTTGTGAAGGCATTATCTCTGTGATCGATTATTCTGGGCTTTCGGTGAAGCGAGCGGTGGAAAAACAGGTAGGCGACAGTACTGTTTGTACGGTTTCTGCACAACGTATGAGTTGAAAAGGCATGTTGTTGTCACGTAAGGGCCCTGATCATGTTGCACAGATATTTTAATTGCATTTTGTGTCTGTTAAGAGGAGCAAAAGCACTCTTTAGGAAATGCCCCCAAGAAGTGTATTATAACTAACTGGGAGCTCTGGCCATTAGCTGCAGGATCTCCAGTTTGCTAGAACCAATTCTGGTCGTTCTTTTTCCTATCGACAGTACTCGGGGACCTCTAGTGATCAAGACTAGAGTAAAAATCTGCCGAAGTTCCCCTTTAAACCATTATTAGGGAACCATATTTTTAACTAGTTTCTTTTCTCATTAAATTTCTCATCAGGAGTTTGAAAATCGGTTACTTCAGTCAGCATCACGTGGACCAGCTGGACCTGAACGTCTGCTCTGTGGAGCTGCTGCTCAACAGGTTCCCCGGTAACTATGACAACAACAACAACAACAAAATACTGGAAACCTTTTACTGTCTGTTAGGGAACCATTTACCCTGTTTAATTCAATTCAATTTTCAGTTAGGGAACAGTTTATAGAGAAACATTAATATGCTTTTTGAAGGGAACTAGCAACAGTAGAATTGGTTTCACAGTCCGTGCTCCAGGAGGCGTGGCCTGTTTAAGAGCGGTTTAATCAGTCATTGACGAGAGTTTCTGATTGGCGTGTGTGTGTGTGTGTGTGTGTGTGTGTGTGTGTGTGTGTGTGTGTGTGTGTGTGTGTGTGTGTGTGTGTGTGTGTGTGTGTGTGTGTGTGTGTGTGTGTGTGTGTGTGTGTGTGTGTGTGTGTGTGTGTGTCACAGGTCGGACGGAGGAGGAGTACCGCCATCAGCTGGGAGGCTATGGGATCACCGGAGAGCTCTCCACGAGGCCGGTGGCCAGTCTGTCGGGAGGACAGAAGAGCCGGGTGGCCTTCGCACAGATGACCATGCCATGGTAGCAGAAAGCTCAGGGTTCAGCTGGTGGTGGTGGTGGTGGTGATGATGATGATGATGATGATGATGATGATGATGATGTCGTCTGTCTGTCCTTTAGTCCGAACTTCTACATTCTGGACGAGCCGACCAATCACCTGGACATGGAGACCATCGAGGCTCTGGCTAAAGCTCTCAACAAGTTCAAAGTGAGTGTGTGGCATCACTGTGACATCACTGTGACATCACTGTGACATCAGTGAACGGGAGTGTGTGATTGGTCAGACAGGGCATGAATATATACGTAATGTTTCACAAAGGAAATCCTCCATGAGTTCAATTCAATTTTCAATTCAATTTTATTTGTATAGCGCCAATTCATAACAGAAGTTATCTCAGGACACTTTTCAAATAGAGCAGGTCTAGACCGAACTCTTTAACATTAATTACAGAGACCCAACAGTACCACCATGAGCAAGCACTTGGCGACAAGGGCAAGGAAAAACTGCCTGTTAAAAGGCAGAAACCTAGGACAGATCCTCCGGCTCTAGGTGGGTGGTCGTCTGTCTCGACCAGTTGGGGTGAGGGAGAGAGAGAGAGAGAGAGAGAGAGAGAGAGAGAGAGAGAGAGAGAGCGACAGACAGACAGACAGGTGCACAGCAACAACAGTATTGGCAATGGCAGTCAAGCAGGACCATGGCAGGAGGCTCCACCAGGATCCATGAGAACCTGCGAGACGAGAAAGCACAAGAACTCCGGGGAAGAAGTGGAGTTAGTAACATGCATTAAAGGGACATGAATGAGTGCAGAAAGAGAGAGGAAGAGAGTAGCTCAGTGCACCATGGGAAATCCCCCGATAGTCTAGGCCTATAGCAGCATAACTAAGGGATGGTTCAGGACTCACCTGATCCAGCCCTAACTATAAGCTTTATCAAAGAGGAATGTCTTAAGCCTACTCTTGAATGTGGTGAGGGTGTCTGCCTCCCGAACCACAACTGGAAGCTGGTTCCACAGGAGAGGAGCTTGGTAACTGAAGGCTCTGGCTCCTGTTCTACTTTTAGAGACTATAGGAACCACAAGTAGCCCAGCATTCAGAGAACGTAGTGTTCTAGTGGGGTAATAGGGTACTATGAGCACTTTAAGATATGAAGGGGCCTGACCATGAAGAGCTTTATAGGTGAGGAGGAGTATTTTAAATTCAATTCTACATTTTATAGGGAGCCAATGCAGAGTAGCTAGTACAGGAGAGATGTGATCTCTTTTTCTAGTTCCTGTCAGTACTCGTGCTGCAGCGTTCTGAATTAATTGGAGCGTTTTAATGGACTTATTGGGGCAACCTGATAATAAAGAGTTGCAGTAATCCAGCCTTGAAGTAACAAATGCATGGATTAGTTTTTCTGCATCTGTCTGTGATAGTATGTGTCTAATTTTTCTAATATTACGTAAATGAAAGAAGGCAGTCCTAGAGGTCTGCTTTATGTGGGAGTTAAATGACAAATCCTGATCAAAGAGAACTCCAAGATTCCTGACAGTGGTGCTAGAGGCCAAGTTAATGCCATCTAGAGTGACTATATCTTTAGACAATGAGTCTCTAAGGTTTTTGGGGCCAAGAACAAGAATTTCGGTTTTTTCTGAGTTTAACATCAGAAAATTGCAGGTCATCCAGGATTTTATGTCCTTAAGACATGTTTGTAATTTAGATAAGTGATTAATTTCATTGGGTTTGATTGATAGATATAACTGCGTATCATCTGCATAACAGTGAAAGTTAATGGAGTGATTCCTAATAATGTTGCCTAAAGGGAGCATATATAAAGTAAATAGTATTGGTCCAAGTACAGAACCTTGTGGAACTCCATGACTAACTTTAGTATTTATGGAGGATTCATCGTTAACATGTACAAACTGAGTACGATCTGATAAGTATGACTTAAACCAGGTTAGGGCAGTTCCTTTAATGCCAATTTGATGCTCAAGTCTCTGTAAAAGAATATCATGGTCAATGGTGTCAAATGCAGCACTAAGATCTAATAATACAAGTACAGAGACAAGTCCATTGTCAGAAGCAGTCAGAAGGTCATTATTAACTTTAACCAGAGCTGTCTCTGTGCTATGATGAACTCTAAATCCTGACTGAAAATCCTCAAATAAACTATTGTTATGTAGAAAGTCACACAACTCTTTGGCGACTACTTTCTCCAGAATCTTAGAGAGGAACGGGAGGTTAGAAATCGGTCTATAGTTGGCTAAAACCCCTGGGTCAAGAGTAGACTTTTTAAGAAGGGGTTTAATTACAGCTACTTTAAAGGACTGTGGTACATATCCTGATAATAAAGAAAGATTAATCATATCCAGTAAAGAAGTGCCAATTAAGGGAACAACTTCTTTAAGCAGCCTAGTTGGGATCGGGTCTAACAGACAGGTTGATGGCTTCGATGAAGAAATGATTGAAGTTAACTGATGAAGATCGATAGCAGAAAAACAGTCTAAATATACATCTAAGTTTACATTGACAGAAGTCCCTGAACTTGGAGAGCCACTGATAACTGTTGATGGCAGTTGGTGATTAATTTTCTCTCTAATAGTAATAATTTTATTATAGAAGAAGCTCATGAAGTCATTGCTACTTAAGTTTATGGGGATATGTGGCTCGATAGAGCTGTGACTCTCTGTCAGCCTGGCTACAGTGCTGAAGAGGAACCTAGGGTTGTTCTTATTTTCTTCTATTAGTGCTGAGTAATAGGCTCCTCTGGCATTACGGAGGGCCTTTCTATAAATCTTAAGATCATCTTGCCAATTTGAGCGATATTCTGATAATTTGGAAGAGCGCCATTTCCTTTCAGATTTCCTAGCTATTTGTTTTAACTGGCGGGTTTGGTGGTTATACCAAGGTGCTAGTCTCCTATGTTTTAATAATTTCCTTTTTATAGGAGCGATAGAGTCTAATGTTGATCGTAGTGAGCCTGTAGCACTATCGACAAGATTATCAATTTCAGAGGGACTAAAGTTGTTATAGGACTCTGTTAAATTCAGACATGGCATTGAATTAAACACTGAAGGAATCTCCTCCTTAAATTTAGCTACAGCACTGTCAGATAGACATCTGCTGTAGGAAGTTTTGCCTAATGGCTTATAATCTAATAGTATGAATTCAAAAGTTACTAAATAATGGTCAGATAGGAAAGGATTATGTGGGAAGACTATTAAATGTTCAATATCAATGCCATATGATAAAACAAGGTCAAGAGTGTCTGGACCTGTTTCTGTGGGAGTGGACAGGAGATCTCAGGTGTATCTCAGGTGTGTTTCCTCACTGTGTGATGTCATATGTTTCAGGGCGGGGTCATCCTGGTGTCCCACGACGAGCGTCTGATCCGGTTGGTGTGTAAGGAGCTGTGGGTGTGTGAAGCCGGGAAAGTCACACGCATCGACGGCGGCTTCGATGAGTACCGAGACATCCTTCACGAGCAGTTCAAGAAGGAGGGTTACCTGTGAGGCCCTGCCCACTGCAGACTGACCCCGCCCACCACTCATATAAGCCCCGCCCCCTCCATAACAGCACCTGTCACAGCAGCCAATCGGCCGTCGGAGCAGACCGGAGGACGTTTTTCTTCTCTGAACTGTCTCACCTCCTGCTTCAGGTGATGTTCTGATGCGAGCTGATTGGTTGGTTTCCGCTCACCTGATGAGGTCACAGTGAACTCTGGAGGAGGCGGAGTCATCGCGAAAGATCTGGAGTTTATTTAAAAGTCAAACAACCGTCTGTCGTCAGTTTCTCGTCACTTTAAACCTGATTTTGTTTTGTAACGTCGACCGGCGGAAGTTTTATCAGTTTTAAAGGACAAAATAAAAACCATCAGCTCATGTGGTCGTTTTCTCTTCTTCTACTGGTTCTACTGGTTCTACTGGTTCCGTCAGACTGGAGTTACTGCACACATCTGCACACACTCAGAATATATATATATATATATATATATATTATTTATTATATATATAATTATTATTTTCTTGGTTCAAACAGTCAGAGGACAAATACATCATCAGTACAAACAAACTTAAGTTAGTAAAGTTCAATAAAAACTGAAATAAAAACTAAGAGTGAACTGAAACTGACTGAAAATAAACAGGAAATGTTTAGTTTTAGTCAGTTTATTAAATATCTTCTGACAAAAGCCTTTCTGAATAATAAAAACTGAACTCTGGAGACAAACATTGATCAGAGAACTCAGACGCAGCCTGATCAATAAAGTTTATTAACAACAAGAATGAGTAAAGCAGGGAGCGGTTCAGAGGTCAAAGGTCAGAGACGGGTAGACTTTATTTTATTTTGAAAGTATCAAAGAAATCCTTGCCCCTCCCCTCAAACGTACCTGAACAACTACTTCCTGTCTTATTCACACAGTTCAGGAAAACAACCTCAGTTTACTTCTGTTTTTCAGAGGATTTGATTTATTGATTTATTGATTTATTGATTTCTGTCAGGATGTAAAAAGAATTTAAACAAATATAAAAAATAAACGACGTCACCGAACAAAGTAACTCATCAATATGCAGCTCCACTCAGAATACAACAAACAATAATTAAGACACTTTTAGAGAGAATCCAGATTACTGACTGTAACAGAACCCGGTTTACTTACAGTAACAGCTGGCTCGGGGAGGTAATCAGGGTACAAACAAAGGTAATCCATTACTGCTTGTATGTTACAATTCAAAAATTCACAATCAGAAGTTTTATTGTTCTGTTTATAAAATCATCAATACCTATTATTGACTTTTATTTTCTGGTCTTCATTTGCATATTTGGTGTTAAGGTAATCTAAAAGTTACAGAAAGTAGTCAAGTTACTTAATATTGGGATTGTTCAAACAGTAGTTAGTATTTTAACCCTCCCAACTCTGATAACATCCTGTTAATAACATCCTGTTAATAACATCCTGTTAATAACAGTCAACAACGTCACAAAAGATCAACGAAAAACTCCCACAAAGACGGAACATGCAGTTAAAACAATTTAATATCCACTGAATAGTTATTCCAGTTTAATTCATTACATAATTATAAAAATATAATAAAAACAATGTCAGTTTTTAGACAATATTTCCACATTATGAACCCAGAAATGTTAGAACTGTTCAGTCTGGGTCTCCAGCTGTCACACTGACTGATACTAACCTGCATATGTTGGACAATTAGCATCATTAGCATCAATAATCAGCTATATGGACGATATCTCAGCAGCTGATTGGCTGATTGGGACAATATAGGAGGTTTTGGGGTTATTGAGGTCCAATATGTTAATCCTATATCGGCCCACTGGGAGCAGAAATATGTCCACTTCCTGTTTAAACGGCCATTTTGTGTTTGTAACGTGTCAGTAATAGACCTACAGATGGTTGTCTGTAGTTTTAACCTGGTTATATCGTCATGGTAACGGATGCTGCACATCTGACCTGCTCTGGAGGATGTTCTCTCAGAGGTCAGAGGTCACCACAGTGTCTCTACGGCTCTGGTGTCCAGGCTGCTGCTGCGTCCTGCCGTGTCTTCTCTCTGAGGTGAGGCAGGACAGCGTCCCTGTAAAACACCTCCAGCTTGGACACCGTCTCCTCCCACAGGTCAGGGTCAAAGGTCACAGGGACAATGGCCGTCTCCTTCAGGGTAAAGACAGTGAGGTCGGCCTGCTGCAGGCCCGTCACCGCCAGCTGGCACTGGATCTGCGTGAAGTAACTGTGAGACGTCTTCAGACGGTAGACCGGGGGCTAGGACAGGAGGACAACGAGAGGATCTTAGAGGAGAGGGGTACAGTAGATACAGGGCATAGATCAGTGCTGTAGATACAGGGCATAGATCAGTGCTGTAGATACAGGGCAGAGCTCAGTGCTATAGATACAGGGCAGATGTCAGTGCTGTAGATACAGGGCATAGATCAGTGCTGTAGATACAGGGCAGAGCTCAGTGCTGTAGATGCAGGGCAGAGCTCAGTGCTGTAGATGCAGGGCAGAGCTCAGTGCTGTAGATGCAGGGCAGAGCTCAGTGCTATAGATACAGGGCAGATGTCAGTGCTGTAGATACAGGGCAGAGCTCAGTGCTATAGATACAGGGCAGATGTCAGTGCTGTAGATGCAGGTCAGAGGTAATTTTTTGTTTCTTTTGGCACATATTAATCTGGGACATGTTGAAGACAGGATGGGACATTAAGAGGGGGACAGATATTTCCAGATGGTGAAATGTGATGTGTTTACCTTTCCGGGCTGCCGTCCGTCCTCTCCCTGTATTTCCAGACAGAAGGCAGCGTCGTCCCTGCAGGCGTCCTCCACTCGTCTGTGTCTGTGTTTGTAGGGACACTTCACCTCCAGGCACAGCAGCCGTTGGCCGGTCCGGCTGTCCGTCACAATGCCATCAGGACTCGCAGCCAACCAGGACCGCTGAGCGTCAATGAACAGACCGCAATCCTGAACCGAGACTGACCGACCCAGCGCAGCACTCTTCAGTCTCTGGAGGACGACATCATCACCATCATCATCACCATCATCATCCTCAGTTAATAAAGAGTGCTATGATTCAGTGTCTCCTGTACCTCATACTTGCGGACCACCTCGGCCTCCATTTGAATCCCCCAGCTCATGGCTCTGGTCTGGACCCTCTGACCCTCACCTGCTCATTCAGAGTGAGTTTATATTACACCTGCTCAACATTAGCATGTTAGCATGCTAATAATGACAATGTTTATTTTTATTATCCATTAATCGATTAGTTGTTTGGTTTCTGTACAGCAAAAGTTGTGTGTTTGTACAGTGTTAATAAAGTTGTGTGTTTGTACAGTGTTAATAAAGTTGTGTTTGTACAGTGTTAATAAAGTTGTGTCTTTGTACAGTGTTAATAAAGTTGTGTCTTTGTACAGTGTTAATAAAGTTGTGTGTTTGTACAATGTTAATAAAGTTGTGTGTTTGTACAGTGTTAATAAAGTTGTGTGTGTGTACAGTGTTAATAAAGTTGTGTGTTTGCACAGTGTTAATAAAGTTGTGTGTTTGTACAGTGTTAATAAAGTTGTGTGTTTGTACAGTGTTAATAAAGTTGTGTTTGTACAGTGTTAATAAAGTTGTGTTTGTACAGTGTTAATAAAGTTGTGTTTGTACAGTGTTAATAAAGTTGTGTTTGTACAGTGTTAATAAAGTTGTGTTTGTACAGTGATAATAAAGTTGTGTGTTTGTACAGTGTTAATAAAGTTGTGTTTGTTTGTACAGTGTTAATAAAGTTGTGTGTTTGTACAGTGTTAATAAAGTTGTGTGTTTGTACAGTGTTAATAAAGTTGTGTGTTTGTACAGTGTTAATAAAGTTGTGTGTTTGTACAGTGTTAATAAAGTTGTGTTTGTACAGTGTTAATAAAGTTGTGTGTTTGTACAGTGTTAATAAAGTTGTGTTTGTACAGTGTTAATAAAGTTGTGTGTCTGTACAGTGTTAATAAAGTTGTGTGTTTGTACAGTGTTAATAAAGTTGTGTGTTTGTACAGTGTTAATAAAGTTGTGTGTTTGTACAGTGTTAATAAAGTTGTGTTTGTACAGTGTTAATAAAGTTGTGTGTCTGTACAGTGTTAATAAAGTTGTGTTTGTACAGTGTTAATAAAGTTGTGTGTTTGTACAGTGTTAATAAAGTTGTGTGTTTGTACAGTGTTAATAAAGTTGTGTGTTTGTACAGTGTTAATAAAGTTGTGTGTTTGTACAGTGTTAATAAAGTTGTGTTTGTACAGTGTTAATAAAGTTGTGTTTGTACAGTGTTAATAAAGTTGTGTTTGTACAGTGTTAATAAAGTTGTGTGTTTGTACAGTGTTAATAAAGTTGTGTGTTTGTACAGTGTTAATAAAGTTGTGTGTTTGTACAGTGTTAATAAAGTGTGTGTTTGTACAGTGTTAATAAAGTTGTGTGTTTGTACAGTGTTAATAAAGTTGTGTGTTTGTACAGTGTTAATAAAGTTGTGAGTTTGTACAGTGATAATAAAGTTGTGTGTTTGTACAGTGTTAATAAAGTTGTGTTTGTACAGTGATAATAAAGTTGTGTGTTTGTACAGTGTTAATAAAGTTGTGTGTTTGTACAGTGTTAATAAAGTTGTGTCTGTACAGTGATAATAAAGTTGTGTTTGTACAGTGTTAATAAAGTTGTGTGTTTGTATAGTGTTAATAAAGTTGTGTGTTTGTATAGTGTTAATAAAGTTGTGTGTTTGTACAGTGTTAATAAAGTTGTGTGTTTGTACAGTGTTAATAAAGTTGTGTTTGTACAG
The DNA here is from genome assembly GCF_905237075.1 of Dicentrarchus labrax. Lineage (NCBI taxonomy): Eukaryota > Metazoa > Chordata > Actinopteri > Moronidae > Dicentrarchus > Dicentrarchus labrax. The sequence goes on from NW_026136704.1 coordinate 1,200,957, forward strand.
TAATAATTGGTGATTGGGGGCGTGGCCTACCCGTGACAGCAGCCAGGTAGGAGGTGGGCGGGGTTTTGTTCTTGCCGTAGACGAAGCGGCAGTGAGCGATCCGGTGAACCAGTGAGGCTGTGATCCGGTTCTTCCTCCAGGTGAACCAGTCCTCATTGGTACTCTGTCCACGGGTCAGAACCTCCACCTCCTCCACCACAGACTGGTCCACCTGTAGTCCCAGACCTGGAGGGAACTGCTGTGGTCTGGGAGGAGGTCTGTCAGAGAGCTGAGGTGGATCTGTAGTAGCTCTCTGGTTCTGTCCCCCATCAGGACCTGGTCTCACAGCAGGACCTGGTCTCACAGCAGGACCTGGTCTCACAGCAGGATCTGGTCTCACAGCAGGACCTGGTCTCACAGGAGGACCTGGTCTCACAGCAGGACCTGGTCTAACAGGAGGACCTGGTCTCACAGCAGGATCTGGTCTCACAGCAGGACCTGGTCTCACAGCAGGATCTGGTCTCACAGGAGGACCTGGTCTCACAGCAGGACCTGGTCTCACAGGAGGACCTGGTCTCACAGCAGGATCTGGTCTCACAGCAGGACCTGGTCTCACAGCAGGACCTGGTCTCACAGCAGGGGTTGGATTAACGTGAGGGGTCGGCTTGTCAGTGTCCTGGTTCTGCTGGACCGCCTTACGGTTTCTGACTCTGGTTCTGGTTTTGGCTGGTGCTCCGGCTCCAGGTGTCTGGGTCTGGATGCTCGGGTGGTATCGGACCTTCGGGATCACAGGTTTCTGGATCTGGACCGGAGAGGCTGCTGGGTTCTGGGTCTGCATTTTCATGTTGTCTACACCAGAACCAGAACAGAAACTGGTTTAAGGTTCCTGCAGGAAAAACACATAGAACCAGACTGATCAGAATCCACTTTATTGATTATTGATCAGTATACACTGTATCTGTATGGATGATATTGATCAGTATACACTGTATCTTTATTGACTATTGATCAGAATACACTGTATCTTTATTGATTATTGATCAGTATACACTGTATCTTTATTGATTATTGATCAGAATACACTGTATCTTTATTGATTATTGATCAGTATACACTGTATCTTTATTGACTATTGATCAGAATACACTGTATCTTTATGGATGATATTGATCAGTATACACTGTATCTTTATTGACTATTGATCAGAATACACTGTATCTTTATGGATGATATTGATCAGTATACACTGTATCTGTATGGATGATATTGATCAGTATACACTGTATCTTTATAGATGATATTGATCAGTATACACTGTATCTTTATGGATGATATTGATCAGTATACACTGTATCTTTATTGACTATTGATCAGAATACACTGTATCTTTATGGATGATATTGATCAGTACACACTGTATCTTTATGGATTATTGATCAGTATACACTGTATCTTTATAGATGATATTGATCAGTATACACTGTATCTTTATAGATGATATTGATCAGAATACACTGTATCTTTATGGATGATATTGATCAGTATACACTGTATCTTTATGGATGATATTGATCCTGTATTGACAGTCAGACTGTGGACATATGACGGCCTTTAGCTCGTGTTTCTAGAGTTACGTGTTGTTACGAACACGTTAGGAATTGTTAAAATGTGATATTTCTTAAAGGGAGTTTGGTGCAGGGAGCTTTTAGTTGGATTCAAACTGCTGATATGGATCATTGTTAACGTTTAGTCTCCACTACAGAAACACTAGCTGACTGCTGAAGTCACTGTGATGTTAATTATTTGAATTTGGAGCAGAATTGTGTTGTTGTGGCTTTTATTTTGAAAACCTATGGACTGACGGCCGGAAGTGTTGTCACTGTGAACAAACAGGTGTGTGTCTGAAGTGTGTGTCACACTGCTCAACCTCGTTATAACACCGTACACACAGACACTCAGACACACTGCTGGGACATTGAACCGGTTGCTAGGCACCGGGATTGATTTCGGCTTCAGTCTCGTGAAAGAATCGATTATCTATCGTTTTTATTGGATCCTCGTCCTCCAGTAAAATGGACGTTAATCAGCACCGTGTCTGAACTCTAAGTCTGTGTAAGGCGACCCGAAGAGTTGAGAGCAGACCCCGTTACAGGCTCTCATGTGACCGTGTAAGAAGACCCAGCAGTTCCCGCCAGGAAGGACGGAAGATTTAAAGTGAGACTTTTTTAAATGAAGTTTGGTGCAATAAGCGAATTTAAAGAGATCTTACCTGAGTGCAGTCACAGTGTCAAAGAGAGAGAGAGAGACTGAAAGCGAGGCTGGTCACACCCACACTGACTCACTACCGCGTGACACTGTGTGTGTGTGTGTGTGTGTGTGTGTGTGTGTGTGTGTGTGAGCAGGGCCGGCCCAAGGCATAAGCGAACTAAGCAGCTGCGTAGGGCCGTGACCACTAGGGGGCCCCCAAGAGCAATTAACTGAAAAAAGAAAAAGTAATTAATTAGTAAGTAATTTTTTTCCATGTGCGAGTGATGATGATTCATATATTATCAAATGTACATTCTTGTAAAAAAAAAACTAAAACCATATATAGAGACGCTCTGGTGAGTGGTGAGTTAACGTTAAATACAAGTACTCCGCAGCGACTCTAGGGGGAGCTGTTTGACAAAACCGAAGAACTGCATAGTATGCCTTTAACAACACGTAGACAACACGTTAACAACGCATCCATTTTTCACACGTCGTTAACGTGTTGTCCACGGGTTAACGACATTAATTTCATGTGGTTGTGAGCCCTTTGGCCACTTGTCCAGTTTGAACGGGTTCAAGTTCCCATTGGCTCCTGAGCAGTTGGGTTAAACTTCTGAGATGAATAATTTTGTCCAAAAATATTATTTTAATTTCCCTATAGGCCTTCATCTTTGGTCATGTCCAGTTTGGAGCAGGGATCAGCAGCTCCGCCAGTTGACCCAGCTGAGTGTCCCTCTTTCCTGTCAGACTCAGAAAGGACTGAACAGGTATTAAGAGGGCCACTGCCTATAAAGGACACATTCACATTCCCAAAAAGACACGTGGCAGTAACAGAGGGCCCCATGGAGGCGTGGGCCGGCCCTGTGTGTGAAAGAGAGAGTGTGTGCAGGAGTGTACTGGGACAATAATTCAGGCCGGGAGTTTGATACCATCCCAGGCCACCACCACCCGATTAACACAAAACAGCAAGAGTGAGTTAGGTTGGGCGCCTGCTGATGTAAGAGTGTAAAATAATAAAGCAAAGGCTCCACATGTGCCCACCACACACACACACACACACACACACACACACACACACACACACACACACACACACACAGCTTTTTCTGTTTCTTTCCCCTACAAAATAAATGTTTCTGTTGTGCTGACATAACTCAAATCACATAAACTGTGTTACATTATTCTATTTCATCTACTACACTGTTAATGAGGCTGCACATTAACAGTGTAGTAGATGAAATAGAATAGGTTACACCATCATCCACCTAAACTTGAGACCAATCCTATTTTTAATGTAACAGGTACCAGACTAGTTATAAATGTGACCACTGGGTCAACCATAGTATCATAGCAACAGTGAGAGGTACACAGGTGGCGCTCTGCAGATGTGTAGGTTTATTCTGTTACATTAAACAAGGAAACTTCAAACACACAGAAAGAAATGTAAAATATGATAAAGTCACAGTGAGTAAAGAAAAAAGAAAAGGTTACAACGTTCACTCACTCACACTGCTCCCTTCTCCACCTTTGTAAAGGGAGGGGGCGCAACTTGGTGTGTGTGTGTGTGTGAGAGAGAGCATGTTATATT
>NW_026136704.1:1209773-1212273 GCF_905237075.1 Dicentrarchus labrax
CACACACACACACACACACACACACACACACACACACACACACACACACACACACACACACACACACACACACACACACACACACACACACACACACACACACACACACACAGACACACACAGACACACACACAGACACACACACACACACACACACACACACACACACACACACACACACACACACACACACACACACAGACACACACACACACACACACACACACACACACACACACACACACACACACACACACACACACACACACACACACACACACAGACACAGACACAGACACACACAGACACACACAGACACACACACACACACACACACACACACACACACACACACACAGACACACAGACACACACACAGACACACACACACACACACACACACACACACAGTGAGTCCTATATACGACTCTTGGACTCTTTACCGACTGCAACAATGTCGCAGCATTCTTCTTCTTGTGAATTGTTACTTTGTAGTCCACATTAAACTCTGTAGTTTCAAATAGTGTTCTGGGAAGGGCATGAGCGACCGGAGCGAAATTGGAGCGAGAGATAAAACTCGGCTCCACCTTTTAAAGAATGTGCCGCTCCTCGCTCAACACAAAATCCTTACGCTCCCCTCTGCTGGGGATCAGGTCTCTGTATAAAGGGGGACAGACCTACCTGGGGATCAGGTCTCTGTATAAAGGGGGACAGACCTACCTGGGGATCAGGTCTCTGTATAAAGGGGGACAGACCTACCTGGGGATCAGGTCTCTGTATAAAGGGGGACAGACCTACCTGGGGATCAGGTCTCTGTATAAAGGGGGACAGACCTACCTGGGGATCAGGGCTTTGGCCTCCTCAGCAGCTTCAGGACAGAGGTTAGCCAGACTGGCGAGTTCGAACTTGTGGAGCTTCTTCTGCAGGAGGAGACTGAAACAGAGACAGAGGATCAGAACCAGGTCAGACCACAGAGCGGGACCAGGTCCAGGACCAGGTGTGAGGAGGACCCTGACCTGCGTACGGCGGTGATGGTCTCTCGGTTCTTGAAGCGGCTGAAGCGGGCCGTGTAGTTGAGGGTCTTCATGAAGACCTCCGACAGCTCCTGCTCGTCCTCCGCGCTCTCGTTCTGCTGCTTCCTGTGCTCCAGCAGCATGTGGACCTCAGAGTTCAGCAGGGTCTCTGCACTCTCAAACTCTGGGGGGACAGAGGACATGTTTGTAGTTCTTTATACAGCATACACAAGTGAATGGCAACCTGTGGCCCGCGGGCCACGTCCGGCCCCCAGAATATTACTGAATTGAGGAATAGCCTAGTGAAGAGGAAAAAGTATGTTTGTATATTTATTTATTTTTCAATCCAATGAAAGAAACAACCTCTGAAAGTAGTCTGTGCCATCGCCTGCTTCAAACTACAAGGACCATAAACTCTCATTAACATCTTTTATTGTGCTGGCTCAGATTGTTCAGGTACAGCAGCTCTAAACACTACGAACACATCCTGACCACTAAAGCTGCAGGCCCTCCTCCTCTACTGTCCTCTACTGTCTACTGTCCTCCACTGTCCTCTACTGTCCTCTACTGTCTACTGTCCTCTACTGTCCTCCACTGTCCTCCACTGTCCTCTACTGTCTACTGACCTCTACTGTCCTCTACTGTCTACTGTCCTCTACTGACTGCCTCTACTGTCCTCCACTGACCTCCACTGACCTCTACTGTCCTTTACTGTCTACTGTCTACTGTCCTCTACTGTCTACTGTCCTCTACTGTCCTCTACTGTCTACTGTCCTCTACTGTCTACTGTCCTCTACTGTCTACTGTCCTACTGTCTACTGTCCTCTACTGTCCTTTACTGTCTACTGTCCTCTACTGTCCTCTACTGTCCTTTACTGTCCTCTACTGTCTACTGTCCTCCACTGTCCTCCACTGTCCTCTACTGTCTACTGTCCTCTACTGTCCTCTACTGACCTCCACTGTCCTCCACTGTCCTCTACTGTCCTCCACTGTCCTCCACTGACCTCTACTGTCCTCCACTGACCTTTACTGTCCTTTACTGTCTACTGTCCTCTACTGTCCTCCACTGTCCTCTACTGTCCTCCACTGTCCTCTACTGTCCTTTACTGTCTACTGTCCTCTACTGTCCTTTACTGTCTACTGTCCTCTACTGTCCTCTACTGTCTACTGTCCTCCACTGTCCTCCACTGTCCTCTACTGTCTACTGTCCTCTACTGTCCTCTACTGTCCTCCACTGTCCTCTACTGTCCTCTACTGTCTACTGTCCTCTACTGTCCTCCACTGTCCTCTACTGTCCTCTACTGTCCTTTACTGACCTCCACTGTCCTTTACTGTCCTTTACTGTCCTCTACTGTCCTCTACTGACCTCTACTGTCCTCTACTGTCCTCCACTGTCCTCTACTGACCTCTACTGTCCTCCACTGTCCTCCACTGACCTCCACTGTCCTCCACTGTCCTCCACTGTCCTCCACTGTCCTTTACTGTCC
>NW_026136704.1:1217273-1259773 GCF_905237075.1 Dicentrarchus labrax
ATAATATGTATAATCTTCTATTGTTTATTCATTACTTATTTTAATGTAGGAGGAAACCCACTCCAACACAGCGAGCCCTCCGTACTCCAAAAAGAGCAGGTCTACACGAACTCCTTATAACATTATTTACAACAGTTCCCACCATGAGCAAGACCTCAGAGACAGTGGCAAGGAAAACCAAAAACAGAAACCTTATAACAAAATATCTTACTTGACAAAATAAATGAGATAGATACAAACAAACAAACAACAAAGATAAAATATAAGTAATCATAAAATAGTTACAATATGAAAATAAAGAAATTAAAACACCAAGAATTAAAAGTCAGCCATCATGAAAGTATTTCCAGTGAAAATGTGTTTTGTAAGATTTAAAGCAGGAAATGTCACTTAACGTCTGCTGCACCTAAATTATTTAAAGAAATAAAAACAAGAGGAGTTCAACATAAAAATCTAATAAAAATTAAAACTAACTCCTCAGTAGCACAAAATAAGAGAATGAAATGTGGACTGTTAAATATCAGGTCTCTGTCCTCTAAAGCTGTTTTAGTGAATGAATTAATATCAGATTATGATATTGATTTACTTTGTCTTACTGAGACCTGGTTGTCCCACGAGGAGTATGTTAGCCTAAATGAATCCACCCCCCCAGTCATATTAATACTCACATTCCTCGAGGCACAGGCCGAGGAGGTGGAGTAGCAGCCATATATGATTCGAGCGTTTTAATGGACCCTAAACCTAAACTAAATTATAATTCATTTGAAAGCCTTGTTCTAAGTCTTTCTCACCCAAAATGGAAAACACTGCAGCCAGTTCTATTTGTTATAGTGTACCGCGCTCCTGGACCGTACTCTGATTTTATATCTGAATTCTCAGAGTTTGAATCAAGTTTAGTCCTTAAATCAGATAAAGTAATTATTGTAGGTGATTTTAATATTCATGTGGATGTTGACAATGACAGCCTTAGTAACGCATTTATATCATTAATAGACTCAATTGGCTTCTGTCAGAGTGTAAATAAACCAACTCATTGTTTTAATCACACTCTTGACCTTGTTTTATCATATGGCATTGATATTGAACATTTAATAGTCTTCCCACATATTCCTTTCCTATCTGACCATTATTTAATAACTTTTGAATTTCTATTATTAGATTATAAGCCATTAGGCAAAACTTTCTACAGCAGATGTCTATCTGACAGTGCTGTAGCTAAATTTAAGGAGGAGATTCCTTCAGTGTTTAATTCAATGCCATGTCTGAATTTAACAGAGTCCTATAACGACTTTAGTCCCTCTGAAATTGATAATCTTGACGATAGTGCTACAGGCTCACTACGATCAACATTAGACTCTATCGCTCCTATAAAAAGGAAATTATTAAAACATAGGAGACTAGCACCGTGGTACAACCACCAAACCCGCCAATTAAAACAAATAGCCAGGAAATCTGAAAGGAAATAGCGCTCTTCCAAATTATCAGAATATCGCTCAATTTGGCAAGATAATCTTAAAACTTATAGAAAGGCCCTCCGTAATGCCAGAGGAGCCTATTACTCAGCACTAATAGAAGAAAATAAGAATAACCTTAGGTTCCTCTTCAGCACTGTAGCCAGGCTGACAGAGAGTCACAGCTCTATTGAGCCACATATCCCCATAAACTTAAGTAGCAATGACTTCATGAGCTTCTTCTATAATAAAATTATTACTATTAGAGAGAAAATTATTCACCAACTGCCATCAACAGTTATCAGTGGCTCTCAGGGACTTTTGTCAATGTAAACTCAGATATATATTTAGACTGTTTTTCTGCCATCGATCTTCATCAGTTAACTTCAATCATTTCTACATCGAAGCCATCAACCTGTCTGTTAGACCCGATCCCAACTAGGCTGCTTAAAGAAGTTGTTCCCTTAATTGGCACTTCTTTACTGGATATGATTAATCTTTCTTTATTATCAGGATATGTACCACAGTCCTTTAAAGTAGCTGTAATTAAACCCCTTCTTAAAAAGCCCACTCTTGACCCAGGGGTTTTAGCCAACTATAGACCGATTTCTAACCTCCCCTTCCTCTCTAAGATTCTGGAGAAAGTAGTCGCCAAAGAGTTGTGTGACTTTCTACATAACAATAGTTTATTTGAGGATTTTCAGTCAGGATTTAGAGTTCATCACAGCACAGAGACAGCTCTGGTTAAAGTTAATAATGACCTTCTGACTGCTTCTGACAATGGACTTGTCTCTGTACTTGTATTATTAGATCTTAGTGCTGCATTTGACACCATTGACCATAATATTCTTTTACAGAGACTTGAGCATCAAATTGGCATTAAAGGAACCGCACTAAGCTGGTTTAAGTCATATTTATCAGATCGCTCGCAGTTTGTACATGTTAACGATGAATCTTCAATAAATACTACAGTTAGTCATGGAGTTCCACAAGGTTCTGTACTTGGACCAATACTATTTACTTTATATATGCTCCCTTTAGGCAACATTATTAGGAATCACTCTATTAGGAATCACTCCATTAACTTTCACTGTTATGCAGATGATACACAGTTATATCTATCAATCAAGCCCGATGAAATTAATCAATTACATCTAAATTACAAACATGTCTTAAGGACATAAAATCCTGGATGACCTGCAATTTTCTGATGTTAAACTCAGAAAAAAGCGAAATTCTTGTTCTTGGCCCCAGAAATCTTAGAGGCTCACTGTCTAAAGATATAGTTACTCTAGATGGCATTAACTTGGCCTCTACCACCACTGTCAGGAATCTTGGAGTTATCTTTGATCAGGATTTGTCATTTAACTCCCACATAAAGCAGCTCTTGTGCTTTCTCATCTCGCAGGTTCTTGTCGATCCTGGTGGAGCCTCCTGCCATGGTCCTGCTAGATTGCCATTGCCAATACTGTTGTTGCTGTGCACCTGTCTGTCTGTCTGTCTGTCTGTCTGTCTGTCTGTCTCTCTCTCTCTCTCTCTCTCGCTCTCTCTCTCTCTCTCACCCCAACTGGTCGAGACAGACGACCACCCACCTAGAGCCGAAGGATCTGTCCTAGGTTTCTGCCTTTTAACAGGCAGTTTTTCCTTGCCCTTGTCGCCAAGTGCTTGCTCATGTTGGGTCTCGGTAATTAATGTTTTAAAGAGTTCGGTCTAGACCTGCTCTATTTGAAAAGTGTCCTGAGATAACTTCTGTTATGAATTGACGCTATACAAATAAAATTGAATTGAATTGAACTGAATTAAAATGTTCACAGGTACGAAAACATTCAGTATTTATTAGTGATGTACAGATTAATTAATTAACCTACGACATTCACTTTCAGTATGACAGGTTGGGATTACAGGTAGGGTTACAGGTAGAGTTACAGGTAGGGTTACAGGTAGAGTTACAGGTAGGGTTCTTTCATTCAAAGGACATTTTTTCCTCTGCAGGTTATTTGACAAACATGTATTGATTGATGTTTGGTGGACAGCGAGTGGGCAGTGGAGACTGATTTCATCATGTAGGGTTACATCATGTTGACTGTATCCGCTCTCAGTAATGAGCCCCGGCGGAGCTCCTCTCTTCATCAACAGCAGCTATTTCCATCTGTAACACAACATAAAGAGGCATCTGTGTGGACACTTGGACACTCTGGAGGCTCTAACCAGCTTCACTAACAGGCTAATTAGCACACAGATGTTTGCTTTGAGTGTTGATGCTCCTGTGCAGTTGCTTTTCTCTGGGGACTTTTGTCTGCACACTGTGTCCATTACATGTAAAGTTAGATTTGACTTTGGCCCAATGACCTTGTTTCACTCACAGGAAGCTCAGTAATCTGGCAGTTTGTTGGTTTAACTCAGTGGTTCCCAACCTGGGGGTCGCCACCCCTTCTAGGGGTCGCCAAGGCTTAAAGACCTTTTTGATTTTAAGTGTTATAAATGTACGGAATAGGCCTATATGTTTGCATTTCAAGAGAACCAGTGTTTCCCTGTAATGACTATGGCGGCCTGCCACAGTCTCATTTGTCCCACCACAGTCTCTGTAATAATGAATCGAAAATAGTTCATCATTGTTTTAATATGTTACGTGATTAACATGAAGCCTCCTCCTGCACAGTCTGCTCACATACCAATATGTACAAACCTGAAATCTCATAGCATCTCCCTCACACCTTACTTCACCAACTTTTGTGTTTGTTGTTTGTTGTTGTTACCCCAGTTGCTGTCATTGTTTGTGTTGCTGTCTTAATGATAATCAACATGAAGCAAGATGAGCTCCCTGATAAAAACCATGTTCTGCCTAATAAACATACATATATACACACATACCGTTATTGTGTTCACTGTTGGGGTTCATTGTTCAGTTCAGCTGTCCTCTGCTGTTATTGTAGAGGTTCTTTAAATCATCTTGTGATCCTTCAGATTTATTTTACGTTGGAAATCACTGATTAGTTGACTGACTTAAGATTAATAGACTAATAATTACTAATGAGTCATGTGTGAATCAAGGCGTTTCTCTTCTTCTACCCATAATGAAGCAACATCTATAATATCCATTCATTTATCATTGACTGGAAACCCTAAAATAGTGTGTTAGTCTACAGCTGATGACCTTTATACCTTTTAATGCAAGGACACTTTTTCTTCTGGGAGAATCTGCAGTAGAGTGGTTGCTTTCCTCTCAATATGTTTTTCCCTTTTGCATTGTTGGTTTGGTTCATTGTTTTTTCTCCCTTTAAAGTTGGACATTTTCCAGTTTAAGTTCCATTGCAGGTTGTTTTCAGTTTTCAGTTTTATTTCTTTTCTTCATTTTAATCCCTGAATAAATTCAGTAAACTCAGTAATCTCTCTTTTAGTTAAACAGTTTCTCTTGATTTTAAGCTCAGCTTTCTTTCCAAATGACATTATTCATATTCACCATAGTTACTTGAACCTCTGCCCTGTTGCAGTGTTGCAGAACAAAACTCACAGCATTGACAATAACAATCATCAGTTAGTGTATTTTATTGTCAGTTCAGAGAAAGTAACATTGAAACAAAGACACAACCCACAGATCAACACGCTGCTATGTGCTCTTTTTATAAAAATCTGCATCTAAACTCACAGTTGTAGAATTCTATGTTTAATAACTTTGTTTATACTTTGCTGAATCTCTTGCATTTTAATACCATAAATTATGGGATGCAGCAGAGGAGGGAGCACAAAAAAATTCATACATGTTAGAATATTCACAGCTTTTGGAACTTCTTGACTCAAACGATTGTAAATGACACCAAAGAAGGACGCCACAGAGAAATTAATGAAAGTCATTAAGTGAGGGCTGCACGTCTGCAATGCTTTACTCTGAGACTCCTTTGAGGTTTTTAGGATCACTGTAAAAATGTGAACATATGACAGAATGACTAGTAAACAGGGGAAAACAATCACACAGATGGCGCAGCACAGACCGTACACACTGATCAGAGTTGTCTTTTTACAGGAGAGGTTTGCAATGACCAAACTGTCACACATAAGTTTATCTACTGTGTGTCTGCACAGTTTGAGTCTGGACGTCAGATAAACCTGGATGGCTGACGAAGAGCTCAGGATGAAATAAACCATCATCAGCATCAGTTTTACTTTAGCCGGCGTCATGATAGTGTGGTACAGCAGAGGTTTACAGATGGAAACGTACCGATCGTAGGCCATCAACGCTAAGATACAAAATATACAGCCACTGTACACATTGGTGAAAAACACTTGTGTTAAACATCCTTCAAGAGAAGTCTCCTGCCTGTTCATTATGAGGTGTTTGATAATGTTCGGACACACAGATGAACTTCCCATCACTCCGCTGAGAGACAGATTGACCAACAGAACGTACATCGGTCTGTGAAGGCGAGACTCAACACAAATAACCAGAACGAGGAAAAGGTTAATACACAAACCTGAAACGTAAAGGACAGAGATGCAAATGACAAGAGCAAAGTTATACAGACCAAGAGTGCTGTAGATCGTAAAGGTGATGGGGACTGTGGACACAGAGCTGTTCATAATGACACTTTAAAAAAGGCACATACATTAGACAGCAATCCTCTCAAATAACGCAGACTATTTTCTTTCACCTGTTCCCAACCTGCTCTAATTCTCACAGTTCAGGAAACAAAAGCAGCATATCAGTGTGATGCTCTTTCTTCCCCCTCCTCCTCATCTGAATGAGCTTGATGAGAAGTGTTTGCTTTTATAAAGCTCTGATATCCATCTGTCTTTTTCCTCCGGGCCCCTGACGTCAGAATATCCAGAGAAGGACAGTCACATGTACAGTAACAGTTTAGGCTGAAGACTTGATTTTGAATTAGTTTTTCATTTTCATTCATATTGTGCCTAATGAATTACTTATATTAAAGGAATACTATTTACCTCCATTAGGGCTGGCCCACTTAATGGTCGCCTAAACTGTTGGTCAGTGAGAAGGGTCTTAGTTGAGCCAGTTTTTATTAGTTGGACAGTCGCAGGAAAACAGATGAAAATTGACCATTGTGAGAGAAATGTGGTAAAACCTTTAGTTGTCAACATGGAACAGTGGTTGTAGATCTCACTGACAGATTTACATCTTTGGAGACCAACCAGAGATTATGAAATCAAAGGACGTTGAATACACTGGCTGGTGCAGCATTTCCTAAGTTTGGGAAGAATAAAACCCACACACACACCAGCACTATGGCCAAAACGTGTTGATTGTTTTTCTGCATGTTCAAAACATAAGAGCCAGCTGATGATATGATTCACCACACATACATCACACATACACCATGCACAATCTGACAGGCCTTCAATGTTTATTGTACAGTTTGTACATAAAACTTACACAGTCATTGTTGTAGCGTAGGGCCGGCTGTGCTGCTTTATGAATTAGTTTGAATGAGATTAGTTTCTGTTGAGCAGTTGGGACCTTACAGCCTCTGCCATCGGTGTATGAATGGGTCAATGTGACAATGTGTAAAGGTGCTATAAAAGTGCAGTCCATTTACCATCGTCTATCAACTCCTGAACAGAAATACTTTTTTATTCACCATTTCTTGATTCTCTCCATTAATGACATTTAAGCTAGGAAAACAAAACAATCAATGACTGAAATCAGTATTAGCTCTAACCAGAGACAGAGTGAGTATGAGACAACTCTGTTGTTGTTGGAATCAGTGCTATATTAAAGGCACCTATCTGCCTTACTAGTCTTAAAGGGACACTTCACCCATTTGCATTAAGCTTTGTATCATTAGAACCCCAGTCATATTTTTGAATGGTCGTGCATCATTCCCTCACTTTCCCTGAGAGGGGAGAAATAAGGATGTTAGTGTGTCACTTCCTGCTTCCAATGATGTAAAAATCATCATTTTGCGTCATTGGAAGCAGGAAGTCTCATATCTCTGTAGAAGGGGTGAGACTACAAACACTACTTCCTCATTTTTCTTTCACTCACGCTACAGACCTATTACAGATCAGTGGGTGGGACTTCACCTGCAGAAACTAAAAATATAACCGCCATCTTGTTTGGAAGCTGAGTGGAGGCGCTGTGGAGCCAGACGTTACGACTACGGTAATCAATCTAATATGGAAGAAATTTCGAAAGTATGATGGTCGAATCAGATGTTCGTGGCTACCTTTATGAGCCGCAACATAGCGAGCAGCGTCAGAGGCTTCTGCCACCGAGGCAGAGGACCTGCCTGTCGCGGACGAGGAGCCCGGACTGGCTCGAGCTGGGGCGGACTGCTGGTGCCTGTGCTCTCGCTGTGCGCCTACGGACACATGGACGTCTGACTGTAAAGTGTTTCTATTTTCTGTCTTATAACAATGTGGCATGTATGTACACAATTTGTTCAAGTATTATCACAAAGTTATTCCGGGTTAATACGTAACGTCAGCCAACTGAACTAACATTAGCTTCTTTACTGCACAAACAGCTTGCAGTTGCATTGCTAACTACTGTGGCACGCTCAACACAAAGACCATGCATCTCTAACTGTGTGCTCAATGTCTTGTAGACAATATCGCCTAACAGCCTTTCTGGAATGGGTCCTGCAAGGCGAGAGATTGGGTCGAGGCGTTGTTTTACCCGCTGATGTGGTGCAGGCTCTCCGACAGTATCCAGCTCCAGATGGCCAGTACTGCGGCACCGAGACGTTGAGGACGCTCAGGAGGAACTATAACTGTCATTGTTAACATATTTATTTTTGTTGTTGTTGATATATTTCTGTAAATAAATGGTTTACATTCACGTTGTTGTAGTCCTTGATAGTGTTAGTGGGAGCGGCTTGCGGAGCTGTGCATTGTGGGAGTTGTTGTCTTTAATACAAATGTGCCCTAAAGTCACTTTCTGTCTTTTCTCGGTATATGTTACATTTCGACTACATATATAACCCACTTTCAATAAATATTAATGTTTCCACGGGTGAAATGCTCCTTTAAATCAAAGTGCTTTTTACCCTGTCCTAGGTTTCTGCCTCTTAAAAGGACGTTTTTCCTTGCCGCTGTCTCCAAGGTCTTGCTCAAAGCCTTTTTAGTTTTTTGTTACCTCAGAATGAGCCACAATATAAAAAAAGTAGTCTTGTTGTGTGATTAGATTGGCTGCCTAATTGGAGTATCCTTCACTAAGTGCACAACTGTAAGCACAGCATGTACCTGTTTGAAAGAAAAGAAAAAACTAGATAGGAGAGCAGTTTACTAATTATAATAAAAATAATAGAAAAGCTTTCAATGCAGTATTGAGTTGACTGCAGGAGTAAGATAAGATGTTCCTTTATTGATCCGCCGTCGGAAAAATTTAAATACAGAACCAGCAGCATGACGGAATGTAGTGCAAAGAGTACAGAGTGTATAAGTACAATAATACGGAGCCCCTAAAGGGACATGGGAAAAAAAAAAAAAAAGAAACGTTTCTAGTGCGCACTAGATACTATCTTGTGAGCACTAGATAGGGATCTAGTGCACTAGATATGGATCCAGTGTTGTGGGGAATCAACACATGGCTCATTTGAATATTAAAATTAGCCATGTGTTGATAACCAATGAAATTACTTATTTTGACACACATTTTAAGCCAATAAGTATTAAACTAACAAGGTAATGTGTCAAAAGGCGGACCGTTTTTGTTATTTTCTCAAAAGGAGGACAAATGAGTGTCCGGCTGCAGGACAGGGCATTTAAAAGTGGACTGTAACAAAAAAGGTTACAGATTAATTTACATTTATTTTTTAGTTACAGACAAATTAGTTTAATACTCATTTGAATATTAAAATTAGCCATGTGTTGATTCGCCACAACACGGGATCCATATCTAGTGCGCACAAGATAGTACTAGATAGTATCTAGTGTGCACAAGATAGTATCTAGTGCTTACTAGAAACGTTTAATTTTCTTTTTTTCCCCCCATGTCCGTTTAGGGGCTCCGTACAATAAGGATCACAAAATAAGAATATTACAAAATATAATAGAAAATATATACCCTATATGCAATATGCAGTAAGATGGTGTGCAAAATATTTTGAGCAGCTTTTGACTAAAAAACTAAACTGTACTCGCGCAACTTAAAGATAAATAGTTTGTGCGTCGTAGGTTGAAGTTAAACCAGTCTTAGTCAGAGGGGTTTAGAGGTACTGGGTGCTATGGTGTTGTGGAGTCTGTAGTGGGAAAATGCTGATGTTTTTTGAACATATTTTTTAGAGGAAGCTTAAAGACTTTTGTTGGTTGTTCAATCTAAAGAAATAAAGTAAAATAAATAGCAAAAACAAAACTGCATAAAGAAATGTGCGTGAGTTCTTACCTATGAGAAAATAATGATTCACAATCAAAAAGAGATTGTAGCAGTGACTGAAAAGGGTTAGGCTGAAACCATAACCTAGTCTTACCCCTCCCACGTATATTAAAAAACATGAATACATCTGTTAGATGACAGACAATAGTAAGCACTCTAGATTCCTTTACTAAAAGTAAGACTTTTGCATATGATGCGGATTTTGGACATATTCAGTCCGTACATTTACAGGGTTGAAGAGCGGTTGGCATGTAAGCCAGTATAATGATAAAAAAATATGCAACATAATGGGTACACTGCTCATATCAAATCTGCTCTGCACAATTTCAAAGAAATAACCAAAAGAAAAGTTCAGCAGGGAAACAAGGTGAGGAGCCACAGCTCTATTGAGCCACATATCCCCATAAACTTAAGTAGCAATGACTTTATGAGCTTCTTTTATAATAAAATTATTACTATTAGAGAGAAAATTCATCACCAACTGCCATCAACAGTTCTCAGTGGCTCTCCAAGTTCAGGGACTTTAACTAATGTAAACTCAGATATATATTTAGACTGTTTTTCTGCTATCGATCTTCATCAGTTAACTTCAATAATTTCTAGATCGAAGCCATCAGCCTGTCTGTTGGACCCGATCCCAACTAGGCTGCTTAAAGAAGTCGTACCCTTAATTGGCACTTCTTTACTGGATATGATTAATCTTTCTTCATTATCAGGATATGTACCACAGTCCTTTAAAGTAGCTGTAATTAAACCCCTTCTTAAAAAGCCCACTCTTGACCCAGGGGTTTTAGCCAACTATAGACCAATCTCTAACCTCCCCTTCCTCTCTAAGATTCTGGAGAAAGTAGTCGCCAAAGAGTTGTGTGACTTTTTACATAACAATAGTTTATTTGAGGATTTGCAGTCAGGATTTAGAGTTCATCACAGCACAGAGACAGCTCTGGTTAAAGTTAATAATGACCTTTTGATTGCTTCAGACAATGGACTTGTCTCTTTACTTGTATTATTAGATCTTAGTGCTGCATTTGACACCATTGACCATGATATTCTTTTACAGAGACATTGGCATTAAAGGAACCGCACTAAGCTGGTTTAAGTCATATTTATCAGATTGTTCGCAGTCTGTACATGTTAACGATGAATCTTTAATAAATAGTACTGTTAGTCATGGAGTTCCACAAGGTTCTGTACTTGGACCAATACTATTTACTTTATATATGCTCCCTTTAGGCAACATTATTAGGAATCACTCCATTAACTTTCACTGTTATGCAGATGATACGCAGTTATATCTATCGATCAAGCCCGATGAAATTAATCAATTATCTAAATTACAAACATGTCTTAAGGATATAAAATCCTGGATGAGCTGCAATTTTCTGATGTTAAACTTAAAAAACGAAATTCTTGTACTTGGCTCCAAAAATCTTAGAGACTCACTGTCTAAAGATATAGTTACTCTACATGGCATTACCTTGGCCTCTAGCACCACTGTCAGGAATCTTGGAGTTATCTTTGATCAGGATTTTTCATTTAATTCCCACATGAAGCAGACCTCTAGGACTGCCTTCTTTCATTTACGTAATATTACAAAAATTAGATACATCCTATTCTCCTATCCTATTACCCCTCTTTAACACTACTTTCTCTGAATGCTGGGCTACTTGTGGTTCCTATAGTCTCTAAAAGTAGAACAGGAGCCAGAGCCTTCAGTTACCAAGCTCCTCTCCTGTGGAATCAGCTTCCAGTTGTGGTTCGGGAGGCAGACACCCTCACCACATTTAAGAGTAGGCTTAAGACATTCCTCTTTGATAAAGCTTATAGTTAGGGCTGGATCAGGTGAGTCCTGAACCATCCCTTAGTTTTGCTGCTATAGGCCTAGACTATCGGGGGATTTCCCATGGTGCACTGAGCTCCTCTCTTCCTCTCTCTTTCTGCACTCATTCATGTCCCATTAATGCATGTTACTAACTTCACTTCTTCCCCGGAGTTCTTGTGGTTTCTCGTCTCGCAGGTTCTTATCGATCCTGGTGGAGCCTCCTGCCATGGTCCTGCTAGATTGCCATGGCCAATACTGTTGTTGCTGTGCACCTGTCTGTCTGTCTGTCTGTCTGTCTGTCTGTCTGTCTCTCTCTCTCTCTCTCTCTCTCTCTCTCACCCCAACTGGTCGAGACAGACGACCACCCACCTAGAGCCGAAGGATCTGTCCTAGGTTTCGGCCTTTTAACAGGCAGTGTTTCCTTGCCCTTGTCTCCAAGGTCTTGCTCATGGTGGTACTGTTGGGTCTCTAAATAAGGTTATAAAGAGTTCAGTCTAGACCTGCTCTATTTGAAAAGTGTCCTGAGATAGCTTCTGTTATGAATTGGCGCTATACAAATAAAATTGAATTGAATTGAATTGAATTGAATTGAATTGAGTGCAGTTACTGACAGCTTTCTGTCTGGTCTGTTTAGTATTCCCATATATACAATCTATATAATGCAAAGCTACAACCTTACAAGACACAGTTTCCTTACATTAATCTCCTATCCTGCTGCAGTCATACTGAGCCCTCCCTAACTGAGCTGAAACTCTGCTTCTGCTTCTTTTAACCTTTTCAAGTCAGCTGAGGCCCCCAGAACCTGACCATTATCAAAGGAATTGCTAATTGTTGATGATTCCTGATTTCATGTAAAACAGCTAACTTTCTTTTGTGTATATATCAAATACATCTTGACAAATATCTTGACTAGGTGGGTGGTCGTCTGCCTCGACCAGTTGGGGTGTCAGCAGATAAATATTTTAAATGCATTAAGGGGAGCAGGAGCTCATGAATTTTGCATGGTCAAAATCCCTTCTCGTGGAGCCTGACATTAGCTTTGATAGATTGGTTGATGCGGGCAGATGGACAGCTGCGGTTGTAGCTGCGCCGATCTTAGATAGTTAAGGGATAGTGTTCGCGTTAGGCCACAGCTCAGCAGAGATCACACAGCTTAAGCAGAACCGGGATCTCGCCATGGGTTGCAACCAACGACGATGAACAAGGGAGCCAACGGATGGGTTGGAGCGATGATGCAGGGATTTCATTATAGAAGAGAAAGGACAAAATGTAGTGTTAGTCATAGCAATGAAATTTGAGTGCCTTGGTGAGATCTATCAGATTATGAGTGCTTCAAGAATATTGAGTACATGTGATGTGATCTTCTAAGTTTAAATCAGAGAAGGGAAGATTAGGCTGAGGATTAAGATGAGATCTGCATGCATATTCACCCCTGAGAAACCCGTAAAAGCCATTAACAGAACTTCTTCCGACATATCAATATAAATGAAAACACCTAATGCACCAGTGAATGTGTGAGGAGTCTTATCATTGCCTTGAGGATGCGCCATTTAAAGCCATTGAGGAGCAGCTGAATGTAAGGACTTCCCGGAAGACTCTGGGATGCTGGATCTTTACATCAAATGTGAAACTGAATCCCTGCTAGCATAGCTTTGATACTTGCATTTGAAGATGTTAGGATCAAGTCAAAACAATAAATGCACAAACTGTAAATTATTTCCACTACGGCCGCTCATAAAACACCATGATGTTTCTGGGACCATCTGCTGCCCCAAACGACAATTGGGTAGAGTTCATAAAGAGCCGTGAATTTAGAACTGTTTAAGGGACTGAATTTCTGTCATCTGCAAACCACTCATTATGAGAACCCCCCATAACCAACAGAGAAAAGTAAAAACTAGGGGGAATCTGCAGATTCCTTTTAATCATTTAAAAAGAAATGTTGGTCCATCATCACATAACAAAGACTGGAACCGCATATATGTGCAACAGCCTTAGTCTAATACGTGGTATCTTAAGATTTTAACAGATTTTAGCCAGACCCAGGAACGTGATATGGACGACCTTGGGGGAGAAAGCACATAGCAAAGTTAGAGAAATTGTTCTAAGGAGAAATGGGGCGGCAGACCAGATTTGATGGCTGTTCTGATGCGAGACAGCTTGTCTTGTTGCAGAGACGCTTGCATGAGCACACTATCAAGGGTTATGCGAAGAAATCCCAAACGCATAGAAGGGTCTACAGTTTCTCTTTGGAAAGCGGTACTCCTAACTCCTGGAAAAGCTTCGGACTGTAGAGATACTGCAGGCTGGCAGGGACGAGGATAAGTCAGCTACTAGAAAATCATCTAGAAGATGCAAGACGAAACGGAGTTTGCAAGTGTGTAGAGAATCCAGCAAACTGCTTCAGTCAAGAAGGGCTTCTGCGGCAACCGAAAGCCAGTTTAACAGAAACATACAATTAGAAAACCATCTACACTGAAAAAATGCCATGCCAAGGGTAAAGTGGTATGACTTTGAAGGCATCCAATGTCTGCTTTTCCCAGCTATACACAAACCTCTGGGTACTGCACATTCTACAAAGCATAGAGGGAAAACGGCTCTTGAGAAATTAAGCCATATATGTTCGGAATGGAAGATCACGAGGAGCTGAGAAAACAATGATAAGACGTTCTGTTTTTGTTGCTTGTGGAAACACCTACGAATATACTCTGAAGAAGGAGAAGGGCGATTTTAACAACGACCTAACATGTATCCTTAATAACCTCTTCAAAAAGAAGATCCTTTACTACTTCTTGCTCTGGAATAGACAACTGCAGATTTTTACAGACATTGGTCACTTTTGGGAGCTAGCATATGTAACAGAGTTAAAAATGCACTTTATCAATTCTTATTTCCAGTTTGTATTTGTCAATTTTATTTATCATTTAATGATTGTTGAGTATGTGTGAATTTCATCTTATTTTTTATCTTTATTTTAATTTACCGTTATTTTTATTAATGTTTCCTGTGGAAATTACTTTGCTTTGCGTCACCTTTTCTGTACATTCTAAGCTTCCTTAGCCCCGACTGACCCTCACAGTGCCGCCTTGCATGTTGAGGGTAAGTTGTGTGGAGAAATGCTGCTGTGCTGTTTTGACCATTACTATAAGTTTTGTAGGTGTTTTCAACTCACTGGGCGCCATTTGTAATGCAGCAGACCGCCCTGTGTCTTGTAAACAAAGTACCGCTTCAGAGACCGTAGCATCCATTTCTTAGTGTAAACTCTGTTATTTTGCCTGTTTAGGAACAGAGGTGCAGAAAAAGACCAGAAGGCAATTAATGTGCATTACTGTCTTCTGCAGGTATGGACTTTTCTTTGCTAAATGTGATAATTTAGTTGTCTCTGTTTAGTCGTTCTCATCCACGCACTGTTTTAATTTGCCCACCAGGGGTCACTGTTTTCCATTTTTTATATCGTGTCTCCTGGTTTTGAGGAGACTTGTTGTTTAAGGTTATATGTTTTCCTGTCAATTTAAAAAGCTCTTGGCTAGTAATGTGCACACTGAGCTGAGTATATACTGTAATGTTAAATTAATGTATTTGTATGTAATTTGAGAAAAAAAAGGAATGAAATCTGCACAGTGCCGCCTTGCATGTTGAGGGAACAGAGGTGCAGAAAAAGACCAGAAGGCAATTAATGTGCATTAATGTCTTCTGCAGGAGCAAATAAATGCTGGAAAACAAGTAACTGAGTTGTCTCCTTTCATGCCCTACCCACATCTGTTACACATAGACCTGCTATTGGAGGCTGATTTACAGAAATTAGCATGGATTTTAACTGCGGCTGAGATTTGCCAGTCCTTGCAGAGCACTTCTTGAACATAGGGAAGTTGTTAGATAATGTTTGTGATGATGCTAACAGCCATTTAGCCACTAAAATTAACTTTGTTTTAAACTAAAGCTGAGTTAACTGACATAATTTGTGTCAATTTTAATTTTTTTTCTTTATTACTTTTTATCAAACATCACTAAAACTGGAAAATGTAAAAAGCAACCGTGTCAAGTTGTTAACAGTAACCAACTATCGGCTATTTTAGATTCCAGCTAGTTAATCCTTATATTTTCATAATAAGAATATGTTTAAAATGCCTTAGTGGAACGAATAACCAGGAGAACCAGGCTGTTAATACTCAGGCCCTCAGGTCTTGTCTCAGCATCGAGACATAGCAGACTAGCGTTTTATAACCTGTAAAATGTCTGCCGATAGTGGCAAGACAACTATATACCCCATCTAGTTCTGACTGAATTCTGAATGTACATTGCAGCTTTGGCAGAGGACTTATGATACTCCTAAAAGAGAGCCACCATAGAGAGACAAGTACTGATATTACAGCCAAGGTATCAAGCTCCTCTCTACCTTGCACATAACTTAACATATGGAGTTTCTAAAGACGCCAAAAGCGACGCTGCGTTCTGACATCTGGATTACTATCTTCCAAAACTATGGAAAATCTCCACAATCCGCAAATCTTTTGTAAGCAGATCAGAACCACATTACATAATAATAATAATAATAATAATAATAATAAGAAGAAGAAGAATAACCACCACAATCATTATAATTATTATCTTAAATCACCATTACAATGACCATTACATCGCAATCATCATCATCATCATCACTACCATCAACAACGTCATTTTCATTTGTTATTTTATTTATTTGTTGTTTATTTCCTTCCCCATCTATTTCTCTATTACTTCCTTAAGCCTGTCAATATGTATTTGTTCATATGAATGTATTATTTTATTAATTGCTGAGCGAGAAACAGATTACCTGTTAGAATTTGACTGGGCCGAGAGGTAACTGAAGAGCTCTTCATGGTTAAGGCCGAATGGAACTGAGATGTAGCGAGCATACAGCTCTTCCAGGGTGCGGTGCACGGGCCCGCAGATGAGTCGTTTGCGGGTGAAGCGGCCTCGACTTCTTGGGGACTGGGACCAAGCAGGAGGTCTTCCACAGCAACGGGACTTTCTCCTGACTCAGGCTCAGGTTGTACAGATGTCCCAGTACAGGGGACAGCTGGCTGGCACAGGTCTTCAGGATCCTGGGTGAGATGCCATCAGGGCCTGCAGCCTTTCACTGATGCAGTCTTTACCTGGCCTGTAGTCACCGTTGGGCGGGGGTTGGTGCAGATGTCATCAGTGGAGGAGGACGAGGGGGTGGGGGGGCAGATGATGTCATCAGTGGAGGAGGAGGAGGGGGTGAGGGGGGTGGAAGGGGGGCAGATGGAGAGGTGTTGTACAGGAGAATGCTGGGGGGAGGGTCGAGCCATTTGGGACAGTGTGAGTGTGTGGGGGGCTGGGGTTGTCGGAGGGGTAGCAGCAGGTGAGCTAAACCTGTTGAAAAACTGGTTTTACTGATTGGCTCTATCCAGGCTCCCAGATGTCTGCCTGTCTTTCCCCTTCATCCCTGTGATGTGCTTCATGCCCGCCCACACATCCCTTACACTGTTCTGTTGGAGTTTGGCCTCCAGCTTTCTCCTGTAGTCCTTGCACGTCCTCAGCATCTCTCGGAGTTCGTGCTGCACTCTCCTCTGCTCCTCTCTGTCTCCCGACCTGAAAGCCTTCTTCTTCTTGCTCAGGAGTGCCTTCAGGTCACTGGTAATCCAGGCCTTGTTATTGGAGAAGCAGTGAACGGTCTGGGGTGGCATAGTGGTGTCCTTAATATAATCTGTAATGCAGTGTCATCTTATTGATGTCCTCCCCATGTGGCTCACAGAGTACATCCCAGTCTGTCGACTCGAAGCAGTCCTGCAGTGCCTCAGCGGTCTCCTGTGTCCACCTCCTCACTGTCCTGGTGTGCAAAGGCTGCCTTCTCACAAGAGGGACATACTTGGGAGTCATCATAACCAGGTTGTGGTCTGACCTGCCAAGGGGGGGAGGGCTGTGGCGTCAAATGCGTCCATGGCATTAGCATATAATAAATCCAATGTTTTATTGTCTCTGGTTGGGCAGTCAACATATTGATGGAAGTTATTTAAAGTGTTGTTCAGTGAGGCATTATTAAAATCACCTGTAATGACCATGAACGCATCCGGATGTTCAGTCTGCAGTTTAGCGGTGGTGGAGCTGATGACTTCACAGGCCACCACTGCATCAGCTGACGGGGGGATGTAGACAGCGATAACAATGGTGGACGTGAACTCCCTAGGCAAATAATACGGGCGCATTCCCACAGCCAGCATTTCAATGTCCGGGGTACAGAGACTTTCCTTCACACTGACATGTCCAGGATTGCACCACCTCTCACTCACATACAGTGCAAGCCCGCCACCCTTCTTCTTCCGACTTTTGGAACAGTCTCTGTCTCCACGTACCAAACTGTAACCGGGAACCTCAACGCTGCTGTCCGGGGTGTGCGAGTGCAGCCAAGTTTCACTGAAGCAAAATAAGCTACACTCGTGGTATTCCCTCTGGGTCTTCACCAGCGCTGAAAGTTGTCCATCTTATTCCCCAAAGACCTCACGTTTCCCATTATAATCGCTGGGACCGCTGGCTTGTGTCTTCTTCTTTTCTCCCTCCGTTTGGTTCCAGCCCTGCAACCCTGACGGTCTCCTCCGTAACTCCTGCGGGACCGCAGGTCTGTCTACGGGCAGCAGCACAGGCTTACCCAGCGCAATCAGCTGTTCACGCGTGTAAACAATGTCCCCACTACTACCGGCAGAGTTCTCTGTTACCAAAAGTAAAAAAAGTAACAGAAGAATTCGGAGAAAAGTAGCAAAACTTAGTCCAGCCATTGTCTCATGGTTATTCACGGATTGTGATTAATTCAAAAAACAAACAAAAAGACTGAACCAACAAATAAACAAAGTTAAAATAAAGCCGAAAGGTAGGATGACAGTCGCATTTACAATAATGGTCAGATAAATCAATAACTGAGAAAGCTTACAGCGCAGCAGGCAGCAGCAGCAGCAGCAGCAATATGGATGCAGGGCAACAGCGGCATTGACAGAGCAGAGGGAGTGCTGGGAAATTGTGCAATTTAAATAGCCTGCCAGATTGGAGGGGAGCGCTTGGTTAGTGATTATGGAATAAGGCATGTCATGTGTGTAATCAGCGCAGCTCGAGTTGCCTGAACTAGTAGAAGAACTTACAGAGAAAATCTGTCATTTTATTCAGGTAACGCTGCGTTTCACCGTCGCCTGTCGATGGCGTCATATCCCCTTTGTGCCTGCGTCAGTGTTGTGGTTGTCTGCCAGAAGCTGTCATACATTGACTGTTGATCCAGTCTGAAGCCACATTGTTACCATCCACTGTTTAGATCTTGGTGCTTTTTAACTCTAGATTTGAACCGGATGAAGGATTTTAGTCATCGGACGTCTGGATCTTAAGTTATCAGAGAAACAAGCTGAGCTAACGTTAGCAGCAGCTCGGCTCGCAGCCCCTCCGGGACGTCCTTTGTCTGTCCAACAGCGTGGGAGAAGCAGTGATTGTTAAGGTGGAACTGCTTTATTCAGTGTGTTTAAGGTGGAACTGCTTTATTCAGTGTGTTTAGTGGTTTTAATCAGCGGGTCTGTTTGTGTTGGAGAGGAGGAGACCTCTGTGGATCATTGGGCTCCCGGTAGAAACCTCCTGAACCATGAACACTGAAGGAATCCTAACCGGGAGAAGCTGACTGCAATGACGCCAATGGTGGTGAAGACAACAACTCCCATGATCCCATGCTGCTTCACCACCTCATCAGAACTCCTCTTTTCTTATTGATTTTATGAGACCACCTATTGACAGAAATTACATATTGATTAATTATGTCAAACTTAGCATTATTTATATTTTAAGGAGCAAGCAATAGGTTTTTGCTTCAAGTGCCACAGAATCAGCATGTGTACATGCGTTTAGGTGAAATTGTTTGGCCCAGTGGCTCAGCTATACCAAGGATGTGCCGACTGTGTTATGTGACAAAGTTACTTCAGTTCCCTGAAAGGGACAGGTGCATGCAGGTGATGTAAAAACAACTGGAAGTTACTTATTTTAATTTGACTGTTGATTTAATCTCTCACCAACACAGTCAGCAGCTGGAGCTGCAGCAGTGGCTGTGACACACAACTCTTGGAGCTGATTAAGATACTTTAAAAAACTTGTGAGCCTGAGCAATTTGTGTCAATCAAAATTCACAAATTTGAATTCAAATCTGTACACACAAAAATCAGAATCAGCTTTATTGGTACTGTAAGTTTGGTTATGTGAACAGAATGAGATATAAATTATTTCTATTTTAACTTCTCACATTTGTATGCATTTAACAGATACTTATCACATTAAATATATACATATATGTATATATTTAATGTGATATACATATATATGTTAACATTGAATTATTGTACAGTCTAAGAAACATACAGTCAAACTGAATTAAAACCCTATCTAAATTATCATTATCTCTGGCACGTCTGGCAAAGGGAACAGAGAACGAGACCTAGGCCTCCACTCTGTGTCTGAACTATCATAACTGTCACAATCCACAGGTTGACATCTGAATATCTATTTGCTGGTTTCTGCTTTTCCCAAGTCCACGGGTTATCTGTCTACCCCTGACACATCTGCGATATGGATGAGAAATTTTAGTGTCAACGTTTCCTCAAATCTCCCAGCATGTTGTAGTCCATCAACAACTCCAAGGCTTGCACAATCATTAACTACTTCATGGGCATCTGAATTTTTCTGATTCAGATGCAGGGATTCTGCAGCATCTTTGGTGATGCATAAAAATTTGAACCCCTCCTCGTTTCTGGCGGATCTTCATCTTTGTTTGTTTTTGGACCTGGAAAGATCTGTGCCCCTTACAGTACAACAGGTAAATTACAGCATTCCATCATAAATGACAGAAAATCTCAGTGAACATTTTTAAATGACGTGAATGAAGTGTGAATTGACTTTAATTATCAACTGTTTAACTGTTCCTTGTATCCTATACATATTTTATTGTTATTATTCCTTCCTTTGCTCTATTCTATCTTTCACATATCCTATTGTTCTTAGCATACCTCAGTGATAACAAACTGCTGACCTGGGGCCATTTTAAGTCCTCCATTCCTCTCCCTAAAGTCTGCGACATGATATCAAAATATAATGTAATCCAGCCTGGAGGATTGATATTTTATTTTTCTATTTTTTTCTAGTTCCCTTCATATACAATTATAAAAAAACACAAATCTGTACTTCGTTTGAGGCAAAATAATGTCAAAGTTGCAAATGTGTGCAAAGGATTAAGAAGAGAGCAGATTTTGGGCTTTCATTTGTTTGGTTGCGAACAACAAATATGATATAAAAATGTATAGAAACTGCTGTTTGCATTTTTTGTTATGTATGATGGAAATATTTTCAGAATATTGCCCTTTCTTGTAGTACTTAAACGTATCCCTCCTATGGAGTGGCCCAAAGACAATGTGAGTTTGAGAGTCCTGGCACACCTGTTCTTGCTATTTGCTGCTTCTTTCGTTTTTTATAAAACTGATTGTTTGGTTTTATCGCGCAGTATTTGTGCGATTGTTGTTATTCTCTTGTATCTTCACACACAGTTACACTAGACAGTAGTATTATCAAACAAATATCTCATTTATTTAATGTATTTATTTTTATTCTGTTGCAAATCTGTTAACATATAACATACATATAAGACATTTGTATTAATTTTTTTCTCCAAAGAGTAAACATTTATATGCAATGCGTATTTTGGACATTTTCAGTCCATACAATAAAGGGTTAAAGAGTGGTTGGCATGTCAGCCAGTATAAAGACAAAAAAATGCGCAAAATGTTGGGTAAATTGTTTATAATAAACCTGCTCTGCACTATTTCAAAGAAACAGCCACAAGAAAAGTTGAGCAGAGAAACAAGGTGAGGTGTGCAGGTACTGACAGCTTTCTGTCTGGTCTGTTTGGAACCAGAAAAACAAACTTTAAGGATCCTTATGTAAGTGTAAATAATTAGAATTATGAGACCAAAGATTACTGTAAACATGTGACAAAGTCCAAAGATGTTATTAACTGTTGTGTCAGAACATGCCAATTTGACAACATAATAGTTGTCACAGTACACTTTGTTAATGATGTTCCCACACAGCTGTAAAGGGAGAGTCAAACCAGCCACTATGAGAGTATTGATAAGAAAAGGGTAGAACCATATTACAGCAGTAAGGATAGCAATCTTGTTAAATGTCATACGTGTGTTATATTGTAGAGGATAACAGATAGCAAGATATCTGTCATAAGACATGACGGCTAAGGTCAAAAATTCTACACCTCCATACGAGTACAAACAGTAAATCTGCAGGAAACAAAATGAAGCAGAAACAGTGTGAATGTCAGAGAGAATCTGAACCAGAAGCATTGGAAACAACCCTGTACTACCATACAGTTCATTTACAAACAGGCTGCACAGAAATATGTACATAGGTTCATGTAAGCTTCTGTTCATACAGATAATCACAATGAGCAAAAGATTGGCACAAACAATTAAAATATAAAAAGTAAGAACAATCAAGAAATATAAGTATTTAAAGGTTCCAGTGTCAAAGTAGGCACCAAGTGTGAAATATGAAACCTTTGTGGCATTTAACATCATCCTCCTTTTGGTTCTTAAAGCAATTATCAACACTGTTCAGTGGATTTACATATCACAGTAACTACTGTATCCAACATTTTCTCACAACTGTGTGAAAGTTTAACAAGTTTACATTTCTGATGTGAAAGAAAACATCAATAATATATAAACACACCTCAGTGTATGAACACCAGTCAGATTCAACTGATTGAAAACAAATGTCACAAATACTTCAAACTTCCTTAGTTAAAGTCAAAGTTGTGATGAATCCTAACATTGATCTGCTCACCCGTTGAAGCCACACTGCGACCCACCAACTGAGCTGGGACACTGATTCTGCTTCTTTTAACCCTTTCAATTCAAGGGGACGCCCACAACAGCAGTCTGACCTCATTATCAAATCACTCACTGAGTGTATTGATATTAGTATATGTATATGTTATAAAGAGTTCGGTCTAGACCTGCTCTATTTGAAAAGTGTCCTGAGATAACTTCTGTTATGAATTGGCGCTATACAAATAAAATTGAATTGAACTGAATTGAATTAGTTTTGTTCATGTGAGATCATTGTTGAAGGAGTAAGATATTATGGGCTACATTCACACTGCAGGCTTTAGTGCTCAATTAATATTTATTGCCCTGATTGGATTTTGTTTGTTTGGCTTTAAAATGTGGCCCATATCATATTCCAGTGTGAACAGGTCATGGTCTACACCCCCATTATGAATGTCCATCTAAAAGTCACATGAATGAGGTCACATTGCAAGAAATCACACCTGTATCTGATGTGGACCACATATGAAAGTGGGCCACATAAGAATTATAGAGATCAGATGTGGTTTGTGCTGTTCACACTGTCATAACAAAACAGATCTGAGTCACATTTAAGCAAAACTTTTGCCTGCAGTGTGAATGTAGCCATAGTTTTTAGACACATAAATACAAATGCTGAGGGCTAGACTGGTCCAGGTCTAACAATGCAATGAATGTAGCACCAAATCATATAGACCAGGTCTAGACTGTACTCCATATAACACTACCTACAATTCCCTGAGCAAGCACAATTACATCAGCAAGCATTTGGCTGTGTTGTTGTACCAGGCCTGAACATCATTATTAAGTTAATAGTGAACTGAATTCATGACATAAAGAGCTGTGGTGTTCTAACCCTCATCAGGGAATAAGTTAATGATCAGTGATCACACAGTTGCATACTGCACACAATGTACACCCTGACCTGCCAGTTATTTATTGTCAATTTGGAGGATGAAAAAATTCTTCCTCCATCTTGCATTCCAAATTCAGCAGAATCTCTTGAACCCAAAAGATTTGTAATAGCATAGTTACCACATTTTATTTTCTGAGCCCAACCTTCCAGTATAAGTTCTGACTGTAGTTTGTGCCCATGTGAAAGTGGGACTGAATGGTGTACTCAGATAATAGGGATGGTCATGCCATGGTGCTGGGAGGGAGATCGTCGAACTTCAGATGCACAAGGGATTCATGTTGATGCTGTCCCAGTCGTTGAATGGTTGACCAGAAATAGTATTTTTATATCAAATGATTAATACATCAAAATAATAAATGAAATGTTTCAGAATCTTACATATGGCACGTGTCACATCTGTGAGCTTCATGCATGTGCTTCAGTGGCCAAGCTTCTGAAAGTGTCCCAGCTAGAAATGTCAAATGTCATTCATGTCTGAACATACCTCCAAGAGAGATTGGTGGTAATAGAATAATGCATTCGAGAAATACGGTGTGTTCTTATTAATGCCAACAAGGTGGAGCTATTGGTGCCATGCTTCAATATGTTGTGTACATGCTTATGGAAAAGCTGTGTACCAGGTTTCATCTTATTCAAAACAACAGATATGTAGATGTAACATGTTATTGTTACTGTGGCGCCCCCTGTTTGTCGAATTGAATCAAATGCGATACACTTGTGTATGTACAACATTTTTGCATTGGAGACTTATGGACCATGAAGTGCATCAGGCCACGCCTTTAAATTATGATAACCAATTACAAACAAACGGTAAGCAATATCAAAGGATACACTTGTAAGTCTAATTCAGGGTCATCAAGTTAAAAGAAGCACAAGCAGAGTTTCATACACAGTCTGACTCCAGCAGGTCAACAGATTCATACAACGTCACAAACTGTGGGCTGTACTGTCTTATGTTATATAGACTTTTAATAAGGGTATGGTGAGTTTGGAACATTTCTCTCAATTGGTTTCTTGATAATGATTTTCCTTACTGTGTTTAGACTGAATACTATTAGTGTATTTAATACATTAGCTGCACATAGTACCAAACAAAAGCTTAAAGTTTAACTAAAACAAAATGTAAAACTTGGTGGAATTAATTCATCTATGAACAGTGTTATGACTGCTTTAAGAAGCAAAAGGAGGATCATGGTAAACTCTACACAGGCTTCATATTTCACACTTGCTGCCTACTTTGATACTGGGATTCTTAAATACTTATTTTTTATGATAGTCATATCTTTATATATTTTAATTGTTTGTGCCAATCTTTTGCTCATTGTGATTATCTGTATGAACAGAAGCTTACATGAACCTATGTACATATTTCTGTGCAGCCTGTTTGTAAATGAACTGTATGGTAGTACAGGGTTGTTTCCAATGCTTCTGGTTCAGATTCTCTCTGACATTCACACTGTTTCTGCTCCCTTTTGTTTCCTGCAGAATATGGTTTTATTCTGTTATGGAGGAGTGGAATATTTAAACTTAACTGTCATGTCTTATGACAGATACCTTGCTATCTGTTGCCCTTTGCAATATAACACCCAGATGACATCTAACAAAATTGCCATGCTTATTGCTCTAACATGGGTTTGCCCTTTACTGCTGTGTATTGTAATGACATCCTTGAGTAACTCTTTACATCTGTGTGGGAACATTATTGAGAAGGTGTACTGTGACAATTACTCTATTGTAAAATTGGCATGTTCTGATACCACAATCAATAATATCTATGGACTGTTTATCACTTCAGTCTCAATCTTTTGCCCTCTAATTCTAATTTTTTACACTTACATAAAGATTCTTAAAATTTGTTTTTCTGGTTCTAAACAGACCAGACAGAAAGCGGTCAGTACATGCACACCTCACCTTGCTTCTCTGCTTAATTTTTCTTTTGGGGCTTGCTTTGAAATATTACAGAGCAGGTTTAATATGAGCAATCTACCAAATATTTTAAGAATTTTCTTGTCATTATATTGGCTTACATGCCAGCCAGTTTTCAATCCTTTACTGTATGGTATAAATATGTCCAAAATCCGGATTATATGTAAAAGTCTTGTTTTTGCTGAAATGTAGACTGATTTCTGATTTCAGGGTTTCCCAGACATTGAAAATGCGTCTGTGGTTGTTTAAGGCCTAAAATATGACACTTCAAATTCAGCTGCACAACTGCTGTGATTAGATTTTGTTTCCCATAACAATTTCAAATTGCAGATTTTCTTATCATGTGTTATGAAATGCATTTCCACAGAGATGTATAAAAGAAAGAAATAACAAATACATGAAATGTTACTTATTGAAAAATGAACTGCAAATAAATCATTAATCATACAATGTAAACCATACATTGCATTGATATTTCTCAACCCAAATAACAATTGAAAACATTAAAAAATACAGTATATGTAAAGGTAATGTCAACACATTCTATGAAATGTATATTAAGGCTATCTTATCAGAATACCTTTTTAAAGTTATTTAAACTAAAACAATTTGTTTAGAATCATTCTGTTTAAGTTACTAAACAGAGATTCATGATGAATGTGTGAAGGCCTCAACTTACTGTTAGTCTAGAGATTTGCTACAGCCTCAGCAACTCAAAACAGAAACAAATTATTGATTCATAACATAACATAGGTTTTGCAATAAGATGAAAATTTTTATCTTATTGCAAAACCTTTGTGGCATCCTCACACGAACTTAGGTGTTTTATTTCTATTATATCTTGGAGGGACATTGGAGGGTGACATTTGTTGCTCTTTGGATTTGATTATACATATTTTTGTAAATAAATTTGAGTAGCTGATACTTTGTACAATGCGTCAGTGTCATAAACCCCCTTAACTCCCAAACAGTACATTGCACATTCAAAAACCTTGCATTCACATGTCCCTGACTTGTACTGCATCTTGTTATATAGGCCACACCATTTCCACCAATAATAAATAAAAAAAAAACCAAAACCACAGAAAATGAAAAACCCTTTTCAAACTCCTATCTGCACAAAACTTTGCATGTATGATCTATTGACCATCCTGATCAAAAGTTGTGTGAAGAATTTTGATAATCCAAAAGGTTTAACAACTTCCTCTATGTTGGACTCAAAACACGAAGTGATTTAATATCTTCACATAGGTTTGTCTGATTAACACAACTCTTGGTTCAGTAGTTCCACATGCTTCTCTGAGGCACAAGTTGGCCACTAGGGGGCACTTTTGTGGCAGAATAGTCAAATATTCTAAAATTGAGTGTCCGAACTAATGTTTGGGCCTGCAGGTTTGGCTTTTGCAGCCTCCACAGATGCTGGTTGTGGCTTGCACCGGAGGCTTAGACCCTGTCAATACCCGCTTGCAGGTCTAGCTACATATTGTGACTCAAATGTTTGTCCTAGTTTGAGCTTATTCAAATATTTATT
The DNA here is from genome assembly GCF_905237075.1 of Dicentrarchus labrax. Classification (NCBI taxonomy): domain Eukaryota; kingdom Metazoa; phylum Chordata; class Actinopteri; family Moronidae; genus Dicentrarchus; species Dicentrarchus labrax. The sequence continues at coordinate 1,244,150 of NW_026136704.1, forward strand.
TCCCCAAATCTCTTTTTTAGTGTTTAGACAGAAAATATAACATACACAGTAGACATTAGTGTAAACAGTGCAGTACTTATACAACCCACTCCTACTCACACCAGTTCTTGGTGCTTTTTCAGACTGGAGGAACTTTTTCATACTTCTTAGAACAGTTGGATGTCCTTCATCTTGTTGTAATTGTCATAGAAACGGTTGTTGTATGTTGCACTGAAAGGACGTTGCTATACAAAATGCTGGCCAGCAGCAAGTCTATAGGTGGCGCATACCCTAAACAGAAAAAAAAGGCCTTGAAGGTATAGGTCTGAGGCGAGCTGGCTTCATGCTCATATTTGATTCAGTGTAAATAAGCAGATCCAGTGTAATGATGGATTTTCTTTACAGCAGTATTGCAGGATCATCATTAAAAAGGGCTTGAGTTGGTGAGAAGGAGGTGCCCATTAAGGTGCCAGTTCAGGGTTTTTCCAGGACCTCCTGTGTGCCCCACGTACTAAGGCCTAACTGCAGCAACCTGGGTTCAATTCCCACCGCCCTTTGCTGCATAGCGTCCCCTCTCTAGCATCCTCAAAAAAAGCTCTAAAAAACACACACACACACACACACAAAAAGGACCATGTGTGCATGACCTCTATGATTAACCCTGGTAGGAACTTTTAGAGGAGGTCGAAGCTATAAAAGGTGTTGATGGACAACACAGACAACACTGTGGATCACAGGGGTCTCAGAAACGTGTGCCCACTCAGATCAAAAATTGTCCTGAACTTTCCTTTTTTTTCGTGATTGTGAGGAAATAGAATTCAATTCAATTAAATTTTATTTGTAAAGCACCAATTCATAACAGAAGTTATCTCAGGACACTTTTCAAATAGAGCAGGTCTAGACTGAACTCGTTATAACATTATTTACAGAGACCCAGCAGTTCCCACCATGAGCAAGACCTTGGAGACAGTGGCAAGGAAACACTTCTTCTTTAAGAGGCAGATCCTCGGACAGACCCTTCGGCTCTAGGTGGGTGGGTGAGATATATATATATATATATATATATATATAGAGAGAGAGAGAGAGAGAGAGACACAAAGGTGCACAGCAACAACAGTGGCAACAACTACACTAATACGAGTGACTGATGATGATGAAAATGAAAAAGATGATGATGACAACGACAACAACGATGGGGACAATGAGCAGTGACAGTAGTAATAATAGTAACTGTAGTAATAATAATATTAATAATAATAATAACAATAATATCAGTGATATTGGCAATGGCAGTCAAGCAGGACCATGGCAGGAGGCTCCACCAGGATCCATGAGAACCTGCGAGACGAGAAAGCACAAGAACTCCGGGGAAGAAGTGAAGTTAGTAACATGCATTAATGGGACATGAATGAGTGCAGAAAGAGAGAGGAAGAGAGTAGCTCAGTGCACCATGGGAAATCCCCCGATAGTCTAGGCCTATAGCAGCATAACTAAGGGATGGTTCAGGACTCACCTGATCCAGCCCTAACTATAAGCTTTATCAAAGAGGAATGTCTTAAGCCTACTCTTGAATGTGGTGAGGGTGTCTGCCTCCCGAACCACAACTGGAAGCTGGTTCCACAGGAGAGGAGCTTGGTAACTGAAGGCTCTGGCTCCTGTTCTACTTTTAGAGACTATAGGAACCACAAGTAGCCCAGCATTCAGAGAACGTAGTGTTCTAGAGGGGTAATAGGGTACTATGAGCTCTTTAAGATATGAAGGGGCCTGACCATGAAGAGCTTTATAGGTGAGGAGGATTCATTTAGGCAAACATACTCCTCGTGGGACAACCAGGTCTCAGTAAGACAAAGTAAATCAATATCATAATCTGATATTAATTCATTCACTAAAACAGCTTTAGAGGACAGAGACCTGATATTTAACAGTCCACATTTAATTCTCTTATTTTGTGCTACTGAGGAGTTAGTTTTAATTTTATTAGATTTTTATGTTGAACTGTTTTTATTTCTTTAAATAATTTAGGTGGTCGGGGGACAGACACAGTCTCTATGGGGTTTTGGGTGGGTGACTGTAGTAATGGAAGCGCAGAGAAGTGTGTAAGACAGCAGCTCTGCTTCCTGGTCCTAACTCTGGACAGGTCAGGTTTTAGAGATAAACTTCGCCATATTTCTAGATAAGAGAGCTGCTCCATCCAAAGTGGGATGGATGCCGTCTCTCCTAATCAGACCAGGTTTTCCCCAAAAATCAGAATCAGAATCAGAATCAGAAATACTTTAATAATCCCCGTGGGGAAATTACTTGTAGGGGGGGAGGAAAAGGGAGAGAAAAACAAGAGGAGAGGGTAGGAGAAAAAAAAGCTGCTCCCAGACTCTGCTCCTGTAGGGGAGTACAGTGTGGGACTGGGAAAAAAAACCTCAGCAACATAAGCACATCACACTTTACAACATAAAAACTCAAAACAACTTGCAACAAGGGAGGTGGGAAAGGGGGGTGGAGGCGTACCAGCGCAGACAGGCAGCCGCGGCGCAGTCAGCATCGGCGCAGCCTTATCGGGTCCTAAACAGAGTCAACTATCAACAGTTGTCTGTGAGGGAAGGGAGGGAGGAATAGGGCAGAGCGTCTCACTGCAGCGATCTCCTGGAGGAGTTGTTCCAGCAGCGGCCTTGGCCAAGGCCGGTGCTACTGAGGGCCGGAATGCAGATTAGATTATGATTGTTTGGGTTAGGGCGAGTAGTCCATGTTGCGGTTAATGACCACAGTCTGAGCATTTACAGCTCTATCCAAGATGTTTTCCATGTTGCGGTGTATAACCACCGTCAGTGCACTGACAGCTCTTTCCAAGGTGTTTTCCATGTTGCGGTTTATACCCACAGTCTGAGCGTTAACAGCTCTGCTCATGTCAGGCAGCTTCATGGGGCTTTGGACTGCTGACACTGCTTTGGACTGCTGACACCGTCTTCCGAATTTTCCGATACACCAGGGCAATGCCTAATCCAATCAGCAGATAGCCTGATATCATGGTTCCGAATATGTAGAGATCCTCGATGTCCTCTACGGAAAGAATCGCCAGGCACACGACCCTCCACTTCTCCCAGGAGTCCATCGTGTAACCAGCGGCAAACGTTCCTTCAGGGCAGGCAGGTTCCCCCGAACCCGAGCTTCTCGTCGAGAAAATTCTGTCAATTGCGTTGAGAGACCAGTTGACTAATTCCATGATTTAAATGTGGAGAGCAATGCGGGGAGGGGCTCCTAAAAGTTAGAGACAAGACAGGACGAGACTTGAGAAGCAAAGCAGGAAAGATAAGGGAGACGGGAGGGAGAGAGAGATGCGTCCGCCTTCGTTGAGAGCAAGGACAGAAAGAAGAAGAAGAAGAAGAAGAAGAAAAAGGCTGCCAGTTATCAATGAAGCCCACATCGTTTGCTGGACATAGCCAGCGGTGGAATGACGACATGTGGCTATACATGTCATCACTGGTCACATTGGGCAGGGGTCCAGAGAAAACTACGGAGTCCGACATTGTTTTAGTATATCTGCACACCGACTCCACATTAATCTTAGTGACCTCCGATTGGCGTAATCAGGTGTCATTACCGCCAACCTGAATAACTATGTTACTATATTTACGTTTATTTTTAGCCAGCAGTTTTAAATATGATTGGATGTCGCCCGCTCTGGCCCCAGGGATACATTTAACTGTGGCCACTGGCTTCGCTAAATTCACGTTCCTAACTATTGAGCTGCCAATAACCAGAGTTGGTTTCTCAGTGGGTGTGTCGCTGAGTAGGGAAAATTTATTGGACACATGAACCTGTTGGTGGTGAACTGTGGGCTTCTGCTGTCTGGTGCTATGCTTCCTCCAGACAGTCTCACCATTCATACCTTTGTCTGAGTATCTCTAACATCCTCTGAGCAGGTCTTTAAAAGAAATAAAGAAATGCAAATACCTAATAAAGTCATTTTGAGTTGAACCCTGATCCCTGAAGTATTTTAGTTTAGTTTCTGTAGGTGTTTCCTAGGGATGGAATCCGAACCAATAAGCAGTTGCTCTTTGTTCAGGCAACAGCACATATTATAATAACACACATTTTGTAACAGCCACCACAATATGTAATAATTTATTACAAAATGTGTGAAATGTATTACATATTGGGTTCAGGCTCTTCATTACACAATGTGGCAGATTATTACATAATGAAGTGAAAATGTACTCTCCAGTTATTGCATAATGCAGTGTTATGACATCATTATCAAAGACCTATTGGTTGTCAGTATGCTGTTGTGGGCATTCCAACTCTTGAAAAGGCTATAAGAAGCAGAAGCACAGTTTCAGCTTGTTTGGAGGGATTCAGTCTGACAGGTGAATGTTCAGACAATGTCTTACCTGAGCATTATACAGAACAACTGGGGAATGGTAAATTTGTTTCATATTTCAAAGTCATTTTCTTGATATTGAATTTCTTTCCTGTTGTCCGAATTCTGGGTGTTTGATGCCTCAGCTGCACATGGTCCGTGGTTGCTTCATACAAGAACAAGTGTTGTGATTGTTTTATGAACTAGGAGGATGATGATGATAAACGCTACACAGGTTTCATATTTCACACTAAGTGCCTACTTTGACACTGGGGTTTTCAAATATTTATATTTTGTGATCATTATGTCTTTGTATATATTAATTATCAGTGCCAATCTTTTGCTCATTGTGATTATCTGTATGAACAGAAGCTTACATGAACCTATGTACATATTTCTGTGCAGCCTGTTTGTAAATGAACTGTATGGTAGTACAGGGTTGTTTCCAATGCTTCTGGTTCAGATTCTCTCTGACATTCACACTGTTTCTGCTTCATTTTGTTTCCTTCAGATTTTCTGTGTGTACTCTTATGTGTGTGTAGAATTTTTAAATTTAGCCATCATGTCTTATGACAGATATCTTGCTATCTGTTATCCTCTACAATATAACACACGTATGACATCTGCAAAGGTTGCCATCCTTATTGGTGTAACATGGTTATTCCCTTTTCTTACTATTGTTATTTTGGTATCTTTGAGTGCACCTTTACAGCTGTGTGGGAACATCATTGACAAAGTTTACTGTGGAAACTACTCTGTTGTTAAACTGGCATGTTCTGACACCAGACTTCATAACATTTATGGACTCATTTACACTGTTATCTCAATCATCATTCCCCTAATTTTAATTCTTTACACTTACATGAAGATTCTCAAGGTTTGTTTTTCTGGTTCCAAACAGACTAGACAAAAAGCTGTCAGTACTTGCACACCTCACCTTGCTTCTCTGCTTAACTTTTCTTTTGGTTGTTGTTTTCAAATATTACAGAGCAGATTTGATATGAGCAGTGTACCCAATATGTTGCGCATTTTATTATCATTGTACTTTCTCACATGCCAGCCTCTCTTTACCCCAGTACTATATGGACTGAAAATGTCCAAAATCCGCAACATATGTAAACGTTTGTTGTGTGGTGAAGTGTAGGTCATCACATAGATTAGTTTTACATACATAAAAAAAACAATAAATAAATCACTCTCCTAACTGCAACAGTGTCAACGCAAATAATGTCTCTAGTTTGATATGTGTGTGTGGAAACTTTGTCTGAGATGATTAAGCTCAGGAGAATGTTGATACTGATATTGTTACCTCATGATACCGAACATGTCACTACCTTAATAGACAAAGTATTTTACCATTTTAGTGAATCTGTATGTGGCTTCCAGAGGTATGGTGTAACTCCTTAATCCAGAAGTATAGTTCTTGTTATCTCTATTCTGTACAAATTAGCTATGCAGTGCATTTCAGGTCAAGGGGCACGATTCAGGATACAAGTATAATAACTTAAAAAGAAAGCAGGGGTGTTGTAGACTTTATTCCATGAGCTGAAGTTCAGCAACAGTGTGCCTTCTTCACAGCATGAAGGAAAAGCATAACAATATGATATTTATATCTTCCTGTGCATCCAGATGTATGAGATCATGTGTATGAAGTAAATAAACAACTGGATTAAATAGTGTAAATAAAATAGTCAGCATTATTCTTAGTTCATTTAATTAAGAAACTATAAAAAAATCTTTAAAAGGTAAACTTCCACCAATACTAGAAATTAGGAATGCAATATTCCTACCAGCCAAAGTCCAGAAAACTAACTGGCATCAGCGCCTGTGTCGATTAACATCGAGACAATGTGTGATTGTCCAGACAGGGAGGCAAGGGATGAGAGATGCAGATAATAAAGGATCCAAATTATCCTTACCAACTGACTTTCCAGTTATTGAGAGCCTGCAGTACTTCAACAATAGGATCAGTTTGCACCTGTCAGATCAATAACTAACTGTGAAACTAAGGTTATTGCACACGTTCTTCTGTTGATCAGACACAGTTGTCAGCCAAATATTTTTGGGGGGCTTTTTTTCCCTTTCTTAGATAGGACAGCTGTAGACAGGTTGGATTCAAACCCATGGCCATTGCAGCAAATGGGGTGCCAGCTCTACCAGGTGAGCTATCTGGGGGCCAAGTAGTCAGCCAATTAAAATTAAGTTCACCCAAGATGATCAACACTGAGTTACAGAACTGAGAAATTAACTGAGCTAATCTATTAATAATAGATCCTATATTCATTTTCAGAGCTAAGATCTGATTTGGTAAAGTAGCAGCATAAAGTACTGTGACGGAGAAACAGGATGTTACATAAATCGCTACCCCCTCCCCTTCTAATTTGTTGTTGGGGATTAAAATGGTTTAAAGGGGCACCAAACTGCGTAGGTGCAGTCAATTAAACTTAGCTGACTAAATGATCAATTACCAAATATAATACAAATAACTAATATAACAATATAACAGTTATTTGTTACTAAATATAACAAAGTTGTTTCCACTTGTTAGCAGTGTGCTAACCAGGAATCTTTAAGACAAAGGCTGACTTGCGTGTTGCAGGCGGCGGTAATTCTTGTTGTCAGTGGGTCTGCTGCAGGCGGACTGCACTGGGGTTTATAGAGAGCCATGGCCCGATGTGGACCAGGGGAGCAGATAGTAGAGGGCAGAGCACACAAAGAGCGACATGGCATTTTGTTGAACCACTGGTCACCATGTCATCATGGGTATCATGTTACGATAACAGGAAGTCATGGGAAGTGACAATCATGATGAAAGTTCATTTAAATCAGTGAAAATTATGTGTGTGTGTGTGTGTGTGTATATATATATATATATATATTGTATATACATATATATATATATATATATATATATATATACATATATATATATATATGTATATATATATATATATGTATATACAATATATGTATACAGTGGTCGAAGAATTACTTATTTCCTTTTCCCTTTTAGATAGTTTCCACCAGGTTTCTTAGAAACTTAAGCATCTCATTTTGAGTAAAATTATATATGGTCGATTATTCTATAATTACGTAACATCCACAAAGTGGTGACATGTTCCTCCACAATCAATCTTTTCCTATTTCTTTATATATGTTTTTACTGAACAATTTTTAAAATAGCAACAAATATTTTGTCTGAAATGTTCTTGTCTTTTCCTAGCATCAATTAGATAATCGGTGACAGTCGTTCCTTTGATAATGACTTAAGTCTGTGGTTGTCCCCTGCCCTGGAAGTATAAAAGAAGCAGAAGCACAGTTAGAGTTCATTTGGGAGGGAATCATCCACACAATGTCATAAACTGTCTTTGTAGTTTCTCACCTAACATTACATTGACTTTAAATCAGACAGTGGTAAGTTTGAGAAGTTCGTCACGAATGATTTTTTACTAATTTATGGACTGTAGACTGTGTGCTGATGCTTTAGCTGCACTCTGGGATCAATGTTAAAATATAAACTGTTTGCACACTTAAAAATCTGGAACAAAATATAACATTGGTATCACACTGAGTTTTTCCTGTGCACAGTGTTACTGTGTTTTGAACCGAAAGGATGATTGTGATAAACTCTACACAGGTTTCATATTTCACACTTGGTGCCTACTTTGACACTGAGTTGTTTAAATACTTATTTTTCATGATTATTGCACATTTTTATATTTTAACTCTTTGTGCCAATGTTTTGCTCATTGTGATTATCTGTATGAACAGAAGCTTACATGAACCTATGTACATATTTCTGTGCAGCCTGTTTGTAAATGAACTGTATGGTAGTACAGGGTTGTTTCCAATGCTTCTGGTTCAGATTCTCTCTGACATTCACACTGTTTCTGTTCCCCTTTGTTTCCTGCAGATTTTCTGTGTGTACTCTTATGTAAGTGTAGAATTTACTAACTTAGCTGCGATGTCTTATGACAGATATCTTGCTATCTGTTATCCTTTACAATATAATGCATATATGACTTCTAGTAAGATTGCCATGCTTATTGCTGTTATATGGTTACCTCCTTTTCTTGCTGTTTTTGTCACAACATCCCTGAGCGCCTCTTTACAGTTGTGTGGGAACATTATTAGTAAAGTATACTGTGACAACTATTCTGTCATAAAACTGGCTTGCTTTGACACCAGAATAAATAATGTATATGAACTCACTGCTGCTTCTCTCACAATCTGTGTTCCAGTATCTGTTATTTTTTACACGTACTTAAAGATCCTTAAAGTTTGTTTTTCTGGTTCACAACAGACCAGACAAAAAGCCATCAGTACCTGCACACCTCACCTTGCTTCCCTTCTTAACTTTTCTTTTGGGGTTTCCTTTGAAGTACTGCAGAACAGGTTTGACATGAGCAGTGTACCCAATATGTTGCGAATATTTTTATCATTGTATTTTCTTACATGCCAACCACTCTTCAACCCTTTAATGTATGGCCTCAACATGTCCAAAATACTGATCATTTGTAAAAGTGTGCTTTTAAGTTCTCTTGGGAAGTGTTGATCATCCAATAAATTTGTCCAGTTTGAATAACAAGAGAAAATATTTGGAATATAATAAATTTGTTATGCAAGTTTCACAAAAGTTTGGCTAGATTTTGGCCTGTCTAATGACAATGGATGCACACTTTTATTTTCAATCAGTGAAAGGTTATCTAGTTTATTCTTGTTTTGTTGTGACATTGTTATGTTTCAATCTATTAAATGAAGCAAATATGTGTTTAAAAGTAAAGGAGTGAAAAGTAAGAAGTAATAAAGTAATAAAATAAAGAATATAAATACATTTTTGTTGCATATATTTTGAGTATTTTCACTTTGTGAGATTTTAAATCATGGCTCTATTAATGTAAACAGTGGAGTTGGGTCAAGTTTGTATTATCTATAGTTGTCTTCTGTACAACATAAAATAATTTATGACCCACAGACCCTGAATTCAAATATGGAAAAACTCTCTTTAACAGGAAAAAAAATTAAAAACGTTAGGAAAAGCAGTGTTTCAGTGGTTGTCTTTAGTGGTAGAAAGCTGAAATATTAGGACAATGACAATGTGGAGAAACACAATGACCATATTAGGTTGATAAAGTGCAAAAGCAATATTAAGTAAATATTAAGTGTTTTAAAAATTTGAATTTTTAGACAGTACCGGCTAGTCCTGACCATAGTAAAAGTAAACCATAAGCTTTCATATCTGAAAAATTAAGCTAGTGTGGAAATGCCTTAAGCCTGAATTCTTTTTATTGGAATATAAGACTTAAACTTTCAGAAAAATAGCTGACAGCGAGAGGTCCCAGGTTCAGATCCTGGACGAGCCCCCACTTTGTCACAGCCCTACTCAGATGAAAAAGGAGGAGAAGGCAACAGATAACCTAACAAAAGATTTAGTTAACAAAATAAAAGTGAAAGAATGGCATTATAATGTATGTAAATTAGGGAGGTCCCAATCTAGTTTCTGTAGCCCCCGATCCGATCTGAGTCATTTAATATTAAGTATCTGCCGATACCAAATCCAAATCTGATATTGTTTTTAGATAATACAGATTCCCACTTTAAGTACATTAAAGTTATTAATATCAATCCAATGGATATGCTTGACCCTTGAATAGCTCTGCATTACATTAAGATGATGTTAAATGTAAAAATAACAAACTGCAATTGTTTTGGTCTTGTCGCTGTCTGCAGGGAGTTTCTCCAGTGTGTGGTGCTGTGGCAAGCGTTTGCCTGAGTTATGTGAATGACTGTCTATTCTGTTGTGTTTATTTCCGTCGTCTATACATCTTTTGTGTGGATTACATTAATTAATTACTCTTATTGGCTTTTTGTTCACGGGCTTTTCGGCTCGCTACCGCTGTCTCTGCTCCGAGCAGAGGCAGCCCCGCCTGCAGTGACTCAAAGAAAATGAACATATGGCAATAAAGAGAAAAAGAAGGTAAATATTAGGTTGATAAAGTGCAAATATAATATTAAGTAAAGATTAAGTCTTTCAAAAGTATATAAACAGTACCTGGACTGGCTACTCCTGACCATAGTATCAGTGGAAAGTAAGCTTCCATAGCTTAATATTTATTTTCAGTGTGCCCTCGTCTCACCTTCTTCCAAACAAACGTTTACTCTTTTTTCAGGAACCAACTGGAAATCAGTAACAACCAGTAGGTCCTTGATAATGAGGTCAGACTGCTCTTTCTCCAACACTCCAACACAAAAGGTTAAAAGAAGCAGAAGCAGAGTTTCAGCTCATTAGGAGGGACTGAATGTTCAGATTCAGATTCACACAATGTCTTACTTGAGTATTATACAGTACAATTAGGGAATGATAAATCTTATTCATATTTAAAAATTGTTTTCATGCGATTTAATTTCTTTCCTGTTGTTTAAATACTGTGTGTTTGATGCCTCAGCTTCTTTAAAGTGTTGTTTTATGAACCAGGAAGATGATGATAAACACTACACAGGTTTCATATTTCACACTAAGTGCCTACTTTGACACTGGGGTTTTCAAATATTTATATTTTGTGATTATTATGTCTTTGTATATATTAATTATCAGTGCCAATCTTTTGCTCATTGTGATTATCTGTATGAACAGAAGCTTACATGAACCTATGTACATATTTCTGTGCAGCCTGTTTGTAAATGAACTGTATGGTAGTACAGGGTTGTTTCCAATGCTTCTGGTTCAGATTCTCTCTGACATTCACACTGTTTCTGTTCCCTTTTGTTTCCTGCAGATTTTCTCTGTGTATTCCTATGGAAGTGTAGAATTTTTAAATTTAGCCATCATGTCTTATGACAGATATCTTGCTATCTGTTATCCTCTACAATATAACACACGTATGACATCTGCAAAGGTTGCCATCCTTATTGGTGTAACATGGTTATTCCCTTTTCTTACTATTGTTATTTTGGTATCTTTGAGTGCACCTTTACAGCTGTGTGGGAACATCATTGACAAAGTTTACTGTGGAAACTACTCTGTTGTTAAACTGGCATGTTCTGACACCAGACTTCATAACATTTATGGACTCATTTGCACTGTTATCTCAATCATTATTCCTCTAACTTTAATTCTTTACACTTACATGAAGATTCTCAAGGTTTGTTTTTCTGGTTCCAAACAGACTAGACAAAAAGCTGTCAGTACTTGCACACCTCACCTTGCTTCTCTGCTTAACTTTTCTTTTGGTTGTTGTTTTCAAATATTACAGAGCAGATTTGATATGAGCAGTGTACCCAATATGTTGGACATTTTATTATCATTGTACTTTCTCACATGCCAGCCTCTCTTTACCCCAGTACTATATGGACTGAAAATGTCCAAAATCCGTAACGTATGTAAACGTTTGTTGTGTGAAGTGTAGGTCATCTCATAGATTAGTTTAGTTTTACATACATAAATAAGCAATAAATAAATCACTCTTCTTACTGCACCAGTGTCAACCAAATGATGTCTCTAGTTTAATTTTTGAGTGGAAAGGAAGAAAATGAAACATCCAAGTTGTACAAGACGAGTTTGGGTTAATTTTGGTCTCCAAAACAAATTATGCAAATATGTATCTCTTTGCACTTTGTGACAGGTGATATTGTTGCTTTTGTCATTTTGCTGCTATATTTATTTTACTTGATGAGAGAGACATGGTCTATTGTGTGTTTTTTTTGTTTCAAAGTGTCTTACAATAAGTACGGTCAACTTCCACAGGGGTTTGCTAGATACAAACAGTGAAGAGCGCATTATAAGTGCTAAGATTTTCTTCATTTTATTTTGATGTAAGTAATTGTGCATGGACAGTTTTTACAAAATTAAAATTTTTTAAATGTTTTGTTTTGTCAAACAGTCCAATTTTGGGGCCTTTTATTGCATTTATTAGACAGGAGGAGCTAGAGGTAAGACAGGGGAGGGGACGACAACACGTGACCTTCAACTAAAGGGTGAAAACAAAAGAAACACATTTGAAAGAAATATTAGGGTTAAAGTACTTTATTCAATCGTCAAGGTGACTAACACTTTGCAAATTAACAGAATAAGGCTGTTATATGAATTATATACACTAAGATCTAAATATACCCTGCTACAATTTCTACTATCAAACAGTTTATGCAGTACTTAGTCCTGGAATCATATGAACATCATACCTGGATTTGCAATAATGAAATCTTCCTCTAAAATGTGCAAATAATAGCCTATCATCACTTTGGAGCCTAAAACCACGTACAAATTTTTTTGCCGCCTGCTGGGGCCCTGACTAGTGGCTGCGGAAAGATCAGTGTTGTTTATTAATAAAATATAATATATATATATATATAATAATTAGTTTAACACAGTAGTGTTAAACTAAACTAACAGTATTTCTGCTGTTCACTAGTGATATTAATAATGTTTAATCAATGAGTAGTCAACTAATCGTGCACATCCCAAGGTTGTATTGTGCTTCATTATATTCCTTGCGGTAAAAATATGTTTACAAGGTTTGTGATACAGAGTGAAGATAGGAAGGTTAAAGCAATTTTCAATCTTAAGAGACAAAGGACAATTTTCTTCTGACTCACTCACAGTTATGTCGGCGGAACTGGCCCATTTGAATGAATTTGGGGTGTCAGTAAAGCTAAATACATCTGATAGGTGATTAACACATTCCAATATAACATACTTAACATAAAATACAGATTTGAGACATTTTCAGTCCATACATCAGAGGGTTGAAGAGCGGTTGGAAAGTGGAACGTAAGCTTTTCGTTTGCTCTGTTAGGAATCATGCCACTAATGCCACTAATTTCATAAATGTTATTCAGTACCTGTCCATCCTGAGGTGTGTTGTCACAAAGCGGTCTGAGGGGAGGTCATTATAGTCCTCAGCCCTCAGTGGACCAGTGAAACCAGTGCTGAGGTCTACTCTGACTTAGGGACAAATGTTGACAGGCTGAAATGACCTTTGATCTGAGGGATTTGGTAGATTCAATTCAATTCAATTTTATTTGTATAGCGCCAATTCATAACAGAAGTTATCTCAGGACACTTTTCAAATAGAGCAGGTCTAGACCGAACTCTTTAACAGTTGGTGGTCCAACACTCCCCAACACCAGCAGCATATGCAGGGTTTTCATTGACTGAGAATAAACTCAGTTTATGGTAAAGTTTTAATTCTGGAATGTCACTTTAGGACTTTGTCTTTACAAATGGGTTTTGTCAGAACACTGAAAACCCTAATAAGTTCACAGAACTCAAAAATTATTTTTACAGATTACACAAAAATATTTTAGTGATATTTTTAAATGTTTTAAGTTTACATAAAATAAAAATTACATTTACAGTTGCCTTAAATGATCTCAATGTTATCTTATAAATATTGATATTCCTCAACTTATAATTAGGGAGTAATTCACTCAAAATGTTCTCATAATGTGGGAAATACACTCAAAATTTTCAATATTCTTCAACTACTGTATTAAACTCAAACACATTGAAGTCTACAAACTACTAGTCAACTTAAAATGTACAAACTCTAACACACACAAATACAAATAAAACTCCATTATTACAATTCAAGTTTTTTTTTATTATAAAACAAACTTGAAACATCTGTCGTATCAATGTATTTGATCTATGTAACAACGTCACAATGTACATCAACTTATGTGACACTGAAACTTATTTCAAACATCAAACTGGTAAGGCACTTAGGGCTTTAGAAAAATGTAATAAGCATTTTCATTTCCCAACATTATATAGACCAAACAAACATAAAAACTATTAGTTGTAGCCCAAATCTCTAGTAATGCCATTAAGATGAGAAAATAAAACAAAATGTCAAAGCCTGATTTATTTTAACAGCAGGAGTTAAGAACACTGATTCCTGAACAGTTACCTAAAAACTTAACATCAGTCAACCTAGGGAGATCACTCACAACAGAAATGCTCTTGGGGCTGAAATGGGTTGTGTTGTCAGTGACCACAGTAAGGAGACCCACAGGAGTGTCAGCAATATGTGGCTCATCTTCTCTCTGCAAAATACAAACAATCCAATGACGAGGAGAATTCCAGTAAAAAGGTTTAAAATCATGTATCATTAACAATGTCAACATAATTCTAACTCAGACAGCTGAAGATTCATATTGGATTCAAATACACTTACATAAAGAGATTTGCATGAAACGAGAACTTTGGATTTCTCTCTAATTTGGAGAGGAGGTCCCCAATCACTCTTTCATTGTACATACCACATTTTAGCATTATACTGAGAAAAGAAAACAACCTATCCATCCATTTGAACCTGAAAAGAGGTGTTAAAGTTAGTTTGCCATACTATATTTCATGGTACATGTCATTGATATTGACAGTTCTATGAGTACACTAAATACTTACATTCCAGGTCTTGAAGAACTCAGAGTCTTCCTCTCTTAGGTACACCGGGAGGGCACGAAGGACCAGACTGCATCTCATGTTTACATCATGTTGTTCCTAGATTGATAACCAAAACATAATAATCATTATAGAAATATTTACCAGCACATCAAGCCAGTTCAACTTACATAATCATAAAATCATCATGAATAACCATCATCGTGCTCACAGCAAAGTTAATCTTAAACTCACATGGCGGTCATAAATCCTGAAGCTCTCTCGGAGTGCCTCTGCTGTCTTGCCTGTCCGTCTCTCTGTACAGGGCAATCAGTTGAGGTGTGTATCTGTCAACCTCACAGTAGAACTGATTACGTAGCTTCACATTTGTAATGCGATGGAACTCAGCAACACCTGCAGACATACAAACACATCAACTTGTGTTTTAAGAGGAAAACATAATGCATCCATTGCAGCAAAGCTAGCAGTTTTTCCCTGTGACTGTGCTGCTGTTGAATTGTATCACACTATACTGAGGTGTTTCTATTATTTTGTCCATCCCATAAATATCAGAGGCCATGCTAAATAGACACCTCTGTGTATAACGCAATATAGTTCACCAGACCACAAACTACATCCTATAATAATAAAATAAAACTACATTCAACCATCAACATTATTTTAGGATACATCTTACCGAGATGTCTTTGAAGCTCGAGGAAACTCTGTGCTTCCACTTGAACCTACAAGGAAAGATCAATTACAACAGATATAAGTGAACTTAAAATACATACAGTACTTATCAAACACATGTTAAATAGTTACAATATATACTGGTTCAGTCAAGCTATATATGCAAACACTAAATGTGTTTGTTGAGTGTTTATCATTTACTCAAGTTGTATATGTTTAC
>NW_026136704.1:1264773-1621061 GCF_905237075.1 Dicentrarchus labrax
ATGATCTCTCACTCTCAATGTGATCTTGTTTCTCCATGGTCACAGATGAATATGAATTCATGACTTGTTTCCCTTATTATTTCAAGATCATACCATAATAAGTCATTAAGCATGCCATGACCTTCATCTTGGTCAAAACCCTGGCTTGTAAATTGTAGTGGATAGGTATAGATTTCACTCGAGTTTCAACAGACTTTTATCCAAGCCTCACTCCCATACAAAAGGTCTGATGAAAAAGCAGTCATGAAAAGAGATGCCACAACAACTTAATTATACCAGAGCTCTGCTTACACATCCCTGGGTTGGGACCTGCTGGTCTAAAGGGTTAAGTATGTGACATGAAACTTACAGAGCTGATGGTTTGACCCTGCTGGACAACTAAGACTGAATCTTCAACATCTGTCTGTCTAAAGTTACATCCTGCTGATGCTGATGTTTGCTGTTTGTTTTCACTCATGTTTCTGTATCAATTGTTGTAGTGTGGAGCATATAGGTGTATTTTTATTTCTATAAGCTTTTTAATTATTAGGTAACAATGCACTAATGACCAGTTACAGAATGACCAACTGAATGCGATTTATTATGTTTACAAGCCACTTTCTTTAGCTTATATATTTCCCTTTGACCAGCATTTCACTTCCTGTTCTCTTCAACCTCAGAATCTTAAGGCTTAAAATTACAAAATTAGAAATGATAATGCACCAATGCATCTGACTGTGATAGCTATAAAATATTATTGTTCCCACTCATTTGAACAAGCTAAAGAAAGCTATATGCCAGGAGCTGGAATGCAGAGCTATCAAATGACAGATAATGTGATGTTAGAGGAGACGACTTGTCCTCAAAAAGGCCCGGAAGAAAGGAAACTTGAGGCATTATTCAATTGTTTATTGAGTAGAAATTAAATTTTTCAGACAAAGCAAATAAAGAATCCTGCAAACAACTGTGACTGACAATTATGCTATCTACTTATTAAGAATAGCCTTTGTTTTCTGCTATTCTCTTAAATATATATTTCTATATAAAGGACACAATGTAATGAAAGCTGCTTACAAAATAAATCATGATTATTGCTACTGTTGATGTTACGTACATTTTAAGTGTCCGCTGTATTTACAGAAGCAAAATGATTTCAGCAGTACACAACAAATAATTTTACATTATTTTCCAACCTATGACAAAATGCACAACTAATTTAAATCAAATCAGAAAATCTCAGGGACCTTTAGTCTTCATTAAGCAAAACTTAGATTTTTACATATGTTTACGGATATTTGACATATTCAGACCATATAGTAAGGGGTTGAAGAGCGGCTGGCATGTAAGCCAGTATAGGGATAAAAATATTCGCAACATATTAGGCACATTGTTCATATTAAATCTGCTCTGCATTATTTCAAAGCAAGCACCAAAAGAAAAGTTCAGGAGAGAAGCAAGGTGAGGTACGCAGGTACTGATAGCTTTCTGTCTGGTCTGTTTGGAACCAGAAAAACAAATTTTAAGAATCCTCATGTAAGTGTAAAAGATCAGACATACAGGACATAAGATTGTGAGAGAAGTGGCAATGAGTCCATAAATGTTGTTGACTGTTGTGTCATAACAGGCCAGTTTAACGATAGAGTAGTTGTCACAGTACACTTTGTTGATAATGTTCCCACACAGCTGTAAAGGGGCACTCAATGATATTGGAATAAAACATGAAACAGAGGCATATATCCATGCTACAGCAATAAGTATTGTAATCTTGTTACGTGTCATACGTGTGTTATATTGCAGAGGACAACAGATAGCAAGATATCTGTCATAAGACATGACAGCTAAGTTGAGAAATTCCACACATGCATAAGAATACAAACAGAAAATCTGCAGGAAACAAAGGGGAGCAGAAACAGTGTGAATGTCAGAGAGAATCTGAACCAGAAGCATTGGAAACAACCCTGTACTACCATACAGTTCATTTACAAACAGGCTGCACAGAAATATGTACATAGGTTCATGTAAGCTTCTGTTCATACAGATAATCACAATGAGCAAAAGATTGGCACACATAATTAGAATATATAGACACATAAGAATCATGAAATATAAATATTTAAAAACCCCAGTGTCCAAGTAGGCAGAAAGTGCAAAATATGGAACCTGAGTCGAGTTTACCATCATTAAACAACCATAACATTATGTAATGGATCACCTATTTTTAGTTTGTGACTGTTATAGATAATGGTAGTGGTGGTTTGCACTTTGAATGTATATGAAGCTGAAACATCAATCACACATTAACAGAATTTATGGCAATAACAGAAAACAGATTAATTGTCCATTATGAATCCAAATAAAACAAACCACCCAAACTTAGTATTCCCATATATACAACCTATATAATGCAAAGCTACAACCTTACAAGACACAGTTTCCTTACATTAATCTCCTATCCTGCTGCAGTCATACTGAGCCCTCCCTAACTGAGCTGAAACTCTGCTTCTGCTTCTTTTAACCTTTTCAAGTCAGCTTAGGCCCCCAGAACCTGACCATTATCAAAGGAATTGCTAATTGTTGACATTTCATCATCACACAGTATCAAGTGTGAGAGCAATTTGGGGAGGTATTGCAAAAAGGATATTAAACGGATACGACAGGAGAGGATTTGTTTGCAGCAGGGCTTAGCTCAGGAAAGACTTGCCAGGGTTTGAGAACTGTTGATGTAAACTGCATATATATATATCCACTTTGACAAGAACCACATTGTGATAGACGACTGGGTCAGAACATCTCCAAACCTGCAGCTCTTGTGGGGGGTTCCCGGTCAGTACCTCTAAAGGAACCAGAGACAGGTCATGGGGGGCCGAGGCTCATTGATTGGGGAGTGAAGGCTGGGCCGTGTGGTCCGATCCAACAGACGAGCTACTGTAACTCAAACTGCTAAAACAGTTAATGCTGGTTCTGTTTGAAAGGGGTCAGAACACACAGTGCAGAGCAGTCTGTTGGTATGGGGCTGCGTAGCTGCAGACCAGTTGGGGTGCCCAGGTGGTCATAGATGGCTTAAAGGGCAGTGTGTAGGACTTAGTGGCCTCTAGAGGGGAATTTGCAGATTGCAGCCATCTCAATAAAACTCAGCCTTCCAAATGTGTAGGAGAAACTACAGTGGCCACGCCCCTTGCAAAACTTTGTCCGTTCTGTGCTATTGTAGAAACATGGTGGTTCAATACAGCAGACTCTGTAGATAGAACTCTGTGGATAACACGGCTCATCCTAAGATAACAAAAATATTCTTATCAACAGGCACTGATCTATCTTCCAACACTGGGACCTTAACATTATACATTTAACTATTGCAAAAGTTACCTATCATCAGTATCCCTATAAGTCTAAAATGGTGAAATGGTAAATGGACTGTACTTTTATAGCCCCTTTCAAGTCTTCCGACCACTCAAAGTCCTTTTACACTACATGCTGCATTCACCCATTCACCTACACATTCACACTGAGAATTGCTAATATCGAAATAGAAATATCTGCACTATTTTGTAGACTTTTAATTGTGCACATATAACATTAATAATACCAATATTAAAGGGGACATATTCTCCCCTGCTGATATTGTTATAGAGATTCACACAAAGTTTATTATAAGTTTATACAGAGAATCACCAAGCTTCGTGCGGGGGGGGGCTGTAACTCTGTAACTCCGTTACTGTTGTGGGTTTTGTGACCGGGCTAAATTGGCTTTATGTTGGTCTGTATTTAGTTAAAGTGCTCAGTCAGTAATATGTTTGTGTCGCTGTTAGAAAGAACAGAAAACCTCCGAGTGAACAAACTGTAGCTGCTCATCAGCTGTTAGCTCGTTGAGCTGCATAGAACAGGGAAGATAACGTCAGATAGCTTTAATTGTCTTTAACCTGGTAACTTATTATCTGCTGGGTAGCTCAGTATCTGTTCACCGTGTGGATCAATACAGCTGTGATCAGGAGATACCGTACTGTGTGTAATTCAGCAGTGGAGGTCATTAGTTTGGTAGCATTGTAGCTTTGTGTGTGTGTGTGTGTGTGTGTGTGTAAATGAACTTGATCAAGGTGTACCAGAGTTAACAATAGAGCTACAGTGAGAGAGAAACAGTCAAACTGCAGGGATTCATTAGTTTAGTAATATTGTGTAACTTTGATTAGCACCCAGCAGCTGGGGTTGCTCACTAGGCTTTATGTGGAGTCAAACTGACCAATAAAGGTTTTCTGATCCATTTATTTAGCGTTACTGAAGTACTGCTATTACTGAGGATATAAGTGTAGGTCCAGTGTAACATCCTATACTCATATAATCTCCTATTGTATTATAAACACTGAGGCTCACTGCTGAATGTCTGTTATTGCACCGGGAACTTGTTCCAACATCAGTTACAGTCAGTGAATGTCCTGTGTGTGTGTGTATCTGCTGCCATTAGATAGACATTGTGTTGGTAACCTCAGACTGTTTCAACAACACATCACTACAGTTAGCTGCAACAAGGAACCACCAGAGACACTGCTTATTATTTTAGATTATAACTGAGGACTACTGTGAGCCACAATGAGCTGTTGTAATTATACTGTATTATATTATACTGTATATTATATTATACTGTATATTATATTATACTGTATAATATATTATACTGTATTATATTACACTGTATTATATTATACTGTATAATATATTACACTGTATTATATTATACTGTATAATATATTATACTGTATTATATTATACTGTATTATATTATACTGTATACAGTATAATATAGTACAGTACAACAGCTCCAGTCCCTTGTTGCAGCTAACTGTAGTGATGTGTTGTTGAAACAGTCTGAGGTTACCAACACAATGTCTATCTAATGGCAGCAGAGCTCCCCCTACAGCTCAGGGATGTATATTTCACAAAACTGTCTTAAAAAAAAAACTTGCAGGACCCTCCTCCCCCTTTCTCTGCCATGATGACCATCTAAAAAATGATCCATCGTCGCTTGTTCTTATAGCCGGCGTGCCTAACCGGTATTGAGGGGAGCGTGTGCGTTTATGTGGAATTGCCTTAAAGCAGTTTGTGTTTCTCGCACGTTCTCGCTTCTCATGATACTTCCTATTTCCAATTTAACGGGACGGTAGTCCCAAAGTTGCAAGCTTGGTTTTCCACCTGGGGGCGTCACCATTAACACCGGGACAGGCCATTTAACCATCCAAATGATTTCTAAACGGGTTTATTAAGTTGAAATAGTTTTTCCAAATTCCCCTTTAACAACAGCACATCAAATATTGCATTAGATAGGTTCATCCAGAAATAAAATCTATCTGCATGGGATTATTATCAGGACTTTATTTACAAATCTAACCCACAGCATGATCTGTGTCTGTTCAAATCCCAGAGTGTTTCAGAAGCAGAGTGTCTTTAAAAGTCCTCCTGCCTCACATTGTGTGTGTGTGTGTGTGTGTGTGTGTGTGTATGTGTGTCTGTGTGTGTGTGTGTGTGTGTGTGTGTGCATTTTGTCCCTAAAAAGGAAACAGAATAGGTGGTACTGGACCAGCTCTCCGTTTAAACGGTTCGATCCTCTTGCCTGTCGGTGTTACCCTGCCAGGTTCAGAAGAGGACTGTTTAAGCTGGTGGCGAGGAGACACGCCTAGCTTCTAACTGCCTTCATCCGAACACCTACCCTGCTCACTCTAGTGCAGCACCTGACCAAATAGCCCTAGAGTCAAATACCACACTAGCCACGTCCGTTCACGGCAGCTCTTCTCTCATTGATCTGGGCACTTGGTAATTGCTAGGATTATTTTAGTGGCTTGTACGGTAAGCCCCAAAGGTCTGTTTAATTTCTTTAGCTAGAGTAACCTGTTAGAACCTTCAAGATGTTGAACACACTACCTAATAATTATTGCCTGTAGAGATGACATAAATCCAATGTCCACAATTTGTTCTTTAACTGCAGTTGTTATATTTTATTGCAAGATTTAGCAAGGGCTAGCATACAGCTTAAATTGATTCAAAATTGATTATTCATATCCAATCAACTTTTTTTTTTTGAATCAACTTCAATCATTATACAGCTTTTGGTTATTATAATCTCTGTCCATTGCATTATTTAGATGGAGAGTCCCTAATGCTCTGTTGTTGTCTTTCTCCATTACTCAATGGAAAGTCCCTTGTTTTCCACTCTATGTCCTGTGTGCTGTTACTCAGACTGTGGATGCAGAGGAGAAAACTTTAGGTTAGAGTGAAGGAAACCCATTAAATGTAGTGGTAGGTGTACAGTATACTGCAGGTCAACCAGTTACCAGTTTTACCAGTTTAGTTCCTCCTTTTTTTCCCTTAAATTCAAATTCAAACAAATCTGACTGTGTACAGCAGCCTATAAATAACATGCAAAAGACAGATGGGTTTTGAATAACAAAAATGAGGTGAACAAAGAAGAATGTAAAAGAGAATCAGTATGAAATGGGTGCATAAGAAGGTCGTAGTGCTGTTTAGAGACGTTATGATGACAGCTGAGATATGCTAAAGAGTTGTGTGTGACAATGTGATTACTGATGGAAAGTCTCCCAGCAGGATAGAGTTATGTAACCCAAGACAGGTTACAGTCAGTTAATGATCCAGTTAATGATGTTTCACTGAAATGAGAACATGAATCATGGTTCCTCAGTTCTAAACATGTTTGTTTAAATAAGTTATATGTAGTCAGCATTGTGGGGAAACGGGCAAAACCCCTCAATTCTCCTGCAAAATGAAACTTTACATTCAAAACAATGTTATTTCTTCTCAAAATGGTGTTTTGTTTTCAAATGACACACAAACCATCATATGAATAGACATTTATAAGAACCAGTTGAACACTGATGTGCTCAATGTAAAACACTATGATGAATGGAAAACACTTCTTCTCCATTCATCATAATGACTTAGGCCTTTTTTTTGTTCAGTGTTACACTAACTACAGACAGTACATACATAAGTGTGTTGGAAAATATTTGACAATATTGTTTTTATACTCAGAACCCACAAATACACGGTAATAAATATATTTTATTGTTCCCACAAAAACGACCAACCAACACAAAGTTGCACATACAGTGGTCTACATACAAACAACAGAAGAATTTACATTTTTTACAGTAAAAAAACAAAACAAAAAACTATGCTGCATCCTCTCTTCTGTTTGGGTCTGGCCACAGCACCTCATCCACATCACAAGCAATGTTTTCCCTGGCCAAGCAGTGGGGGAAATATGGCCTAGCATGACGAATCCAGCCATGAAAAGCATCAACTGCTATATCTAACCCTAACCTGTTGCCCTTTTATGCTAAAGCTCTGATTGCTAATTGTAAAACTGTGTGACAGGTGTTTGCCCGTGTGATGAGTCAGTGTGCATTATAGGGCAATTAACTTTAGAATTTTGAATGACAGTGTGTTCCTTGTGAAAACAAGATATTTTCTTCATGAACATTGTGCCGAATGCAGAGAATTGTGTGTAGTGTTTTGAATTGTGTGTTTAAGAACTGCAATTTGAGTGTAAAGCAGGAATTGTGCTTGTAGTTTAGCAGAATTGGTTCAGGGGGTTGGTGCATGAGTTACATGTTGTGGTCATTGTGTCTCAAGTACCAGTATTTGTGTGTAAACAATTGAGAAAAACTGTAACAACACATCACAGGACAACAGCTAGAACTACCGCAACAACAACTTCAACATTTTCATTGATCCATTGTTCATCGTAGATGTGGCAACATACATAATCTCTGGTATTCCGCCTTCCTTTGACCCTGGTGGCCATCTGTGCTCTGTATTCTGAGGTATGTACATTATGACTGAGATTTATTTATTACTGTCTGTGTCATGTGTCTGTCTGTCTGTCTGTCTGTCTGTCTGTAAAGGATGTTGATCTTGGGGGGCTAGGCGTCAGGGGGCTGGGATGAAGTGTTGTAATGAATGAATGAATTTACAGGAATAATCAATCACTTTCATTAAAAGTTACATTAAAGGTCCAGTATTTAACACTGAGGAGGATCTATTGTCAGAAATGTAATATAATATCCACAGGTATGTTTTCATTAGTGTTTAATCAGCTGAAGAATCGTTGTGTTTTAGTTACTTTACGATTTTATCTACAGACGCTCAGTTAAGATGAACATATGTTAATGTGTTCATTTCACTGAAGCTGCTGGAATATTCAGTCTCCATCCTCAACCGTTGAGCTGAAGAGTGGAAACCCTGAATTCATGAAATCTATCAAACACGTTGAGGTTATTGTGTTGACATATGGTGTCAAAATGATCTGCTCGCTTGCTGTCCTCCAGCATACAATGAAGTCATGGTTCCCTCTATAGAATGAAATAAATATAATATATAATATATATTATATATATCATTTATAATATAATTTCAATTAAAATCTGGTTTCAAATATGTGACAGTGTCATCCAGCCTATTGTATGGTAGTGAAGTATGAGCTCCACTCAGTCATCATTGGTTTATAAACACACACACACACACACACACACACACACACACACACACACACACACACACGTGAAGAACGATCATGTTGCTCCGATCTACGTCATCAACCTTCTCCGTTCTGCTGCACTGTTGTTATGGCGTTAACATTAAAATATCAGCTGAGAATCGTACTGGTCATCTTCTATTACATGTACTACTACAGTGTGTATGTCAGCGTCTGCTTCATGGTGTGTATCGCCCTGGAAAGGTAACTATCTGTCTCATATGTACTTCAGTGTCTGACCATTATACCACTGTATGATTCTGAAGACCCTCAAAGACCATGTCTCCATCTTCTATTACAGGTTTTTGGTCGTTGTCTGTCCACTGTGGTACCGCTGCAGACGATCCATAAAGAGCTCTGTGCTGATCTGTGTCCTGCTCTGGGTTGTTTCTCATGTCATTTACATATCAGGAAGAATATTACCCACCTTCCTCCTCCTTCCCTTCCCACTGTTCATATTCTTCCTTGTTGTGGTCCTGAAAGCTCTGTCTGCTTCCATCTCCGTCCCCTCTGACGAAAAAGACGAATTGTGGGAATTTTGGTTCTGGTGCTGCTTATTTACACACTGCTGTTCCTGCCACTCATTATTGACATGCTGAGACAGATATATAATGATAACCTCTACAACCATATTTGAGTCCTCTTGCAGACTTGGTTCTGTATATTTTCATGAGGAAGGGGATCATAGAAAAGATTTTGGCCTCTGTGTGTTGTTGCAGAAAGGACAGCAATGATATCAGCAGTTCATCAGTGTGAGAGAGAGAGAGACAGAGAGAGAGAGAGAGAGAGAGAGAGAGAGAGAGACAGAGACACAGAGAGAGACAGAGAGAGAGACACAGAGACAGAGACACAGAGAGAGAGAGACAGAGACAGAGACAGAGAGAGACAGAGAGACAGAGACAGAGAGAGACAGAGACAGAGAGAGAGAGAGAGAGAGAGAGAGAGAGAGAGAGAGAGAGAGAGAGAGACAGAGACAGAGAGAGACAGAGAGAGACAGAGACAGAGAGAGACAGAGACAGAGAGAGTCTTATTCTTCAATCTTTATGGTTTGTTTAACACAGAGAACATCTGAACAGATCTTTAGGACTTCTTTCTCTTTGACCTCTCATACACATTTAATTTAGTTAGAACTAATGTTTGTTTATCCAAAACTGTCTGTTTCCAGTTTTGTTCAATCTTTTGTAAAAACTAGTGCAGTGTCTGTAGGAAGTATGTATTGCTATAGAAAATGGGAGGTTAAGTAGCTTTTTCATGGATGGCCAAATGAGGTTGTGTTTGAAGGTGGGACGTCAAGGACATTTAGGTTTGTTGTGAAATGTGTAGATTGATAGCTATTGTGTTTTCATATAATTTGGCTTTTAGCAAGGACACTGTAGGGCGTTGAACTGGGCAGGACATATTATTTAGCCCTGTAATATAGGCTAGCATACATCAGAGAGAGAGAGAGAGAGAGAGAGAGAGAGAGAGAGAGAGATGGTAGTAAGGGTTTCCACATCAAAAAAATGTTTTGAAACTACCAAAATGTAGTGGAAGTGTGTGTGTGACAGTAGCCCCATTCACACTGCCATTTGCATGTGGGGATCCAGCGCCAATTCTCCGCACCCTCCTCTGTGTGAAAGTTTCAAATGCGGTGAGGGGGGAAATTTCGCTCCGTCCCTGATCCTAGTATCAGGGATGCAGGAGCGAGGGCGTGTCGGTTAGACAGTCTGATAACTGCACAGGTCTCTCACTCAACTTAATAAAGAGAAATGTCCCACAAAGCAACGTTACAGGACCAAACAACAGTAACGTAGTAACTGTAACTGTCTTTGGCAACTTACATGAGGAAAAAAAATACCACAGCTGTACGTGGAGAAGCGTCTGTCCTCCTGTCTGTCCTCCTGTCTGTCCTCCCGCCTGTCCTACCGACTCTTCCGTTACATTTCTGCCCGAAAAAACAGCGTCTGTCACCGGCGAAAAACTCACGAAGTGTTTGTAATCAAAAATCACCGCGACCGCCAGCCCTCCGGACCGAGACATCAGTTTACTTTCCACCGGAAAACATTCTCCTTCTTGCGAGTGAGGGAGTCAGACAGCGTCCAGTTTAATTCAATTCAATTCAATTCAATTTTATTTGTATAGTGCCAATTCATAACAGAAGTTATCTCAGGACACTTTTCAAATAGAGCAGATCTAGACCGAACTCTTTAACATTAATTACAGAGACCCAACAGTACCACCATGAGCAAGACCTTGGAGACAAGGGCAAGGAAAAACTGCCTGTTAAAAGGCAGAAACCTAGGACAGATCCTTCGGCTCTAGGTGGATGGTCGTCTGTCTCGACCAGTTGGGGTGAGAGAGAGAGAGAGAGAGAGAGACAGAAAGACAGAGAGAGAGAGAGAGAGAGGCAGAGAGAGAGAGAGCGAGAGACAGACAGACAGACAGACAGGTGCACAGCAACAACAGTATTGGCAATGGCAATCTAGCAGGACCATGGCAGGAGGCTCCACCAGGATCCATGAGAACCTGCGAGACGAGAAAGCACAAGAACTCCGGGGAAGAAGTGGAGTTAGTAACATGCATTAATGGGACATGAATGAGTGCAGAAAGAGAGAGAGGAAGAGAGTAGCTCAGTGCACCATGGGAAATCCCCCGATAGTCTAGGCCTATAGCAGCATAACTAAGGGATGGTTCAGGACTCACCTGATCCAGCCCTAACTATAAGCTTTATCAAAGAGGAATGTCTTAAGCCTACTCTTGAATGTGGAGAGGGTGTCTGCCTCCCGAACCACAACTGGGAGCTGGTTCCACAGGAGAGGAGCTTGGTAACTGAAGGCTCTGGCTCCTGTTCTACTTTTAGAGACTATAGGAACCACAAGTAGCCCAGCATTCAGAGAACGTAGTGTTCTAGAGGGGTAATAGGGTACTATGAGCTCTTTAAGATATGAAGGGGCCTGACCATGAAGAGCTTTATAGGTGAGGAGGAGGATTTTAAATTCAATTCTACATTTTATAGGGAGCCAATGCAGAGTAGCTAGTACAGGAGAGATGTGATCTCTTTTTCTAGTTCCTGTCAGTACTTGTGCTGCAGCGTTCTGAATTAATTGGAGCGTTTTAATGGACTTATTGGGGCAACCTGATAATAAAGAGTTGCAGTAATCCAGCCTTGAAGTAACAAATGCATGGATTAGTTTTTCTGCATCTGTCTGTGATAGTATGTGTCTAATTTTTCTAATATTACGTAAATGAAAGAAGGCAGTCCTAGAGGTCTGCTTTATGTGGGAGTTAAATGACAAATCCTGATCAAAGATAACTCCAAGATTCCTGACAGTGGTGCTAGAGGCCAAGTTAATGCCATCTAGAGTGACTATATCTTTAGACAATGAGTCTCTAAGGTTTTTGGGGCCAAGAACAAGAATTTCAAGGTCATCCAGGATTTTATGTCCTTAAGACATGTTTGTAATTTAGATAATTGATTAATTTCATTGGGTTTGATTGATAGATATAACTGCGTATCATCTGCATAACAGTGAAAGTTAATGGAGTGATTCCTAATAATGTTGCCTAAAGGGAGCATATATAAAGTAAATAGTATTGGTCCAAGTACAGAACCTTGTGGAAGTCCATGACTAACTTTAGTATTTATGGAGGATTCATCGTTAACATGTACAAACTGAGAACGATCTGATAAGTATGACTTAAACCAGCTTAGGGCAGTTCCTTTAATGCCAATTTGATGCTCAAGTCTCTGTAAAAGAATATCATGGTCAATGGTGTCAAATGCAGCACTAAGATCTAATAATACAAGTACAGAGACAAGTCCATTGTCAGAAGCAGTCAGAAGGTCATTATTAACTTTAACCAGAGCTGTCTCTGTGCTGTGATGAACTCTAAATCCTGACTGAAAATCCTCAAATAAACTATTGTTATGTAGAAAGTCACACAACTCTTTGGCGACTACTTTCTCCAGAATCTTAGAGAGGAAGGGGAGGTTAGAAATCGGTCTATAGTTGGCTAAAACCCCTGGGTCAAGAGTGGACTTTTTAAGAAGGGGTTTAATTACAGCTACTTTAAAGGACTGTGGTACATATCCTGATAATAAAGAAAGATTAATCATATCCAGTAAAGAAGTGCCAATTAAGGGAACAACTTCTTTAAGCAGCCTAGTTGGGATCGGGTCTAATAGACAGGTTGATGGCTTCGATGAAGAAATGATTGAAATTAACTGATGAAGATCGATAGCAGAAAAACAGTCTAAATATATATCTAAGTTTACATTGACAGAAGTCCCTGAACTTGGAGAGGCTTTTATTTTGGCATTTCTCCACACGGGTGCAGTAAAGATACTTGATATAAAGTGGTTTTTATTCATCAGGGGCGCATGAAACACTTTAATGTAACATATTTTAATTATAGCTTACGGCTCTAAATACCTTTATTTTGAAAACCGGAAGTAAATACGCTGTTTCTCCGCATTTACCATAATGCTGAGATACTTTACACTAATAAAAGGGGGGTTTTGAACAAAGAGAGGGGAAAAGGGATTATTTTTTTTTTTTTTTTTTTGATTGTCCTTTCAGAAGGGTTTAAAGAAACGAGTGGTTATTTGATTTTCGTTTTAAAATACAAAAATTGAAATTGAAATACAGGGTTTTTTTTATGGTCAAAAAGGGGGGGGAGAAATAAAAAAAATAAATTTTTTTTTTTTTTTTTTTTAAAAAAAAAAAAAAAAAAAAAAAAAAAAAAAAAAAAAAAAAAAAAATTTTTTTTTTTTTTTAAAAAAAAATATATGTCATTTAAGGAGGGCGTGTGTAGAAGAAACAGTAGGCACTCGAAATTTAAGTGCGGCTGATTTGACCACGGAGATCGGACTCACAGCTGGATTGACCGCAGTCTACTAGTCTACTGTTTCTTCTACACAGCACCAAGTCCTGTAAATGACAACATCCGGTCTCAGAATATGAAACAACAGGCTTAAGTATTAATATAGTAAATAAATGTATTGAATTTCAAAAGTTTGTTTTCTAGTGATTTTATTTTTTGTTATATGAAATACAAAATGAAAATCGAATATTTTTTTATATTTCGCTCATCCCTTTTTGAAAAAGAAAATGCCTTGTATTTCAATTTGAATTTTTGTATTTTAAAACGAAAATCAAATAACCCCGTTTTCTGTTTTTTAATTTTGTGAAAGGAAAATCCAAGACCAAAATACACGGACCTTTCTTCTACACACCGCCTGTAAATGACAACATGGTTTTGAAACAACAGGCCTTTTTTCCGTTTCTGTTTTCTAGTGATTTTATTTGTTGTTATATGAAATAGAAAATGAAAATCGAATCATTTTTTTAATTTCACTCATCCCTTTTTGACCATGAAAAAGAAAAACGCCTTGTATTTCAATTTTCATTTTTGTACTTTAAAACGAAAATCAAATAACCACTCGTTTCCTGTTTTTAATATCCGTTTCTGAAAGGAAAATCCAATGACCAAAACATACACGGACCGAAATCCATTGTTTTTTTTAAATTCAGTGTCCTTTTACTGTTAACCACCCTAAATGTTTGGCTTGAGGGTCACATGTGTGCATTTTTGGCAACAAACTATGCAAAAGTGATTGAGTCATCTTTACTTTATAGAATGAAGTAGAAAAAATAAAAATAAAAAAAATAATCCAAACCAAGTGGCCTTTGGTTCAAAATGTGTCAAAATACTGTCAGATACACAATTTGACAACAAAACAAAGAGGCACAGATGGGAAAGAAACAAAAATGCACAGTCCTGTTCTAATCCATATGATCTTCAACAATTGAGGAAAAGGGAAACCATTCTTGGATGGGCCTCAAATGCAACATTGTCCCATGCAATTACAAATGTGAAAAAATAAATGGCAGTGACCTATTGCTTTCCAAGCACAAAGGTGACTGACATCCTGGGAGATTTCCAACATCCTGGCACCCACAACACCCAGTTGTCCAAGATGTACTCGTGCATGTTGGTTACAATGACATCTCGAAACATAAAAAATACAAAAATACAAAATAAAACATGACAGGAAAAATGAGGAAACAAAGAAAAATTGATGGGATTAAGATGGTGCAGGGGTAAAATTCTGATCTATCCATCATAGCTAAGACCTATAGTTTTATTACCACAATCCTAAAAAAGCTGTCAAAAATCTAAAACAGTATTGTGTTAACTGCAGGAGGAGGCACAGCACTACCTATTGTTGAAACCACAAATCTACAGAAAAGAAGTTAGTTGTTAAATTTTTTGGGGATTTATTAATACGGATTATAGATTTAATTCTGAGAGTTGTATTTAGTAATTTGCCATAGGTGCTCAACAGTCAGTCTCTATAACAAGGATGAAACCTGTGTCATGTACATTCACAAACAACATCTTGTCTAAACCAAGTTGTAATCCAACTAAAGATTTAAGGGATGACTACAATCGGAGACTATGTCGGACATCAACATATTTTGTAATTTAAGTTTAACTAAGCTTAAGAATTCAAACTTCTCAACTAAAAGTAAAATAAATTGTAAAAACAAAACTGTACACAGAAATGGGTTCTTACGCAGTGACAAAATAATGGTTCAAGTAAAAGAAAGAAAAGGGGTAGGCTAAAGCCATAGCCTGTAAGACCTCTCCCTGTCACATATTAAAAAAAACATGAGTAAATTTGTGAGATGACATATGTCATAGAGCATTCTAGATTATTTTACCAAAAGAAAGACTTTTGCATATGATGCGGATTTTGGACATATTTAGTCCATACATTACAGGGTTGAAGAGCGGTTGGCATGTAAGCCAGTATAATGATAAAAAAATACGCAACATAATGGGTACACTGCTCATATCAAATCTGCTCTGCACAATTTCAAAGAAACAACCAAAAGAAAA
Source organism: Dicentrarchus labrax (assembly GCF_905237075.1). Taxonomy (NCBI): domain Eukaryota; kingdom Metazoa; phylum Chordata; class Actinopteri; family Moronidae; genus Dicentrarchus; species Dicentrarchus labrax. The sequence goes on from NW_026136704.1 coordinate 1,280,174, forward strand.
GTTCAGCAGGGAAGCAAGGTGAGGTGTGCAGGTACTGACAGCTTTCTGTCTGGTCTGTTTAGAACCTGAAAAACAAACTTTAAGAATCCTCATGTAAGTGTAAAGAATTAAAATGATAAGAGAAACAATGACTGTAAATATGTAAACGAGTCCATAAATGTTATTGACAGTTGTGTCAGAGCATGCCAGTTTAACAATGGAGTAGTTGTCACAGTACACTTTTTGAATTGTGTTGCCACACAGTTGTAAAGGAGCACTCAAAGACAATATGACAACAGTTGAGAGTACACTGTATAACCAAACAAATGCAGTAAGGATTGCAACCTTTCTGGATGTCATACGTGTGTTATATTGTAGAGGATAACAAATAGCAAGATATCTGTCATAAGACATGACACCTATCGTGAAAAATTCTACACTGCCATAGAAATGCACACAGTAAATCTGCAGGAAACAAAAGAAAGGAGAAACAGTGTGAATGTCAGAGAGAATCTGAACCAGAAGCATTGGAAACAACCCTGTACTACCATACAGTTCATTTACAAACAGGCTGCACAGAAATATGTACATAGGTTCATGTAAGCTTCTGTTCATACAGATAATCACAATGAGCAAAAGATTGGCACACATAATTAGAATATATAGACACATAAGAATCATGAAATATAAATATTTAAAAACCCCAGTGTCCAAGTAGGCAGAAAGTGCAAAATATGGAACCTGAGTCGAGTTTACCATCATTAAACAACCATAACATTATGTAATGGATCACCTATTTTTAGTTTGTGACTGTTATAGATAATGGTAGTGGTGGTTTGCACTTTGAATGTATATGAAGCTGAAACATCAATCACACATTAACAGAATTTATGGCAATAACAGAAAACAGATTAATTGTCCATTATGAATCCAAATAAAACAAACCACCCAAACTTAGTATTCTCCTATCCTGCTGCAGTCATACTGAGCCCTCCCTAACTGAGCTGAAACTCTGCTTCTGCTTCTTTTAACCTTTTCAAGTCAGCTGAGGCCCCCAGAACCTGACCATTATCAAAGGAATTGCTAATTGTTGACATTTCATCATCACACAGTATCAAGTGTGAGAGCAATTTGGGGAGGTATTGCAAAAAGGATATTAAACGGATACGACAGGAGAGGATTTGTTTGCAGCAGGGCTTAGCTCAGGAAACATTATACCAACAGATGGCTGGACATTCTCCTTATGGATTTTTTGGTAGACAGCAGAATTCATGGTTCCATTTACTCGGCACAAACACAAACTCTACACAGGTTCATATTTTAAACTTGGTGCCTACTTTGACACTGGTCTTATAAAATATTTGTTTTTCATAATTTTTATGTCTTTATATTTGTTTATTGTCGGTGTCAATCCTTTGCTCATTGTGATTATCTGTATGAACAGAAGCTTACATGAACCTATGTACATATTTCTGTGCAGCCTGTTTGTAAATGAACTGTATGGTAGTACAGGGTTGTTTCCAATGCTTCTGGTACAGATTCTCTCTGACATTCACACTGTTTCTACTTCATTTTGTTTCCTGCAGATCTTCTTTGTGTATACATATTCAGGTATAGAATTTGCCAACTTAGCCATCATGTCTTATGACAGATATCTTGCCATCTGTTATCCTCTACAATATAACACACGTATGACATTTAAAATGTAAATCCTAACCCGGATTGGTTGGACGTGCTACGGTAAGCGTACTGACTCACTTCCGGTTTACTTCCTGCTCTGTGTACACTGTTTGGTGCTGTAGCTCTGTCAGTGAACGCTAAATATAAATTAGTTTTACTCGTTACAGCGGTTATTTACCCGCTTAACATTTAAACGTAGACTAGTTCTACTTAAACACTTGGAGTTTCTCCTTCTTTTAGGGACTTTTCACTACTTTCAAAGTTTTTCATACACGCTAGTTTCATTAGCATTAGCAGTTAGCTATGGCTTCTCCCTCTCCTCTGTCCTGCTCAGTGTGTCAGATGTTCAGTTATTCCTCTGCCTCCTTTAATGATAATGGTACCTGTATTAAATGTAGTTTATTTACTGCGCTGGAGGCGAGGCTTAGTGAGTTAGAGGAACGGTACCGCACCACTGAGATATCTTTAGCCGCTATAGTTAGCCAGCCCCCGGTAGCCGGTGCGGTCCGACCGAAGGTAGCTTCTGTTAGATCTGTAGATCCCCCGGTAGTTCCCGAGCAGCCGGGAAGACAGGGAGGCTGGGTGACTGAGCGAAGGAAGACTAGAACGGCGAAGCCCACAGTTCACCACCAACCCATTCACGTTTCTAATACATTTTCCCCACTCAGCGATACACCCGCTGAGGAACCAACTCTGGTTATTGGCAGCTCCATAGTCAGAAACGTGAAGTTAGTGAAGCCAGCGGCCATAGTTAAATGTATCCCTGGGGCCAGAGCGGGCGACATTGAATCAAATTTAAAACTGCTGGCTAAAGGTAAACGTAAATACAGTAAGATTGTTATCCACGTCGGCGGTAACGACACCCGTTTACGCCAATCGGAGGTCACTAAGATTAATGTGGAGTCGGTGTGTAACTATGCTAAGACAATGTCGGACACCGTAGTTTTCTCTGGACCCCTCCCCAATGTGACCAGTGATGACATGTATAGCCGCATGTCGTCATTCCACCGCTGGCTGTCGAGGTGGTGTCCAGCAAACGATGTGGGCTTCATTGATAACTGGAAGCCTTTTTGGGGAAAACCTGGTCTGATTAGGAGAGACGGCATCCATCCCACTTTGGATGGAGCGGCTCTCTTATCTAGGAATATGGCGAAGTTTATCTCTAAAACCTGACAGTCCAGAGTTAGGACCAGGAAGCAGAGCTGCTGTCTTACACACTTCTCTGCGCTTTCTTTAGAACAGTCACCCACCCAAAACCCCATAGAGACTGTGTCTGTCCCCCGACCACCTAAATTATTTAAAGAAATAAAAACAAGAGGAGTTCAACATAAATATCTAATAAAAATTAAAACTAACTCCTCAGTAGCACAAAATAAGAGAATGAAATGTGGGCTGTTAAATATCAGGTCTCTGTCCTCTAAAGCTGTTTTAGTGAATGAATTAATATCAGATTATGATATTGATTTACTTTGTCTTACTGAGACCTGGTTGTCCCACGAGGAGTATGTTAGCCTAAATGAATCCACCCCCCCAGTCATATTAATACTCACATTCCTCGAGGCACCGGCCGAGGAGGTGGAGTAGCAGCTATATATGATTCGAGCGTTTTAATGGACCCTAAACCTAAACTAAATTATAATTCATTTGAAAGCCTTGTTCTTAGCCTTTCTCACCCAAACTGGAAAACACTGCAGCCAGTTCTATTTGTTATAGTGTACCGCGCTCCTGGACCGTACTCTGACTTTATATCTGAATTTTCAGAGTTTCTATCAAGCTTAGTCCTTAAATCAGATAAAGTAATTATTGTAGGTGATTTTAATATTCATGTGGATGTTGACAATGACAGCCTTAGTAATGCATTTATATCATTAATAGACTCAATTGGCTTCTGTCAGAGTGTAAATAAACCAACTCATTGTTTTAATCACACTCTTGACCTTGTTTTATCATATGGCATTGATATTGAACATTTAATAGTCTTCCCACATAATCCTTTCCTATCTGACCATTATTTAATAACTTTTGAATTCATACTATTAGATTATAAGCCATTAGGCAAAACTTCCTACAGCAGATGTCTATCTGACAGTGCTGTAGCTAAATTTAAGGAGGAGATTCCTTCAGTGTTTAATTCAATGCCATGTCTGAATTTAACAGAGTCCTATAACAACTTTAGTCCCTCTGAAATTGATAATCTTGTCGATAGTGCTACAGGCTCACTACGATCAACATTAGACTCTATCGCTCCTATAAAAAGGAAATTATTAAAACATAGGAGACTAGCACCTTGGTATAACCACCAAACCCGCCAGTTAAAACAAATAGCTAGGAAATCTGAAAGGAAATGGCGCTCTTCCAAATTATCAGAATATCGCTCAAATTGGCAAGATGATCTTAAGATTTATAGAAAGGCCCTCCGTAATGCCAGAGGAGCCTATTACTCAGCACTAATAGAAGAAAATAAGAACAACCCTAGGTTCCTCTTCAGCACTGTAGCCAGGCTGACAGAGAGTCACAGCTCTATCGAGCCACATATCCCCATAAACTTAAGTAGCAATGACTTCATGAGCTTCTTTTATAATAAAACTATTACTATTAGAGAGAAAATTAATCACCAACTGCCATCAACAGTTATCAGTGGCTCTCCAAGTTCAGGGACTTTTACTTACGTAAACTTAGATATATATTTAAACTGTTTTTCTGCTATCGATCTTCATCAGTTAACTTCAATCATTTCTTCATCGAAGCCATCAACCTGTCTGTTAGACCCGATCCCAACTAGGCTGCTTAAAGTTGTTCCCTTAATTGGCACTTCTTTACTGGATATGATTAATCTTTCTTTATTATCAGGATATGTACCACAGTCCTTTAAAGTAGCTGTAATTAAACCCCTTCTTAAAAAGTCTACTCTTGACCCAGGGGTTTTAGCCAACTATAGACCGATTTCTAACCTCCCGTTCCTCTCTAAGATTCTGGAGAAAGTAGTCGCCAAAGAGTTGTGTGACTTTCTACATAACAATAGTTTATTTGAGGATTTTCAGTCAGGATTTAGAGTTCATCATAGCACAGAGACAGCTCTGGTTAAAGTTAATAATGACCTTCTGACTGCTTCTGACAATGGACTTGTCTCTGTACTTGTATTATTAGATCTTAGTGCTGCATTTGACACCATTGACCATGATATTCTTTTACAGAGACTTGAGCATCAAATTGGCATTAAAGGAACTGCCCTAACCTGGTTTAAGTCATACTTATCAGATCGTTCTCAGTTTGTACATGTTAACGATGAATCCTCCATAAATACTAAAGTTAGTCATGGAGTTCCACAAGGTTCTGTACTTGGACCAATACTATTTACTTTATATATGCTCCCTTTAGGCAACATTATTAGGAATCACTCCATTAACTTTCACTGTTATGCAGATGATACGCAGTTATATCTATCAATCAAACCCAATGAAATTAATCAATTATCTAAATTACAAACATGTCTTAAGGACATAAAATCCTGGATGACCTGCAATTTTCTGATGTTAAACTCAGAAAAAACCGAAATTCTTGTTCTTGGCCCCAAAAACCTTAGAGACTCACTGTCTAAAGATATAGTTACTCTAGATGGCATTAACTTGGCCTCTAGCACCACTGTCAGGAATCTTGGAGTTATCTTTGATCAGGATTTGTCATTTAACTCCCACATAAAGCAGACCTCTAGGACTGCCTTCTTTCATTTACGTAATATTAGAAAAATTAGACACATACTATCACAGACAGATGCAGAAAAACTAATCCATGCATTTGTTACTTCAAGGCTGGATTACTGCAACTCTTTATTATCAGGTTGCCCCAATAAGTCCATTAAAACGCTCCAATTAATTCAGAACGCTGCAGCACGAGTACTGACAGGAACTAGAAAAAGAGATCACATCTCTCCTGTACTAGCTGCTCTGCATTGGCTCCCTATAAAATGTAGAATTGAATTTAAAATCCTCCTCCTCACCTATAAAGCTCTTCATGGTCAGGCCCCTTCATATCTTAAAGAGCTCATAGTACCCTATTACCCCACTAGAACACTACGTTCTCTGAATGCTGGGCTACTTGTGGTTCCTATAGTCTCTAAAAGTAGAACAGGAGCCAGAGCCTTCAGTTACCAAGCTCCTCTCCTGTGGAACCAGCTTCCAGTTGTGGTTCGGGAGGCAGACACCCTCACCACATTCAAGAGTAGGCTTAAGACATTCCTCTTTGATAAAGCTTATAGTTAGGGCTGGATCAGGTGAGTCCTGAACCATCCCTTAGTTATGCTGCTATAGGCCTAGACTATCGGGGGATTTCCCATGGTGCACTGAGCTACTCTCTTCCTCTCTCTTTCTGCACTCATTCATGTCCCATTAATGCATGTTACTAACTCCACTTCTTCCCCGGAGTTCTTGTGCTTTCTCGTCTCGCAGGTTCTCATGGATCCTGGTGGAGCCTCCTGCCATGGTCCTGCTTGACTGCCATTGCCAATACTGTTGTTGCTGTGCACCTGTCTGTCTGTCGCTCTCTCTCTCTCTCTCTCTCTCTCTCTCTCTCTCTCTCTCTCTCTCTCTCTCTCACCCCAACTGGTCGAGACAGACGACCACCCACCTAGAGCCGGAGGATCTGTCCTAGGTTTCTGCCTTTTAACAGGCAGTTTTTCCTTGCCCTTGTCGCCAAGTGCTTGCTCATGGTGGTACTGTTGGGTCTCTGTAATTAATGTTAAAGAGTTCGGTCTAGACCTGCTCTATTTGAAAAGTGTCCTGAGATAACTTCTGTTATGAATTGGCGCTATACAAATAAAATTGAATTGAATTGAATTGAAATTAAAAATGTTGCCATGCTCATTACATTAACATGGTTACCAGTTTTTCTTGTAGTTGTTGGTGCAACAATGGGAACATAATTACCAAAGTATACTGTGACAACTACTCCATTGTCAAACTGGCCTGCTATGACACCAGAGTCAACAACATTTATGGACTTATTAGCACTTGTCTTGTAGTTTTTGGTCCTGTTAGTTTAATTCTTTACACTTATATTAGGATTCTTAAAATCTGTTTTTTTGGTTCCAAACAGACGAGACAGAAAACTGTCAGTACCTGCACACCTCACCTTGCTTCTCTCCTCAACTTTTCTTTTGGGTCTTGTTTTGAAATATTACAGAATAGATTTAATATGAGCAATGTACCTAATATATTGCAAATTCTTTTATCATTGTACTGGCTCACATGCCAGCCGCTCTTCAACCCTGTACTCTATGGACTGAAAATGATTAAAATATGTAGAGTTTGTAAAGGTTTGGTTGGATAATCTTGTCGATAGTGCTACAGGCTCACTACGATCAACATTAGACTCTATCGCTCCTATAAAAAGGAAATTATTAAAACATAGGAGAGTAGCACCCTGGTATAACCACCAAACCCGCCAGTTAAAACAAATAGCTAGAAAATCTGAAAGGAAATGGCGCTCTTCCAAATTATCAGAATATCGCTCAATTTGGCAAGATAATCTTAAAACTTATAGAAAGGCCCTCCGTAATGCCAGAGGAGCCTATTACTCAGCAATTATAGAAGAAAATAAGAATAACCCTAGGTTCCTCTTCAGCACTGTAGCCAGGCTGACAGAGAGTCACAGCTCTATTAGCAATTCAATTCAATTCAATTCAATTTTATTTGTATAGCACCAATTCATAACAGAAGTTATCTCAGGACACTTTTCAAATAGAGCAGGTCTAGACCGAACTCTTTAATATTAATTACAGAGACCCAACAGTACCACCATGAGCAAGCACTTGGCGACAAGGGCAAGGAAAAACTGCCTGTTAAAAGGCAGAAACCTAGGACAGATCCTCCGGCTCTAGGTGGGTGGTCGTCTGTCTCGACCAGTTGGGGTAGAGAGAGAGAGAGAGAGAGAGAGAGAGAGAGAGAGAGAGAGAGCGACAGACAGACAGACAGGTGCACAGCAACAACAGTATTGGCAATGGCAGTCAAGCAGGACCATGGCAGGAGGCTCCACCAGGATCCATGAGAACCTGCGAGACGAGAAAGCACAAGAACTCCGGGGAAGAAGTGGAGTTAGTAACATGCATTAATGGGACATGAATGAGTGCAGAAAGAGAGAGGAAGAGAGTAGCTCAGTGCACCATGGGAAATCCCCGATAGTCTAGGCCTATAGCAGCATAACTAAGGGATGGTTCAGGACTCACCTGATCCAGCCCTAACTATAAGCTTTATCAAAGAGGAATGTCTTAAGCCTACTCTTGAATGTGGTGAGGGTGTCTGCCTCCCGAACCACAACTGGAAGCTGGTTCCACAGGAGAGGAGCTTGGTAACTGAAGGCTCTGGCTCCTGTTCTACTTTTAGAGACTATAGGAACCACAAGTAGCCCAGCATTCAGAGAACGTAGTGTTCTAGTGGGGTAATAGGGTACTATGAGCTCTTTAAGATATGAAGGGGCCTGACCATGAAGAGCTTTATAGGTGAGGAGGAGGATTTTAAATTCAATTCTACATTTTGTAGGGAGCCAATGCAGAGCAGCTAGTACAGGAGAGATGTGATCTCTTTTTCTAGTTCCTGTCAGTACTCGTGCTGCAGCGTTCTGAATTAATTGGAGCGTTTTAATGGACTTATTGGGGCAACCTGATAATAAAGAGTTGCAGTAATCCAGCCTTGAAGTAACAAATGCATGGATTAGTTTTTCTGCATCTGTCTGTGATAGTATGTGTTTAATTTTTCTAATATTACGTAAATGAAAGAAGGCAGTCCTAGAGGTCTGCTTTATGTGGGAGTTAAATGACAAATCCTGATCAAAGATAACTCCAAGATTCCTGACAGTGGTGCTAGAGGCTAAGTTAATGCCATCTAGAGTGACTATATCTTTAGACAATGAGTCTCTAAGGTTTTTGGGGCCAAGAACAAGAATTTCGGTTTTTTCTGAGTTTAACATCAGAAAATTGCAGGTCATCCAGGATTTTATGTCCTTAAGACATGTTTGTAATTTAGATAATTGATTAATTTCATTGGGTTTGATTGATAGATATAACTGCGTATCATCTGCATAACAGTGAAAGTTAATGGAGTGATTCCTAATAATGTTGCCTAAAGGGAGCATATATAAAGTAAATAGTATTGGTCCAAGTACAGAACCTTGTGGAACTCCATGACTAACTTTAGTATTTATGGAGGATTCATCGTTAACATGTACAAACTGAGAACGATCTGATAAGTATGACTTAAACCAGGTTAGGGCAGTTCCTTTAATGCCAATTTGATGCTCAAGTCTCTGTAAAAGAATATCATGGTCAATGGTGTCAAATGCAGCACTAAGATCTAATAATACAAGTACAGAGACAAGTCCATTGTCAGAAGCAGTCAGAAGGTCATTATTAACTTTAACCAGAGCTGTCTCTGTGCTATGATGAACTCTAAATCCTGACTGAAAATCCTCAAATAAACTATTGTTATGTAGAAAGTCACACAACTCTTTGGCGACTACTTTCTCCAGAATCTTAGAGAGGAACGGTTAGAAATCGGTCTATAGTTGGCTAAAACCCCTGGGTCAAGAGTGGACTTTTTAAGAAGGGGTTTAATTACAGCTACTTTAAAGGACTGTGGTACATATCCTGATAATAAAGAAAGATTAATCATATCCAGTAAAGAAGTGCCAATTAAGGGAACAACTTCTTTAAGCAGCCTAGTTGGGATCGGGTCTAACAGACAGGTTGATGGCTTCGATGAAGAAATGATTGAAGTTAACTGATGAAGATCGATAGCAGAAAAACAGTCTAAATATACATCTAAGTTTACATTGACAGAAGTCCCTGAACTTGGAGAGCCACTGATAACTGTTGATGGCAGTTGGTGATTAATTTTTTCTCTAATAGTAATAATTTTATTATAGAAGAAGCTCATGAAGTCATTGCTACTTAAGTTTATGGGGATATGTGGCTCGATAGAGCTGTGACTCTCTGTCAGCCTGGCTACAGTGCTGAAGAGGAACCTAGGGTTGTTCTTATTTTCTTCTATTAGTGCTGAGTAATAGGCTCCTCTGGCATTACGGAGGGCCTTTCTATAAATCTTAAGATTATCTTGCCAATTTGAGCGATATTCTGATAATTTGGAAGAGCGCCATTTCCTTTCAGATTTCCTAGCTATTTGTTTTAACTGGCGGGTTTGGTGGTTATACCAAGGTGCTAGTCTCCTATGTTTTAATAATTTCCTTTTTATAGGAGCGATAGAGTCTAATGTTGATCGTAGTGAGCCTGTAGCACTATCGACAAGATTATCAATTTCAGAGGGACTAAAGTTGTTATAGGACTCTGTTAAATTCAGACATGGCATTGAATTAAACACTGAAGGAATCTCCTCCTTAAATTTAGCTACAGCACTGTCAGATAGACATCTGCTGTAGGAAGTTTTGCCTAATGGCTTATAATCTAATAGTATGAATTCAAAAGTTACTAAATAATGGTCAGATAGGAAAGGATTATGTGGGAAGACTATTAAATGTTCAATATCAATGCCATATGATAAAACAAGGTCAAGAGTGTGATTAAAACAATGAGTTGGTTTATTTACACTCTGACAGAAGCCAATTGAGTCTATTAATGATATAAATGCATTACTAAGGCTGTCATTGTCAACATCCACATGAATATTAAAATCACCTACAATAATTACTTTATCTGATTTAAGGACTAAGCTTGATAAAAACTCTGAGAATTCAGATATAAAATCAGAGTACGGTCCAGGAGCGCGGTACACTATAACAAATAGAACTGGCTGCAGTGTTTTCCAGTTTGGGTGAGAAAGACTAAGAACAAGGCTTTCAAATGAATTATAATTTAGTTTAGGTTTAGGGTCCATTAAAACGCTCGAATCATATATAGCTGCTACTCCACCTCCTTGGCCTGTGCCTCGAGGAATGTGAGTATTAATATGACTGGGGGGGGTGGATTCATTTAGGCTAACATACTCCTCGTGGGACAACCAGGTCTCAGTAAGACAAAGTAAATCAATATCATAATGACTTCATGAGCTTCTTCTATAATAAAATTATTACTATTAGAGAAAAAATTAATCACCAACTGCCATCAACAGTTATCAGTGGCTCTCCAAGTTCAGGGACTTCTGTCAATGTAAACTTAGATATATATTTAGACTGTTTTTCTGCTATCGATCTTCATCAGTTAACTTTAATCATTTCTTCATCGAAGCCATCAACCTGTCTATTAGACCCGATCCCAACTAGACTGCTTAAAGAAGTTGTTCCCTTAATTGGCACTTCTTTACTGGATATAATTAATCTTTCTTTATTATCAGGATATGTACCATAGTCCTTTAAAGTAGCTGTAATTAAACCCCTTCTTAAAAAGTCCACTCTTGACCCAGGGGTTTTAGCCAACTATAGACCGATTTCTAACCTCCCCTTCCTCTCTAAGATTCTGGAGAAAGTAGTCGCCAAAGAGTTGTGTGACTTTCTACATAACAATAGTTTATTTGAGGATTTTCAGTCAGGATTTAGAGTTCATCATAGCACAGAGACAGCTCTGGTTAAAGTTAATAATGACCTTCTGACTGCTTCTGACAATGGACTTGTCTCTGTACTTGTATTATTAGATCTTAGTGCTGCATTTGACACCATTGACCATAATATTCTTTTAGAGAGACTTGAGCATCAAATTGGCATTGAAGGAACCGCACTAAGCTGGTTTAAGTCATATTTATCAGATCGCTCGCAGTTTGTACATGTTAACAATGAATCTTCAATAAATACTACAGTTAGTCACGGAGTTCCACAAGGTTCTGTACTTGGACCAATACTATTTACTTTATATATGCTACCTTTGTCATGGCTCTGCTCCCCTCCTGCTCCCTTTGCTCCTCCCCCTTCCCTGTGTGTCTGAGGGTGCGGCCTCCATTCTCCTCACCTGCTGCCTGCTGTCTCACCTGCTCTCAATCATTCATCATGCCTCAGTCTTCAAGAACCCCGGTTTTCCTCCCATTCATCGCCAGATTGTTTCAGCCTATGTGGTGGTAACTCTCGTGGCTCTTTTCAGTGTTAAGTTAGGCAACTTCAAGCCCTCTTGTGTTTTCCCTGTGCCTGTCCCCCGGTTAACCATTTCTCTCCTGTGCCCCAGGGTCCCTTTGTGCAGTTTGGCTTCCTGTGTCTGCTCCCCTGTGCCTCTGTGTCTCCGGTCTCTTCCGCCATCTCACCCACCCGTTCCTGCTGTGGCCGCCCCTCATCCCCCCCTGTGTGTGTGTGTGTGTGCGTGGAATAAAACCCCCTTTAAACCTTCCATACTGTCTGGGTATCTGCTCCTGGGTCCGGTCCTAACACCAGCCCTGACAGAACAATCTGGCCAACGTGGACCCAGCGGACCCAGACTCCGTCCGAAGCGCACTGGTCTACCAGGGACAACGAGGGAGCCAACAGGAGAAGGTCCTTGACGAGATCGTGGCAGCCATCCAAGACCTTCGCTGCAGTGTGGCCGCCCTTGGTTCCAAGCTCGATCAGGTCTCCACCCCTCCCACAGCTCCTACCACCGCCACTGAAGCAGCTACTCCCTCTGCCTCTCCAGCCATGCAGCATGCGGCTCCTCCTCCTCCCCCCGCCCCGGGAACCATACGTTCCTACACCTGAACGGTATGCTGGGGATTTGGGGGCTTGTGGGCGGTTTCTGCTTCAGTGCTCGCTAGTTTTCCAACAACAGCCGTTGACCTACAGTTCTGATAGCGCCCGAGTGGCTTTTGTGATTAGCTTATTGTCAGGGAAAGCAGCTCAGTGGGCAACTGCCCTGTGGGAGAAGCACTCCCCTATTTGTGGTACCTTCCAGCGATTTTCTGACGAATTAAGAAAAGTTTTTGATCATCCAGTGCAAGGCAAAGAGGCAGCTAAACGCTTACTGAATCTTCGTCAGGGTTCTGGTTCAGTAGCTGAGTTCTCAGTCGAGTTTAGAGTTTTAGCGGCAGAGAGTGGTTGGGATGAAGAGGCGTTGCAGACTGTTTTTGTGCATGGGCTGTCTGAGGTTATGAAGGACGAGTTAGCGGCTAGGGATAGCGCTGCAAGCCTTGACGAGCTAATCTCACTAGCGATTAGGCTTGACAATCGTCTTCGTGAGAGACGGCGTGAGAAGTGGGGGCGCTCACAAGCCTCTCCTTTCCATGCCTTACCCAGAGCCACCATCTCAGTAGATCCCCAGTTAGCAGCCCCATGCAAACGTCCCTCGAGCCAGGTACCCCCCGAGCCCGTAGAAGAGCTGATGCAATTGGGTTGCACCCACCTCACTCAGGCAGAACGCCAACGCCGGATGAGGTCCGGGTTATGCATTTATTGTGGCCAGCACGGTCACTTCTTGGCTGCCTGCCCCCAGCTGCCAAAGAAAGAAACGGAGAATGGTGGTACTCCTGTGAGCCAAGTCCCCACTTCCTCCTCTGCCCCTCTTAGTCGCTTGCAATTAAAAGCGTCCCTTCGCTGGCAGTTAAATTCCCTTCCCCTCACAGCACTAGTCGACTCAGGTGCCGAGAAGAGTTTCATTGACTCGGCATTTGTGCTTCAGGCAAACATTCCCACTATCAAACTCCCTGACAACCAACCCGTTAATGCCTTAGACGGAAAACATTTAGCTAACATTACTCGGCAAACCGTCCCCCTCACACTTATCCTTTCTGGTAATCACCGTGAGGAGATTAGTTTACTGGTTATTTCATCACCCAACACTCCTGTTGTATTAGGTTACCCCTGGCTAGAACTTCACAATCCCCAATTAGACTGGTCTACTGGCTCACTCATTAGCTGGAGTGCTCACTGTCATTCACATTGTCTCCAGTCCGCTAGTGTAACACATCCCACTGTTCCCAAACCTCCCGAGCCCCCTGATCTATCTGCCGTCCCTGTAGAATACCACAACCTAGGGGAGGTTTTTAGTAAACTTCGTGCCGTCTCATTACCTCCTCATAGGCCATATGATTGCGCTATAGAGCTGCTCCCTGGTTCCACTCTGCCGTCTAGTCGCCTGTATAACCGTTCCAGACCTGAACGCGAAGCTATGGAGAAATATATAGGTGACTCACTAGCGGCAGGGCTTATTCGACCCTCTTCGTCTCCGGTAGGGGCAGGTTTCTTTTTCGTAACAAAGAAAGACCAGTCCCTCCGCCCTTGCATTGATTATCGAGGGCTTAATGACATCACCATTAAGAATAAGTACCCTCTCCCTCTCATTGATCTGGCATTTGAACCCCTTCATAAGGCTAAAGTGTTCACGAAATTAGACCTCCGGAACACATACCATCTTGTCAGGATCAGAGAGGGAGACGAGTGGAAGACTGCCTTTAACACCCCTTTAGGCCACTTCGAATATTTGGTGATGCCCTTTGGATTGACCAGTGTGCCAGCTGTGTTCCAGGCCATGGTCAATGATGTGCTGAGAGACATGCTGAACAGGTTCCTGTTCGTCTATTTAGATGACATACTCATCTTTTCGCAGTCCCAGGAGGAACATGTTCAGCATGTCCGGCAGGTACTCCAGAGACTCCTAGAGAACAAGCTTTACGTGAAAGCCGAGAAATGCGAGTTCCATGTGACATCGGTGTCTTTTCTGGGGTTTATTATTGAGCGGGGGCAGGTTAAGGCTGACCCAGCCAAGATTCAGGCCGTGGCTGATTGGCCGAGACCCACCACTCGCAAACAGTTGCAGCGCTTCTTGGGGTTTGCTAACTTTTACCACCGCTTTATTAGAAATTATAGTAAGGTAGTAGCCCCCCTGACTAAGCTCACCTCGGTGAAAGCACCGTTCGCTTGGTCCCCTGAAGCAGAAACAGCCTTTCTAGCCCTGAAAGAGCTATTTATTTCTGCCCCGGTGCTGCGGCATCCTGACCCCTCCCTCCAGTTCGTGGTGGAGGTGGATGCCTCTGACACTGGCATTGGGGCAGTACTCTCCCAGCGATCCCCCAAGGACCAGAAGTTGCACCCCTGTGCCTTCCTCTCCAGACGCCTGTCCCCAGCGGAGAGGAACTATGACGTTGGGAACCGAGAGCTGCTGGCGGTGGTGGTAGCCCTTCAGGAGTGGAGGCATTGGTTGGAGGGCGCTGCTCTCCCATTCATCGCGTGGACGGATCACAAGAACCTGGCGTACCTCCGCTCGGCCAAAAGGCTCAACTCCCGTCAGGCCCGGTGGGCTTTGTTCCTTGATCGTTTTGTTTTCACCCTCACCTACCGACCTGGGTCCCGCAATGCCAAGCCAGATGCCCTATCATGCCAAGCCGACCCCGAGACGCCGGGGACTGAACCAGAGACCATCCTCCCGACTTCTTGTGTGGTGGCTGCAGTGAACTGGCGGATAGAGGCTCTGGTGAAGCAAGCACAACGCTCACAACCTGACCCAGGTAATGGCCCCCCTAACCGACTTTTTGTTCCAGACTCAACCAGGTCCCAGGTCCTCCAGTGGGCCCCCTCTTCTAAGATCTCTTGCCATCCTGGTTACCAGCGAACACTGGATTTCCTACGGCGGAAGTTTTGGTGGCCATCCATGGTGAGAGACACGAGAGCCTTTGTAGCCGCCTGTTCTGTCTGTGCCCGTGGGAAATCCTCCCACCAGCTGCCAGCTGGACAATAACACCCCTTGCCTGTTCCAAGTCACCCCTGGTCCCACATCGCCCTGGACTTTGTTACTGGACTGCCTACCTCTGAAGGTAATGACACCATTCTCACTATTGACTGTTTTTCTAAGTCTGTCCATTTCGTGCCTCTGCCCAAGCTCCCCTCGTCCCTAGAGACTGCCAAACTCCTGGTCACCCATGTGTTCCACCTACATGGAATCCCTCAAGACCTAGTTTCAGACCGTGGTCCACAATTCGCCTCCCCGGTTTGGTGAGCCTTCTGCCAGGCCTTGGGCGCTTCTGTCAGTCTATCCTCAGGTTACCACCCACAATCCAACGGCCAGACAGAACGGGCTAACCAGCAATTGGAGGCTGCCTTGCGCTGCGTCGCCGCCCGACATCCGGTCTCCTGGTGCACATTTCTTCCGTGGATCGAATATGCTCATAACTCCCTCACCTGCGCTGCCACAGGTATGTCCCCATTCATGGCAGCTTATGGTTTTCAACCTCCATTGTTCCCATCTCAGGAAGGGGAGGTGGCGGTCCCGTCAGTACAGGACCACCTGCGCCGCTGTCGCCGGATTTGGACTGAGGCTCGTGCAGCCCTGATACGGACAGCGGCTAGAAACCAACGCCTGGCGGACCGCCACCGACTCCCTGCCCCCGATTACACTCCTGGTCAGAAGGTATGGCTGTCTTATCGAGACCTGCCATTGCAGGTAGAGTCTCGAAAGCTGGCTCCACGATTTATTGGACATTTTGAAGTGGACAAAATCATCAATCCTGTGGCGGTGAGGTTAAAACTCCCTCCGTCATTACATGTGCATCCTGTGTTTCACGTATCTCTCCTGAAGCCTGTCTCCTCCAGCCCTCTGTGCCCTCCGGCCGACCCCCCTCCGCCCCCCCCGGCTCATTGACGACCACCCAGCCTACACAGTTCGCCAGATCCTGGACGTCCAACGGCGGGGCCGGGGTTTCCAGTACCTGGTGGACTGGGAAGGGTACGGGCCGGAGGAGCGTTCTTGGGTTCCCCGGCACTTCATCCTGGATTCCTCCCTTCTTTCGGACTTCTACCGATCCCATCCTGACAAGCCCGGTAGGCCGCCAGGAGGCGTCCGTTGAGGGGGGGGTACTGTCATGGCTCTGCTCCCCTCCTGCTCCCTTTGCTCCTCCCCCTTCCCTGTGTGTCTGAGGGTGCGGCCTCCATTCTCCTCACCTGCTGCCTGCTGTCTCACCTGCTCTCAATCATTCATCATGCCTCAGTCTTCAAGAACCCCGGTTTTCCTCCCATTCATCGCCAGATTGTTTCAGCCTATGTGGTGGTAACTCTCGTGGCTCTTTTCAGTGTTAAGTTAGGCAACATCAAGCCCTCTTGTGTTTTCCCTGTGCCTGTCCCCCGGTTAACCATTTCTCTCCTGTGCCCCAGGGTCCCTTTGTGCAGTTTGGCTTCCTGTGTCTGCTCACCTGTGCCTCTGTGTCTCCGGTCTCTTCCGCCATCTCACCCACCCGTTCCTGCTGTGGCCGCCCCTCATCCCCCCTGTGTGTGTGTGTGTGTGTGTGTGTGTGTGTGCGTGGAATAAAACCCCCTTTAAACCTTCCATACTGTCTGGGTATGTGCTCCTGGGTCCGGTCCTAACACCAGCCCTGACACCCTTTAGGCAACATTATTAGGAATCACTCCATTAACTTTCACTGTTATGCAGATGATACGCAGTTATATCTATCAATCAAGCCCAATGAAATTAATCATCTAAATTACAAACATGTCTTAAGGACATAAAATCCTGGATGACCTGCAATTTTCTGATGTTAAAAAAAACGAAATTCTTGTTCTTGGGGCCCCAAAAACCTTAGAGACTCACTGTCTAAAGATATAGTTACTCTAGATGGCATTAACTTGGCCTCAAGCACCACTGTCAGGAATCTTGGAGTTATCTTTGATCAGGATTTGTCATTTAACTCCCACATAAAGCAGACCTCTAGGACTGCCTTCTTTCATTTACGTAATATTAGAAAAATTAGACACATACTCTCCTGTACTAGCTTCTCTGCATTGGCTCCCTGTAAATTGTAGAATAGAATTTAAAATCCTCCTCCTCACCTATAAAGCTCTTCATGGTCAGGCCCCTTCATATCTTAAAGAGCTCATAGTACCCTATTACCCTTCTAGAACACTACGTTCTCTGAATGCTGGGCTACTTGTGGTTCCTATAGTCTCTAAAAGTAGAACAGGAGCCAGAGCCTTCAGTTACCAAGCTCCTCTCCTGTGGAACCAGCTTCCATTTGTGGTTCGGGAGGCAGACACCCTCACCACATTCAAGAGTAGCCTTAAGACATTCCTCTTTGATAAAGCTTATAGTTAGGGCTGGATCAGGTGAGTCCTGAACCATCCCTTAGTTATGCTGCTATAGGCCTAGACTATCGGGGGATTTCCCATGGTGCACTGAGCTCCTCCCTTCCTCTCTCTTTCTGCACTCATTCATGTCCCATTAATGCATGTTACTAACTTCACTTCTTCCCCGAAGTTCTTGTGCTTTCTCGTCTCGCAGGTTCTTGTCGATCCTGGTGGAGCCTCCCGCCATGGTCCTGCTAGATTGCCATTGCCAATACTGTTGTTGCTGTGCACCTGTCTGTCTCTTGCGCTCTCTCTCTCTCTCTCTCACCCCAACTGGTCGAGACAGACGACCACCCACCTAGAGCCGGAGGATCTGTCCTAGGTTTCTGCCTTTTAACAGGCAGTTTTTCCTTGCCCTTGTCGCCAAGTGCTTGCTCATGGTGGTACTGTTGGGTCTCTGTAATTAATGGGAAAGAGTTCGGTCTAGACCTGCTCTATTTGAAAAGTGTCCTGAGATAACTTCTGTTATGAATTGGCGCTATACAAATAAAATTGAATTGAAATTGAATAATAGTGAAAGTTAATGGAGTGATTCCTCATAATGTTGCCTAAAGGAAGCATATATATAGTAAATAGTATTGGTCCAAGTACAGAACCTTGTGGAACTCCATGACTAACTGTACTATTTATGGAGGATTCATCGTTAACATGTACAAACTGAGAACGATCTGATAAGTATGACTTAAACCAGCTTAGTGTGGTTCCTTTAATGCCAATTTGATGCTCAAGTCTCTGTAAAAGAATATTATGGTCAATGGTGTCAAATGCAGCACTAAGATCTAATAATACAAGTACAGAGACAAGTCCATTGTCAGAAGCAGTCAGAAGGTCATTATTAACTTTAACCAGAGCTGTCTCTGTGCTGTGATGAACTCTAAATCCTGACTGAAAATCCTCAAATAAACTATTGTTATGTAGAAAGTCACACAACTCTTTGGCGACTACTTTCTCCAGAATCTTAGAGAGGAAGGGGAGGTTAGAAATCGGTCTTTAGTTGGCTAAAACCCCTGGGTCAAGAGTGGACTTTTTAAGAAGGGGTTTAATTACAGCTACTTTAAAGGACTGTGGAACATATCCTGATAATAAAGAAAGATTAATCATATCCAGTAAAGAAGTGCCAATTAAGGGAACAACTTCTTTAAGCAGCCTAGTTGGGATCGGGTCTAACAGACAGGTTGATGGCTTCGATGTAGAAATTATTGAAGTTAACTGATGAAGATCGATAGCAGAAAAACAGTTTAAATATATATCTAAGTTTACGTAAGTAAAAGTCCCTGAACTTGGAGAGCCACTGATAACTGTTGATGGCAGTTGGTGATTAATTTTCTCTCTAATAGTAATAATTTTATTATAGAAGAAGCTCATGAAGTCATTGCTACTTAAGTTTATGGGGATATGTGGCTCAATAGAGTTGTGACTCTCTGTCAGCCTGGCTACAGTGCTGAAGAGGAACCTAGGGTTATTCTTTTTTTCTTCCCTTAGTGCTGAATAATAGGCTCCTCTAGCATTACGGGGGGCCTTTCTATAGGTTTTAAGATTATCTTGCCAAATTGAGCGATATTCTTATAATTTGGAAGAGCGCCATTTCCTTTCAGATTTCCTAGCTTTTTGTTTTAACTGGCGGGTTTGGTGGTTGTACCAAGGTGCTAGTCTCCTATGTTTTAATAATTTCCTTTTTATAGGAGCGATAGAATCTAATGTTCTTCGTAGTGAGCCTGTAGCACTATCGACAAGATTATCAATTTCGGAGGGACTAAAGTTGTTATATGACTCTGTTATATTCAGACATGGCATTGAATTAAACACTGATGCAATCTTCTCCTTAAATTTAGCTACAGCACTGTCAGATAGACATTTGCTGGAACCCAATTTCAGGCAACATATTTCCACATCACTCAGTGACAGTAAACAGAACTTTTCTGTACTGTACTTTTTTAAAATAACCTTTTTAATTGAGGGCGAGATCTTACAAATAAACAAGTGACTGACCCTTTACATTGAATCTCTGTGACCAGTAAACATTTTAAAACAGCAGAGATTTTTACATGTATTTCGTATTTTGGACATTTGCATTCCATACATGATAGGATTCAGAAGTGGTTGCAGTACTGAAAAATATAACGACAAAATTATTCGTACAATCTTGGGAATACTGTCCTTATTAAATCTAGTCTGAACTATTTCAAAAAAACACCCAAAAGAAAAGTTTATGAGAGACACAAGGTGAGGTGTGCAGGTACTGACAGCTTTCTGTCTGGTCTGTCTGGAACCAGAAAAACAGATTTTGAGAATTTTCATGTAAGAGAAAAGGATTGGGAGCAGAGGGACTAAAATGGAGACAACAGTGGCAAAAAGTCCATAAATGTTGTTCACTTTGGTGTCAGAACATGCTAACTTAACAATGAGGTAGTTATGACAATACAAACTGTTTATGATGTTTCCACAAAGTGGCAAACGGATGTTTAGAGATAAAGTAATCAGAAATTTTATAAAAGAGTACAACCATACCAAAATAATTAAGATAAACACCTTGTTAAATGTCATACGTGTGTTATATTGTAGAGGATAACAGATAGCGAGATATCTGTCATAAGACATTACAGCTAAATTACAAAACTCTACATTAGCATATGTATAAAAACAGAAAATCTGAAGGTAACAAAATGAAGCAGGAACAGTGTGAATGTCAGAGAGAATCTGAATCAGAAGGAATGGAAACAACCCTGTACTACCATACAGTTCATTTACAAACAGGCTGCACAGAAATATGTACATAGGTTCATGTAAGCTTCTGTTCATACAGATAATCACAATGAGAGATGTATTAGCAAACATTATTACAAAGAACAACATTGCAGTTATCATAAAATATAAGTATTTCAAACTTCCAACAATCATATAAGCTTCAAGAATGAAATAAGACAACGTTGATAGAGTTGAATTTACCATAACTTTAACCAGAACTCTAACTTTAAATGACAAAACAACTACAGTATGCAAATGATGACAGAGTTTTCTTCTGATGATTCACTGCAAAATCCATTATTAAAATTATCAACAGGAATATTTAAAAAAGTATTCAAAACTCACCATCTCACTGAACATTTAAGTTAAATATGAAAATGACATGTTGATGTTATACAGCTCAACATTAGTTTACTGCTAAACTGCAGACTGCTGCAGTCACTTCTGACTGTGGGCTGCAACATCTGCAGCTTTTATACCTTTTCAGAACAGATGAATCCAACAGTCTCAGCTTATTATCATGGCCTTGTATCAGTTTGTTGTATCAAGAGTGTTTCCATTCTCAAGTAAGTTAAGCCACTGATGGCTGTAATGAATGCCCCTCATGCTTCTGTGTTATCCACCTAAGGTACCCCAACTAGCTGGGGTGGAAGGACTTGTTCTAGAGTTTACTGAAATTAAGGATTTGATCCTTAACCTTCAATCAGGCAGGAAGGCTGCAACCAGGATGGATAGTCCACAGGCTAGGCCTCCTACCCACCAGAATGGGACAAGGATTTCCTGTCTATGAGGGATTCCTGTAGTAAAGTTCCACCCTTACTTCCAGAGAGGGTTTTTCTGCACTCCCCTTCCAATTACAAACTGAGGAGCTGGGGGCCTTATTGTCTGTTATTCCAAAAGTTGTCTCATACCCAAAAAAGGCATTGAGTTTATTGGATTAACCCTGGACTCCCTTCAGATGCTGACCTCCCCAATGCTGCAGGGAGTAGATGCCATACTCCAGCTTCTCTCTTTCGAGAAGAACAAGTACAGCATTTCTCTCAGGCTGTTGGGTATGTTGACATCATTGATCTCAGTTATGCTGCTGGGCCTTTGCAGGTTTGGACCAATGGCCTCCACCTATGTGCAATGTTGCACAGAGCCAAGAGAGTCAGGCTATCCAACCAATTCCTCCTCGCATTGCGGTCATGGACGAACAGATATCCCCTCATACAGATACGGCACTGCAGAAGTGGATCTGTTTGCGTCAGAGTCCTCAACCCACTGCCCCCTTTTGTTTCTCACTGATGGAAACAACAGTTGTGTTGGGACAAGACTTTTAACAGGTCAGCTTATGACCCTCTATGCCTACAAGATGAGGAAAATAAGTTAGGGCCTTGGAGCATTATCTACAGGCAACTGATGGATTTCACAACTCTGATAGCCTGTTTATCTGCTATGGAGGCCCTAGCAAAGGGCAGGCCCTGTCTAAGCAGAAGCTTTGCAGGTGGGTTGTTGAGGTTTTATGAACTCTAGATGCAAATAATTCTGTTACAGTTTTTCTCAATTGTTAACACACAATTACTTGTATAGTACTTGAGACACAATGACCACATACTCAAAACACATTTTTTTCAAAACACTACACACAATTCTCTGCATTTGGCACAATTTTCATGAAGAAAATATCTTGTTTTCACAAGGTACACTGTCATTCAAAATTCTAAAGTTAATTGCCCTACTATGCACACTGACTCATCACATGGGCAAACACCTGTCACACAGTTTTACAATTAGCAATCGGAGCTTTACAGTTTTTTACAATTACTAAAATAAAAATGTCCACATAATTTGCGAAATTCTACTCCAAGTAGCAAAACACCTCCACAGATTTGCACAACATTACACACAATGTCTGCTTCACCCTTTTTGCAAAACATTACACACAGTGATTTGTGAAACTCTACACACATTTTCACACCTTAGACACAGATAAGGATTGTGAGGTTACTTCCTTGTCATTACAAAGCCCCAGATTGCCAATGACCACACTAATGAACAAATTGGATAATCACATCCACCAGGTGTGGAAGCACACATGTGCTAATTTGAAAACGCAGCACTCAGGGGTGCTTTAAAAGGCAGCAGGTGAGTTCACCTGTCTTCAACAAAAATGGAAGGAGCTAGAAGAAGAAGAAGAGTGAGAATGAGAGGGGGAGCTCAAAGAGGAGATGAAGGAGGTAGAGGAAGAGGAGAAGGAGGTAGAGTAGGAGGCCCAGGTAGAGGAAGAGGAGAAGAAGGAGGTAGAGGAAGAGGCCTAGGTAGAGGAAGAGGAGAAGAAGGAGGTAGAGGAAGAGGCCTAGGTAGAGGAAGAGGAGAAGAAGGACTTGAAGAGTTGATAAAACCTGAACAAATAAGACGAGGACCAAATTTGACTCAAGAAATCTGTGCAACACTTATTGACCATGTTATCAACCATGGACTGACACTGATGGAAGCTGGACAGAGTTCAACCAAATCTCAGCAGAAATACTGTTGCGTCAGTAATTCGGACATTTCATTGAGAAAACAGGTAAGCTAACCACACAGTACATTGAAACTGAAGCTTGCTGTACTTATCATCAATAGTGTTTACTGTGACATTTGACAGTAGGCTGCATGTGTATTTTTTTATATATTTTTTTTACATAGGATTGAGGGTCGAGGACACCAAGGTGGAAGGGGCCCTATGTTCACTCGTGCGCAAGAGGCCGCCATTGTGAACATGGTTTTGACCAATAATTGTATCAGGCTGTGAGAAATCCAAGCCAATATCATCAATGATGACCATATTTTCAATAACATTCAACGAGTGTCTCTGTCAACATTAGGTCGAATCCTCAAGAAAAATCAAATATACATGGAGCAACTGTATCGGGTACCATTTGACAGAAATTCAGAGAGTGAAACATCTGCGCAATGAGTATGTGGAGGTATATATTCATCTTACTATGGTGTGGTATTGTGCACTGCTCATAATGTTCTGGCACAAAAGATACTGTGCAATAGATATTGAATAGCATCCTATTGTCTTTTACTGTGTTTGAGAGAGTCTTGCAAATGGATGCTGAAGAAATTCAACATGAATTTATATATGTGGATGAGGCTGGATTTAACCTTGCGAAAACAAGAAGAGGGAGAAATGTAATTGGACACAGGGCAATCACCAATGTGCCAGGGCAGCCGGAGGGTAACATCACCCTTTGCGCTGCTATTACACAAAATGGGGTCCTCCACCACCATGCAAATCTGGGACCCTATAATGCAAATCTAATACTTGATAGAATTGGTTCCATGAGCACCCTGAATTTGAAGTCTTATACCTTCCCCCATACTCCCCCTTCCTGAATCCAATTTTTCAGCATGGCGGTGGAAGGTATACGACCTGCGGCCCTATAACCGTTTGCCCCTCATTCAGGCCATGGAGCAGGCCTGTGATCATATCGAAGCAGCTTCTGTGCAGGGGTGGATTCGTCACACGAGGCGATTCTTCCAACGGTGCCTTGCCAATGAAGACATAGCCTGTGATGTGGAGGAAATCTTAAGGCCTGATCCAGCCAGACGGAGAGATGATGAATAGTTACAGTATTCATGTTGCTTTTACATTAGTTTCTTCAGAGTCAAAGTGTATGTACTTTATGCAGTAATTTTTATTTGTCTACAGATTTTATTTGGTAAATGGTAAATGGACCTGTACTTGTATAGCATCTTTCTAGTCTTCCGACCACTCAAAGTGCTTTTACACTACGTGCCACATTCACCCTTTCACACACATTCACTCAGTGATGGCAAAGTCCATCGAACAGAAACTAACATTCATACACACTCACACACCGATGCACGGCATCGGGAGCAATTCGGGGTTCAGTATCTTGCTCAAGGATACTTCGACATGTATATTTCTTTCATTGATTTCATTGTTGGTTGATTACTGTAACTGATTATGGTAAGAAATACTGTAAGTATTGAAATAAATACTTGAAATATTCAGTCTGCAGCATCAGTGTTGTGCAGTGCTTGGTAAGTTTATAGTAGGCCTATTTGTGTACATTCTCCCTATAGCTCAAACTAATCATGAAGAATGGTGTGGGTTTGTCACTATTTTTTTTTTTTTTACATCTAAATTATCCCTTACATAACAACATCTGGCCAAAAATCTAGCACATGCTATTTCCTAAAATTAGTTTTTTTACAAATGTGTTTTTTATTTATCACAGCAGTGTGAAACTGGCTGCAATAGTGTCTGATCATTGAGGACTGTGTTGGTTAAATGAAAACTAATAGCATTTTCACAAATATGTGTATGTTTTGACTGGTGTGTCATTTTGCAAACAATCTAGGAATTATGCAAATTGAGTGTGGTGTTTGGATAATTGTGATTAAAATTGCGTGTAAACAATTGAAAAAAACTGTAGCATAAAAGGGCAACAGGTTAGGGTTAGATATAGCAGTTGATGCTTTTCATGGCTGGATTCGTCATGCTAGGCCATATTTCCCCCGCTGCTTGGCCAGGGAAAACATTGCTTGTGATATGGATGAGGTGCTGTGGCCAGACCCAAACAGAAGAGAGGATGCAGCATAGTTTTTTGTTTTGTTTTTTTACTGTAAAAAATGTAAATGTTTCTGTTTTGTATGTAGACCACTGTATGTGCAACTTTGTGTTGGTTGGTCGTTTTTGTGGGAACAATAAAATATATTTATTACCGTGTATTTGTGGGTTCTGAGTATAAAAACAATATTGTCAAAAATGTTCCAACACACTTATGTATGTACTGTCTGTAGTTAGTGTAACACTGAACAAAAAAAAGGCCTAAGTCATTATGATGAATGGAGAAGAAGTGTTTTCCATTCATCATAGTGTTTTACATTGAGCACATCAGTGTTCAACTGGTTCTTATAAATGTCTATTCATATGATGGTTTGTGTGTCATTTGAAAACAAAACACCATTTTGAGAAGAAATAACATTGTTTGAATGTAAAGTATCATATTGCAGGAGAATTGAGGGGTTTTGCCCACTGTGTGTGTGTGTTTGTGTGTAGAGTACGAGGCATGCTTTCAGAAAATGTGTGTAAACAATCGAGAAAAACTGTAAATGAAAACCAGAAGATTTTCAGCTCATGCCTTTTCCTAAATATTTGTTTTATTCTAGTAACTTCTAAGCTTCAGAAAACAAAGAATCAATGAAGACGCCACAGTGACTCATGCACACAGCCTCTCACTCACACTTGAGACTCAGTTTTGTATATTGACAATTGTCTGGGAGTTATTGTGGACTGAGATAGTTACAATAATGGTCAAGAATCTGTTCTATTAGACAACTTAAAACTCCAGAAAGGCTTCACAAACAGAGTCTGGATTGACATGAGCTTAGTTTGATCTTTATGCCATCATTCTTTAAAAAGGAAACAGCTGGACATTGTAGAAGGACTATGAGCAAACACTAAACAAACTTCTGTATCTGTCCATGCTGAAGTGTTGTCACAAAGTGGGGAGGGGAGGTCATCCTCAGCCCTCAGTGGACCAGTGAAACCAGTGCTGAGGTCTGCTCGGGCTGATTGGTCTCACTGGTTAACAGCTCTGACTGTAATTAGAGGGAATTAGCAATGTGAAGATGCCTCAGGGACAAACATGTCAACAGGCTGAAATTACCTTTGACCTAAAACTTTGTAAAGTGATCTAACCTTACCAGCACCAGCAGCCTCTGTGGGGTTTACATTAAATGAGAATAAACAGTTTGTGGCAAAGTTTTAATTCTCCCGTATCACTGTAGATTGCTTTGGAGTTTGAGAAGTTAGTGTCTTCAGAAGGAATCAGAACCAGGCCTCATTACAATCCACAGATTTTAATATTTAATTTATTTACCTTTTCATACATAAAGTTAACAGCAGACATCATTCAGTTTCAACACTAGTGGAGTCACAGGCATCCATTGTTTTTCCTTTCAGTCAACATGATGATGATGATGATGATGATGAAATTAAAGCTTAAAATCTCTTCTATTACAGCAGCTCCATTTGCAACATCACATAAATTAGGACAAGGAAGAAAGATAACATATCTAACATAACACCACAAACACTGAAGACAATATTCAAGGCCTATAAATGTGCATTTGATCTGGGATTAGGCTCCATATTTTAGGATTGACTACCACACTTTATAACAAAATTTAACAACAAACGTTTACATATGATGCAGATTTTGGACATATTCAGTCCATACATCAGAGGGTTAAAGAGTGGCTGGCATGTCAGAAAGTATAAGGATAAAACAATTTGCAACATACTGTACACACTTTTCATATCAAATCTGCTCTGTAATATTTCAAAACAAACACCAAATGAGAAGTTGAGCAAAGAAGCAACATGAGGTGTGCAGGTACTGAAAGCTTTTTGTCTGGTCTGTTTGGAACCAGAAAAACAAACTTGAAGGATCTTCATGTACGTGTAAAGAATTAAAATTAGAGGACCAAACACCGTGAGAAAGGTTATAATAAGTCCATAAATGTTATTTACTCTGGTTTCAGAGCAGGCCAGTTTCACAATGGAGTAGTTTAAACAGTAAACTTTGTTAATGATGTTCCCACACAGCTGTAAAGGAGCAATCAATGATATCAAAATAAAAATGGTAAAAAAAGAGTATAACCATGATAGAGCAATGAGCAAGAGAACCTTGTTATATGTCATTTGTGTGTTATATTGTAGAGGATAACAGATAGCAAGATATCTGTCATAAGACATGACAGCCAAGTTGGAAAATTCTACACACACATAAGAGTACACACAGAAAATCTGCAGGAAACAAAAGGGAACAGAAACAGTGTGAATGTCAGAGAGAATCTGAACCAGAAGCATTGGAAACAACCCTGTACTACCATACAGTTCATTTACAAACAGGCTGCACAGAAATATGTACATAGGTTCATGTAAGCTTCTGTTCATACAGATAATCACAATGAGCAAAAGATTGGCACAAATTATTAAAATATATAAGGACAGAATAATCATAAAATACAAATATTTAAATCCCCCAGTATCAAAGTAGGCACTTAGTGTGAAATATGAAACCTGTGTAGAGTTTATCATGATCCTCGTTTTGGCTTGTAAAGTAAACATAGCGCTGTTCAGTGCACAAATTGATGAAAAGAAATTACATTGTGAAACAGTTTTAGATAAGTTAAACTTTGCTTTTTCAACCTGTGCAAACAAAAACATCAACTACAAAACAAGATTCTTATTCCATTCACACAATAAACTAACTTTGAGAATTGTTACATTTTATTATAGATTTTGAAGTTTAAAGTTTAATTAGCTTAAAATATAAGATCTACTTACTGTAAATATATATTGTATAGGAAAACAGTCACAGATTCTCTAAACTTACCATTCACTAAATACAGTCCACATAAAGGTTGGCTACGAAATGACAATTTCATGACACAATATTGGCCTGTTCTACTGCAGTCAAACTGCCAAGTCCTCTAACTGAGCTGAAACTCTGCTTCCACTTCTTTTAAACTTCTATAACAGGGGACGCCCACAGCAGCAGTGTGACCTCGTTACCCAAGGACCTGCTGGTTGTTACTGAGTGATGTCAAGAATGTCAAATACTTCAATTTAAATAGAAGATTGATATGAAAAAGAATGGCTACTCGTACTCTAACCCTTTGGATCTTTCTATTCTTATCTTTATTTATTTATATTTTAAAAAGTACTTTATTTTTGTGTGATTTTCATATTTTATGCACCAATGCACCAAGACAAATTCCTTGTACGTGTAAAAACTTACTTGGCAAAAAACCTAATTCTGATTCTGAAGAGAGACAATAAAGATGCTTCTGTTTTGGTCAGTTACCCTAGCTAGCTTAGCTTTGCACACATTGGGAATTTAGGATAAAGCTTTGTATGAATTAATATGTATGTGGAAGTTAGACTTTACTCTGCTGGAGCCCACTAAGGCAACTTAAGGCAACAACCCCAGTTCCCCTAAGCAAGAGGGTGGACTAAGACAGAGAGTCAAAGACAGTTTGTGCTCTGTTAACCCATGTCAAACATTCTTTTTCTGCCAAAATGAAATTTCTCTCCTCTTTCTACAGTTACTATTATTACTATTGTCACTGCTCATTGTCCCCCATCGTTGTTGTCGTCGTCATCATCTTCTTCATGTTCATCATCATCAGTCACTACTATTAGTGTAGTTGTTGCTACTGTTGTTGCTGTGCACCTGTCTGTCTGTCTGTCTGTCTGTCTCTCTCTCTCTCTCTCTCTCTCTCTCTCTCACCCCAGCTGGTCGAGACAGACGACCACCCACCTAGAGCCGGAGGATCTGTCCTAGGTTTCTGCCTTTTAACAGGCAGTGTTTCCTTGCCCTTGTCTCCAAGGTCTTGCTCATGGTGGTACTGTTGGGTCTCTGTAAATAATGTTATAAAGAGTTCGGTCTAGACCTGCTCTATTTGAAAAGTGTCCTGAGATAACTTCTGTTATGAATTGGTGCTATACAAATAAAATTGAATTGAATTGAATTGAACATTGTCATAGTGAACATATTAACATTTAGCTGAATAAAGTGTGGACGGACTCACAGAACTGCTGTGGACTGTTAGGGTCAGATTTACTAAGAAAATTTTACTGTGCAAATGTGTGCTGCTGTTTTCATTGAGTCAGTGTTGAAAGTAGGCCGGTATGGTCTGGTACCTCATACCTCTAAAAGATTCAGTACTGGCAGTACCAGGAAGAGGGGACAGCAGCTGCCTGCTAAAACCCACATACGACCACCCGTCACAATCACTCTACTGGTCTACAGTCTACTTTGTAAACTAGCAAACTGCATTTTTGGAAGAAAACTTCCTATAAGCAATAAAATGTATCTCGATATGTGGTATAGTGTAGTTGATTATGATAATGAATGGTTTTAATTATAATGTAATAATCATACATGATGAAAATAGAATTTTGAATCATTTCAACTCTTTCAATTTAATTTTATAATCTGTTCTCACTTCCAACTCATTTACTCTAGCAGCAGGTCAGTGACTCTACAAACTATGATGCTGCACCTAGAGCGTCATTTCTGGATGTGTCTGTTTAATGCAATGTGTTGATGTGCTGTTGAAGTCAGGTGATGAAGAGCAGTAAAGTCTGCGTTTGGCAATTCAAAGTCTGCTCATATGCTCAGAGAGAGAACTGAAAAGCCACAAGCTAAATGCACTGCTGTACTGTGAGTTACATGATAGGTTTCTATCCAGCTTAAAGGGCCTGCAGCCTTCATATAACTGAACTGATGTGTAGGTTAACAGGCGAAGGAATGTCTCAGCTCATAAAGCAGCTTCAGGAATTTGGCACTGTAAGTGACGTACTGGGCCTTGATAATGAGCTGAGACTGTTGGATTCATCTGTTCTGAAAAGGTATAAAAGCTGCTGATGTCAGCAGTGACTGCAGCAGTCTGCAGTTAAGCAGTAAACTTATGCTGAGCTGTGTAACATCAACATGTCATTTACATATTTAGGGTCCTTAAATGTTCAGTGAAGGCTGTGAGATGGTGAGTTTAGAATATTTTTATATTGTTTTTTGACTGATTATTTCCACTGAAGCAGTGTTAGTAAGGTGTAAAATGATGTTTTTGCACAAAGCAGTTGATTTATTTTGGGGGTGAATAATCAGAAGAAAACTTTGTCATTGTTTGTAGTTGTTTTGTCATTTAAAGTTAGAGTTCTGGTTAAAGTTATGGTAAATTCAACTTTATCAACGTTGTCTTATTTCATTCTTGAAGCTTATATGATTGTTGGAAGTTTGAAATATTTATATTTTATGATAACAGCAATGTTGTTCTTTGTAATAATGTTTGCTAATACATCTCTCATTGTGATTATCTGTATGAACAGAAGCTTACATGAACCTATGTACATATTTCTGTGCAGCCTGTTTGTAAATGAACTGTATGGTAGTACAGGGTTGTTTCCATTCCTTCTGATTCAGATTCTCTCTGACATTCACACTGTTCCTGCTTCATTTTGTTTCCTGCAGATTTTCTGTTTGTATACTTATGTAAATGTAGAGTTTTGTAATTTAGCCGTCATGTCTTATGACAGATATCTCGCTATCTGTTATCCTCTACAATATAACACACGTATGACATTTAACAAGGTGTTTATCTTAATTATTTTGGTATGGTTGTACTCTTTTATAAAATTTCTGATTACTTTATCTTTAAACATCCGTTTGACACTTTGTGGAAACGTCATAAACAGTTTGTACTGCCGTAACTACCTTGTTGTTAAGTTGGCATGTTCTGACACCAAAGTGAACAACATTTATGGACTTTTTGCCACTGTTGTCTCCATTTTTGTCCCTCTGCTCCCAATCCTTTTCTCTTACATGAAAATTCTCAAAATCTGTTTTTCTGGTTCCAGACAGACCAGACAGAAAGCTGTCAGTACCTGCACACCTCACCTTGTGTCTCTCATAAACTTTTCTTTTGGCTGTGTGTTTGAAATAGTTCAGAGTAGATTTGATATGAGCAGTGTACCCAGTGTGCTACGAATCATTCTCTCACTGTACTTTGTGATACTTCAACCACTTCTGAATCCTATCATGTATGGAATGCAAATGTCCAAAATACGAAATACATGTAAAAATCTCTGCTTTTATAAAATGTCGACTGGTCACAGGGACACGGTATAAATAAAAGATTAGTAAATCCTTTATCTGTGTTTTACTTTCATTGAATGATGTGGAAATATGTGTATTGAAATAAAGTTCCATAAAAATTAGGAACAACAACAGTACGGCAATAGATCATTTGAGACAATCCAGGATTTTGTGGAATATTATCCATTAATGGCTCTTAACAATATAACTAAAAATATTAACTACAGGTTCAACTCATCTGCATACCATGTAAAGGCCAAAGCTCCACTAGCTGCAATAACACAGCAATCCCATTCACTGTAATGGAGAATGAGCTCAGTAAACAGTTTCCTGATGAGTTTCTGGTCTCAGTCTCTAGTTTCAGTCTTCTTCCATACAGCATGATGTTCATTTAGTAACTGATGGTCCCATTTAGAGTAAAACAGACCATAAAGCAGGGTATGCTTTAGGGCAGGGCTATCTTGTGATTGACAGCTCATTCTCAGTTAGTCCGTCCAGCTCAACCAAACTCAGATCAAACTGTCAAACAGTGCTGATCAGATATGGATCCAGATTCTGTTGTTGACTATTTCTCTCCTCAAATCTGTTCACAAACTAATTTTACTGTTTATCTGGAATACCAGATCCTGTGTGAGCAGGAGATACGCCATTGTTTCCAAACCAAGAGCAGCTAATGAGCATAGCACGGCTTCAGAACGGTTCTCCACAAACCAATGGGTGACGTCATGATAGGTTCACACTTGTTCTGACCTGCATCTACCACACTAACTTCTTCCCCGTATCTACAGGATTTGCCTTTGCCCTGTATCTATTGCACTGATCTCTGCCCTGTATCTGTCCTCTCCTCTGTAACTTGGACTCAAATGGACTCAATCAAATTTTTATTTTCTTTGAAAGACAGGGTGAGATTATCTGTGCAGGGTGCGTGGCCCTTTAACACAGAAATGGGTCATGAAGTGTCTATACAATGATCAGCCATAACGTTATGACCACCTGGGCACCCTACAGAGAGTCAGAGGTAATAGGTACCTGACTTCCCATGTCCCTGAATTAGACATTGAAGAGTTATACAGCTTATCCTCCAGCAGATATTTGGCCACATAGTCATAACAACTTTAGACAGGAAACACTTTTTTGTGATATTCTGATGTTTTTTACAAAGTGACTGAAAGAATATATAAATATATTTTTTTATATATAAAAAAAAGAAATCCTCCTCAGAAATGCTTCATCAAACTTTTGTGTAGACTTTCTTTAGGTGTTTATATCATTCAGTATCTGACCATCCTAAGGTGTGTTGTCACAGAGCGGTCTGAGGGGAGGTCATTATCGTCCTCAGGCCTCAGTGGACCAGTGAAACCAGTGCTGAGGTCTACTCCGGCTGATTGGTCTCACTGGTTAACAGCTCTGACTCTAATTTGCTTCAGAGGGAATTAGTGGAAACTGTGGCTAATGTGAAGATTCCTCAGGGACAAACATGTTGACAGGCTGAAATGACCTTTGACCTGAGGGACTTGTTACAGTGATGTAACTTTCCACAACACCAGCAGCCTCTGTGGGGTTACATTAACCGAGAATAAACAGTTTGTGGAAAAGTTTTCATTCTTCTAATCAAACTTTTGATGTTTTATTAGTTTGAGAACTTGACTGTAATGAAAGAGTTTTTCTTTAACAGGAACAGTAGGAAGTAGGTTCACTGTTCAAAGATATTTTTATCATGAAAACATTTAAACAAGTTCCTTATTAAACGCTCCCTCTGTAAACTTTACACTATATAATAATGTGCATTATTTTGGTAGTTTTCCTGCTATAGGAGATAATCAACCAGATTTCAGACTGAAATGTGTAATA
The DNA here is from genome assembly GCF_905237075.1 of Dicentrarchus labrax. NCBI lineage: Eukaryota > Metazoa > Chordata > Actinopteri > Moronidae > Dicentrarchus > Dicentrarchus labrax. The sequence goes on from NW_026136704.1 coordinate 1,313,101, forward strand.
TACACACTGGTCCACGGTGTCAGAGTGTATATTTTGCCTCATTTGGCCGTGGAAGTGTCATGTTTTCATGAAGACACAGTTAAGTTAGATTTAGGAAAAGACTGTAAGTTATGTACCTGACAAGTTGATACAGACTTTTGGTTTCACTCAGGACTCAAACAGAGATCTCGTAGGTTCCTGTGTTTGTTTGACCCATCCATCCACCCTGACCTCCTCCCTATGTGGACTTTAGGCAACACGGTATCTTTTAGAGGATCGGCAGGTCTATTAGATGCTTCCTCAATCCAACAGTCGGCTTTGTAACACTTACTTTAAAGTCAAATTTAAACCTTCACAAATGGCCAGTAAAATGTTTTCTAGGATTTATTGAGTTGAGATAAGATTTATGTCTCAAATCCATCAAGCATGTTTTGATTTCACTGCACGAACGAAACCCCAGCCCTTAATGGACCACTGGGCTCTCCACAAGGACTCCATTATAAACTTCTCAGGAATCTGAACATCCATACTATATAATTATTACATGATGAAATCTAAAAATAGCTAGGAAATCTGAAAGGAAATGGCGCTCTTCCAAATTATCAGAATATCGCTCAATTTGGCAAGATAATCTTAAAACTTATAGAAAGGCCCTCCGTAATGCCAGAGGAGCCTATTACTCAGCACTAATAGAAGAAAATAAGAATAACCCTAGGTTCCTCTTCAGCACTGTAGCCAGGCTGACAGAGAGTCACAGCTCTATCGAGCCACATATCCCCATAAACTTAAGTAGCAATGACTTCATGAGCTTCTTCTATAATAGAATTATTACTATTAGAGAAAAAATTAATCACCAACTGCCATCAACAGTTATCAGTGGCTCTCCAAGTTCAGGGACTTCTGCCAATGTAAACTTAGATATATATTTAGACTGTTTTTCTGCTATCGATCTTCATCAGTTAACTTCAATCATTTCTTCATCGAAGCCATCAACCTGTCTATTAGACCCGATCCCAACTAGGCTGCTTAAAGAAGTTGTTCCCTTAATTGGCACTTCTTTACTGGATATGATTAATCTTTCTTTATTATCAGGATATGTACCACAGTCCTTTAAAGTAGCTGTAATTAAACCCCTTCTTAAAAAGTCCACTCTTGACCCAGGGGTTTTAGCCAACTATAGACCGATTTCTAACCTCCCCTTCCTCTCTAAGATTCTGGAGAAAGTAGTCGCCAAAGAGTTGTGTGACTTTCTACATAACAATAGTTTATTTGAGGATTTTCAGTCAGGATTTAGAGTTCATCATAGCACAGAGACAGCTCTGGTTAAAGTTAATAATGACCTTCTGACTGCTTCTGACAATGGACTTGTCTCTGTACTTGTATTATTAGATCTTAGTGCTGCATTTGACACCATTGACCATGATATTCTTTTACAGAGACTTGAGCATCAAATTGGCATTAAAGGAACTGCCCTAAGCTGGTTTAAGTCATACTTATCAGATCGTTCTCAGTTTGTACATGTTAACGATGAATCCTCCATAAATACTAAAGTTAGTCATGGACTTCCACAAGGTTCTGTACTTGGACCAATACTATTTACTTTATATATGCTCCCTTTAGGCAACATTATTAGGAATCACTCCATTAACTTTCACTGTTATGCAGATGATACGCAGTTATATCTATCAATCAAACCCAATGAAATTAATCAATTATCTAAATTACAAACATGTCTTAAGGACATAAAGTCCTGGATGACCTGCAATTTTCTGATGTTAAACTCAGAAAAAAACGAAATTCTTGTTCTTGGCCCCAAAAACCTTAGAGACTCATTGTCTAAAGATATAGTCACTCTAGATGGCATTAACTTGGCCTCTAGCACCACTGTCAGGAATCTTGGAGTTATCTTTGATCAGGATTTGTCATTTAACTCCCACATAAAGCAGACCTCTAGGACTGCCTTCTTTCATTTACGTAATATTAGAAAAATTACACACATACTATCACAGACAGATGCAGAAAAACTAATCCATGCATTTGTTACTTCAAGGCTGGATTACTGCAACTCTTTATTATCAGGTTGCCCCAATAAGTCCATTAAAACGCTCCAATTAATTCAGAACGCTGCAGCACGAGTACTGACAGGAACTAGAACAAGAGATCACATCTCTCCTGTACTAGCTTCTCTGCACTGGCTCCCTGTAAAATGTAGAATTGAATTTAAAACCCTCCTCCTCACCTATAAAGCTCTTCATGGTCAGGCCCCTTCATATCTTAAAGAGCTCATAGTACCCTATTACCCCACTAGAACATTACGTTCTCTGAATGAAGGGCTACTTGTGGTTCCTATAGTCTCTAAAAGTAGAACAGGAGCCAGAGCCTTCAGTTACCAAGCTCCTCTCCTGTGGAACCAGCTTCCAGTTGTGGTTCGGGAGGCAGACACCCTCTCCACATTCAAGAGTAGGCTTAAGACATTCCTCTTTGATAAAGATTATAGTTAGGGCTGGATCAGGTGAGTCCTGAACCATCCCTTAGTTATGCTGCTATAGGCCTAGACTATCGGGGGATTTCCCATGGTGCACTGAGCTCCTCTCTTCCTCTCTCTTTCTGCACTCATTCATGTCCCATTAATGCATGTTACTAACTCCACTTCTTCCCCGGAGTTCTTGTGCTTTCTCGTCTCGCAGGTTCTCATGGATCCTGGTGGAGCCTCCTGCCATGGTCCTGCTTGACTGCCATTGCCAATACTGTTGTTGCTGTGCACCTGTCTGTCTGTCTGTCTCTCGCTCTCTCTCTCTGCCTCTCTCTCTCTCTCTCTCTCTCTCTCTCTCTCTCTCTCACCCCAACTGGTCGAGACAGACGACCACCCACCTAGAGCCGGAGGATCTGTCCTAGGTTTCTGCCTTTTAACAGGCAGTTTTTCCTTGCCCTTGTCGCCAAGTGCTTGCTCATGGTGGTACTGTTGGGTCTCTGTAATTAATGTTAAAGAGCTCGGTCTAGACCTGCTCTATTTGAAAAGTGTCCTGAGATAACTTCTGTTATGAATTGGCGCTATACAAATAAAATTGAATTGAATTGAATTAAATAATTAAAAACTTATCAAACAGTTATGTGAAAGATGGATAAGTGGGATCTGTAATGTAACACAAAAACAGAGCCTGAAGATAAAACTACATCAATCACGACACAAGATAAACATAAAGCACTAGGGGGCCCGTTAGCTCAGTGGGTAGAGCTGGCAACCCATGTACTGAGGCTGAGTCCTTGCTGCAGTGGCCCAGTGTTCGAATCCGACCTACGGTCCTTTGCTGCGTGTCATCCCCTCTCTCTCTCTGCCCCCCTTTCCTGTCTATCTTCAGCTATATCTATCATAAAGGCAATAAAAGCCCCAAATAATAGTTTAAAAAAAAACAAACTAAAGTACTAGATGACTGTCACACAAATATCTAAAACAATGGACAAGAGACCTAGCTATGCACATTTATCCTGAGAACTGTTTATGTTTAATAATCAAATCCTGGAAAATTTGGTGAGACTGCTGTGGTCGACTCTGGCCTGTATGGAGTTTTAATTGTCCTTGACCTTGGTTTTGTCTTAATCAGTCTGAAGAACTTTGTTGGCGTCAGTCAGACTGAGTTGAATAATCTATTTGTCAAACAGGTCCTTCTCTGTAATACTTGGATCTGCCTGATCTGATCCTCTTGTGGTTCCCCAAGGATCTATTTTGGGTCTTGTTACCGTTTACATGCTACCCCTGGGGAACATCATGCTTAGACATGACATTGATTTCCACTGCTATGTGGATGACATCCTATTGTACGTCCTGATAAAGCTTTATGTCCTTCCTTTCTAAAATAAATAATGTCCTACAATTAAATGACTCCAGATCTGTTGTGAATATAATAACCCCCTCTGTCCCCAGCTCTATCAGCATTAATAATCTCTCCTCCACTCTGAGTTCATTATTTAATAATGATCTAGAAGAGGCCTGCAACCTTGGTGTTATCTTTGATTAGTTGTATTTAGTTTCTCAGGTGACCAAAGAGGTGCAGTTCTGTTTTGCAACTGAGACAGCTGATCAAGATTGGGTCATTCCTTTTCTTCGGCATACGTAATATATAATCAAATATCATCCATGCTTTTATCTCTTCCAGCCTTGACTACTGCAGTGCACTTTTATTCTGAACTCAGCAGTAACATCCAAAGACTGCAGTTGATACAAAACACTGCTGCCAGGCTTTTAACTCTTACTAAGAGGAGTGACTACATTACACCACATTTACTGCTTGTTTTTAAGACCTTGAATGGTCTAGGTCCCAGAACCTTATCGCTGCCTGAGATCCTCTCGCAGGGCTCCACTATTGGTTTCTCAACCAAAGTTGACTTTTTTGCTGTTCAGTCCCCTCATCTGTGGGATTCCCAGGCTGCAGAAATCTCAGCATGTTTCCTAGCTTTGTGGATGACCTAGGCGTACATATCTGTTGGGGGATTTGGAGGTCCTCCTGCACATTTCATTACAAAATATACAATTTCACATAATTTTGGACCATTATTACAAAAGTTGGAGAAGCTATGGCATATAAGCAAAGAACACCCGAAAAAAGCTTAAAGACAAAACTTTCACTTTCATACCGTTTGGGTGCTGCGCCTGAACCTTATAATAGTGGAAAACCCTGATAAATTACTTCAGAGTCATTAAAGAGGATGTTTTCTGTCTTAACTGACTGAATTTACAGCTTTTGATATTTAACTGTAGACAATATCAAAACAATTAAATGCGAAAACACAGAAAATTAGAAGTAAACAGCTGAAAAAGGGAACAGTGGCTTCTGCACTGAGTTACAAACGTTTTCTAAAGCTCAAACTCAGTGACTGCATCTTGCCTGTGAGCATTTTATTTATCTGGGCCTTTGGTAGAAGAGCTCTGGGGCTCTTTTGTAGGAGAATCAGGGCCATTTGTTGCTCAACTGTCACTGCGTAAAGTCCCTTGATGCCTCCACAGTTGAATTATTAAATATTATGAGGTCCAGCTGTTTTTCTTCCAAGCGTCAGTTTGGAAGCGAAACAAGAAGCCAGATTTGTCTTTTCTGGGCTACCGTAGAAACATGGTGGACTCAGTAGAGGAGGAATCGCTCCCTCCGTGTATAAAATGAAAACATATGAATATCATATTCCATTTCTGACAATCGATCATAAATGTTACACACTGGACCCCCACCTCTCACTTTTATCAGCTTTTTCTTTTTCTCTGATATTTGAATAACTATTGAAATAACTTTATCTTGTTTATATTTTAAGTTCTGTTTTTTTTAAAGCACTTTGTAACTTTGATTTTGAAAGGAGCTTTAAATATAAATTATAGAATAGAAAATCTTTCTTCTTTGATTTGACATAAAATAAAGGTGAAACTGGAGTTTCGATATTTGAGTAAATGTTTATTCTGACCTCAGAGCATCAAATTAAAAATTCTGAGATTTAAAATAAATCAGAGTTTGACATGTTGACCAGGAGGGGGCGTGGCCTCAGCCTCCTCTCTGATGCCATCAGACGTCACTCTTCACTTGTCCGTCTGCAGGTTTCAGTATAAGAGCTGCTGCTCGCTGACTTTGGGTTTCCAGCAGCTCAGATCAGCTGCTCCGGTAGAACCTGATCCATCAGATTGATTCAGAGTTCCTCTCTGATGTGACCTGTGATGTGATGTTGGGTTGACTGCCTCTCTTACAGGCTGTTGCTTTTATTCAGCTGTGTTTGTCTTCATGTTGTTTTTAAGTACAAATGAGATCAGTCCAATGTTGGTAATGAGTCACTGAACTGAAGTCAGTTTTATTGTTTTTCTCCACCTTTGAATTTTTCCTTTGTGACTTATTGAACATGTAAAAATCTCTTTTAACCCTTTCAGGATCTTTCTTTTGTCTTTAATCAACTCGACATCTGTTTGTCTGTTTCTGATTGGTCAGAGTGAACAGCTGAAGTCTGCTCTTGTGTTTCTGTCAGGTTTCATTAGTGTTCAGTCGGCAGCGCTGATGGATGTTAATGTGTGAAAACTGATCGATGAACACATGAAAACAGTCTGTGATTTGATTCTCTGGAACCTGATCGTAAACATTTAATAGGAAACATCAGTAGGTTTTAAAATCTGCACTGACGTTAGAAACTGGTGATGTGGAGTTTCTGAAGTATTGATCATGTTTCCTGTCCTGTGCTGAGAGCAGAACACAGACTCTTCTCTCTCTCTCTCTCTCTCTCTCTCTCTGTGTTTGTGTGTGTGTGTATGTGTGTGTGTGTTGTTCCATTGATTTATCTATTGATTCTATTGATTCTTGTTACAGACACAGATTCTGTTTTGTTTGTTGCTTTTCAAAAAAACAGTGGAACACAATTCTTGTTTTCAGAAAACCAGGTGAAACTGTTACAGTGAGAAATGTGAAGAGAATTTATCACTTTAAGGGATCCTCATGAGTCTGCATTCACTTTTAATGTTGTGTGTCCTGATGATGAATGTTCCTGTTTGACAGCTGATCTACCATCTATCTTTAAACCAACAGCCCGAGAAACACTGGATTACACTGTTGTGTGTGTGACTGAAGTTTAATGTGTGTGTGTGTTTAAAGCTCATTTAAAGGAAGAAGTTTTATCTGTTTGAAGAATCACTCTCAACTGAAGATGCACGTTTGTTGCTATTTTATACATTTTGTTAACTTTCTGAAGATAAATTAACTTTATAGATTACTGGAGGTGTGAAGTGTTTGGACATGATGCAGAATAACTCTGAGATGATAATTGAGCTTCAAGGTCTGAACGACTCTCTGGCGAACCGTCAGATCTACTTCGCCTTAGCTCTGACGTCGTACCTCATCACCATCTTTGTCAACCTGATGCTCATTGCCACGGTCTGTGTGGAGAAATCGCTCCATGAGCCGCTCTACATCTTCCTGTGCAACCTGTGCCTTAACGGCATCTGCGGAGCGTCCAGTTTCTACCCAAAGCTGCTTCACGACCTTCTGGCCGACTCTCACATCATCACGTACGGTGGCTGTTTGACGCAGATTTTTGTGGTTTACAGTTATGTTTTCTGTGAGTTCACCAGTCTGACCATCATGGCGTTCGACCGCTACCTGGCTATCTGTAGGCCGCTGCAGTACCGGACGCTGATGACGGTGCAGAGGGTGGTGCAGCTGCTGCTGCTCACCTGGAGCTTCACACTGCTGGAGACGGCAGTGGGCGTCATCCTGACTGCCCGCCTGCCGCTCTGCGGGCGACACGTCACCAAGATCTTCTGCACCAACTGGGAGGTGGTGAAGCTGGCGTGCTCCGACACAACCGTCAACAACGTCTACGGCTTCGTGCTCACATTCTCGCACCTCTCGCAGACCGGACTCATTCTGGTGTCCTACGGCTACCTAGTCCGGGCCGCGCTCAAGTTGCAGTCCAGCCGCAGGAAGTTCATACAGACGTGCCTGCCGCACCTCATCACGCTGTTAGTCTTCACCACCTCGCTGATGTTCGACACCATGTACTCCCGTTATGGTAGCAGCACGCTGCAGGCGCTGCGGAACGCGCTGGCCGCAGAGTTCCTGGTGGTCCCGCCCCTCATCAACCCCATCATCTACGGCATCAACCTGCACCAGATCAGGTCCAAGATCTTCCACAACTTCACCGTCAAACCTGAGATCCCAAAACCACATTCATGAAAAACTCACGTTGACAAAAAACACTCGAACTGAGTAAAACGTACCGATTGGCTGATTTATCTTGTATGTTTCAATAAAATATTGAAGTGCTCCAGAGTGTCATGTAGCCCCAACGTGTTGTTAAAAACTGTAAACATCATTTTCACGCTGTTATTTAAATGTATTAAGTTAAGTTAATAAGTTGAAGACTTATATCAATATGGATGAAACGTGAGACATTAGAGAATCTAAAGGTTAAGTTTCGACTTATATTTTATCGTCATTTACACATAAATTGTTTCCTGTCACGTCTCAGATTTCTCCGAGAATATTATGGACCTGACGCTTTGTTTTATGTAACAAAGAAAACACTCACTTCATCTCGAGAAAGAAAATAAATTAATAACACTGATATAGAAACCACGAATATAAATATTACCAAATATATATTGAGTGAAGCACAAACATTAATGTTTAATTAAAGTAATAATTGAATTAGAATTCATTTCATTTTTGTTTCACTGAAAGTGTTGTACGACAAAGAAATCACAAACACTGTGAGGAAATTTGAAAATATTACATTTTAAATATTTTGAGAAAAAGTTAGAAAATTAAATATTCAGCAGCTGGTAACAGAAAGTAACTCATTAAAAAACAGTAACTTTCTATCATTAAAATACAGTATTTATCTTTTATTTTACATAAAATCTTGTGATTTATTGTCTTTTTAATGTTTAATTAAAGATATTTACAATGTAAAACAATGATCTATAAATCCAGGTGAACTCTGCTATAATACAATAATCAGACTTACATTGACAGCAGAGTGCTGTTATTATTGGATTGTTATTATTTTAATGTGAATGTTAAAAGTTATAGAAGTGTAATAAAAATCATTATCTGTGAAATTACAAAAAGTAAGCAAATGTATTTAAATATTTTTATGTATAGAAGTAATTTAATTATAATATATATATATATATATATATATATATAAGTACAGTACAGAAACGATCTGTAAATTTTAATTTTTACAGTGAAAAACAATTTAGGAAGTTGAAGTTGTGAAAAATGGTTTGATTAAAAATCTTGATTTTATGTCTTCCTGTTGGCTGAAAGTGAAGTAGAATAAAGAATAATAATAATAACGAAACAAACACAAAGACACATTTTACAGTTTTTATTGGCGGACTGTCAGAACTACAATAACAGCAGTCACACACGGAGGTCTCACTCTGTCCTCGTTCCAAAACACCAAACCGAAAACAAAAAGAAATCCTTAAATCAGCATTGACAGCGTCTCGTCGCCTGGACGCCGACCGGCACATAAATATCTTTTATCTCCAGTATAAAAATAAATAACATCCATAGAGAGTCAGGGGAAACATCAACAACACAAAGAAAGAAGATACAGAGACATTCTCCTTTCAGTCCACATATGGAAGCTCAGTCAGGACAAAACAGAGGTCAGAGGTCACAAACTCAAAAAGCAAAATTGTTGTAAAACGATTTTCAGTGAATCTATTAATAAATTCATCAACTAACAGTTTAAACTCAAATAGGTTTAAACTCTAGAGCAATTTCCCAGAGTGCACCGATGCAAGAACCATCCAATCAGAGACGGGGAGAGGAAGTCAGAGGTTGATCTGATGGTTAACTTTTATTTTATTTATTATATTTACCTCCGTAACAGTGGACTTGTACAACCTGTAACCTGTAATATTGTTATATTATAATATTACTATTTGACACTATATGGTGGTCTAATAACAATATTACAGATGTATAAAGATATTAACTTGTTTGTAGCATAAAATTAAAATCACCTCATGGGACTTTAGGGGCTCCGTAGGTTTGAAACTCAAAATATAGAAAACGCCTGAAAATATTAACAATAACATTATTACACAAAATAAACATCTCTCATTAAAGCAAGAAACAAATATCTCACTGTAACAACATTAACTTAACGAGATGATATTCAAACTGAATCATTTGGTTTGTAATAAGAAGAAAAATCTTTTTAAAATAAGGAGATTCTCTAACGGCAGCAAAAGGCCTCCGTACAATCACTGACTGATTAATGTGAATCTGTTTAGTCATGAATGAACTTCCATATAAGGACTAAACTAGTTTACGGTGTTTTTGGTTGTTTATTTCTGTTGCTAATACTTTATTGATCCTGCAGCTGATAACCAATCACAGTGAAAGAACCCCTCTTTGGTCATTTACCCATGATGCTCTCTGCTGTATGGTGATCAATGACAGAACACCAAACTAGATATTGATTTATCAGTTTTAGTGTCTAACATGAACTTTATTGATACCACAGCGTTGAAGCAGCGGCTGCTCTCATTCGTCTACAAACACGACAGGATGTGACATCAGCAACAGGAAGCAGCTGTGGGGGGGGGGGAGGCGGAGCTAGACGCAGCGGCGAATCAGGTTGTTCCTCTCAGGCTCCAGGAACTCGTCCAGCAGAGCGGCTGTGATCTTCCTGAGCTCCTCCTCCAGGCGGGACGCCTCGCTGCAACACAGACACACAGTAGTGATGTCAGCAAAGCCCCGCCCACACCGCAGTGATGTCATTAGACGTGACGGCGAGGCGGCGGTGGATTATGAGACGCATAATGAAACGCAGTGTTTAGTACAGACCTGTTCCCCGGGGAGGCGCAGTACTCCGTGTAGAATTTGATTTTGGGTTCGGTGCCGCTGGTTCTGAGCGTGGCCACGACGCCGTTCTGTAGCGTGAAGGTGATCATGTGACTGCTCCTCGTCACAGGAAGTACCTCCACAGGAAACAGAGAGGACATTTACTCACTCACAAACTGCTGTCAGTCCGTTTTAATCTTTAATGGATGGAAGACGTCTTACAGATCTGAGGTCGGGCTGGCTGCTGTCGTATCCCGTGGTTACGTCTCTGATGTGGACTATCTGCTCGCCACCGCACGTCTTCGGGTACGAACCTTCGCCGTCGAAGTTTCTGATCCGGCTGAAGATCTTCTGGATGGTGGGGGGGTCGTTACAGACCACGTAGGAGGTTTTAGACACGTGATAACCATACCTGCAGACAGGAAGTCACAACTGTCAGAATAAGAGTCTTTCTTTTATTCTTGCAGATAAACACAGCGGTGGATGGAGTTCCTGAATGCAACACACACACACACACACAGTGTCTGATATTAAAGGAAAGTGTCGGACGTTGGAGAATTATTCATATATATTTATATATAAAATGTCTCCAACATTAAAGTTTAAACCTGCACTCAGATCAGCTGTTTGCTGCCCTCCACTGGTAGAAACAATGAAACTGAACTAATGTTGGTTTTAATGTATTAATTATAAATAATAAGTGAGTCTGGTCAGTTGGATTATTTATGTGGTTTTATATCAAACTGATGTTTCTGCATCCATTTAAAAACCTTTTAAAATGATGAAATATTAAAAACAGTTAATATTGTTATTGATTTAAGTTGTTCATTAGATCTTTGAGATGAGTTGGATAATATAAATATTGAATTTTGGTCCTTTAAGATAAGTAAAGAACAATACTTAGTTCATTCTTTATCTATAAATATAATTCATTACAAGACGCTCTCAGTTGACAGGTAAGTTCAGTTATTGATTGATTATTGGATTATCCCACACACACTAACTGGTTCTGGTCCAGTTCTTTCTAAACTTTACTGGGTGAATGTTGGAATGTGTTCCTGAGGTTGTTTACAAGATTAAATAATAAAGAGAATATAATTTTATTAATGTTGTTGTTTTAACATATTGAAGTAACATCTGCAGTTCACCACTAGATGTCACTAAATCCTCCACACTGGACCTTTCTGTGGGACTGTAGGTCAGTGGTTCCCAACCTGAGGGTCGGGACCCCCACTAGGGGTCGCCAAAGCTTCAGCGAGGCCTTCTTGATTTTAAGGGGGTGTAAGAAAACTTAAACACGCAGTAGGTCTGTATCACAGAACGTATGAATATACTAATATTATATTAATAAGTAATATTTACTGGAAACAATCATCAGTGTGATCCCTACTTCCTTCCACAGTTTCAGTTGTTCTGTGCTGTTAATATCTGTAAATATGTCTACTCACTGAGAGAAAATGGGCCCCGACTACTCAGCAATATGGGTGTCAACTGAATGAAGGTACAGAAACACCAACCCAAGGTTAGACCTTTCTGTCAAAACCTGGTTCAGAGTGGAAGGAACCCTAACCCCCAACGATCCCAAACTAGATACAGTTCACCACATGGCAGGAGCCAGGTCTCACTATTCATTGTGACTTCTTTAAAGAAATCCTCACGTAGAAGAGACCCACACGGCTGAGACATCATTCATCTTTAAGGAAGAAGATCCGGAAAGATCAAGTTCTGGATTTGGAGTATGTAAAGGTTTAATTCCAGCACAGAGAGCTGACCCAGGTCTCAGAACCATACGAGGGCCTGCAAGAAGAGTTTAACTGGACAAATATGGTCAGATAATGAAACATTAGGCTGCAGATTACAATGTTTCTGAGCTGGATCATGAGATCTTACGTCTGGTAGATGTTGTGCAGTTGTTGGTTCAGACTCAGGTTCTTGTTGTGGAGGTAAGCCGCCATTTCAGCCACGACCGCCGCCGAGCTCACGCCGTCTTTCTCAGGGACCAAACTGCCGCAGAGGAAACCTGAACACATACAAACCAACTGTTACCTGAACTCTGGCAGAAGATTTGTATCTGTGCTTCATTAAAAGGGCCGACGCCTCTGTGGTTTCCAACTTGTCAGATGACAGTTTAACTTCCAGTTGAAGCATTGACCCGTCTGAAAGGTTCTGATATGGTTGGATCGACAATAAGAGGAGAGTGATTCTACTCTCTTCTCCTCTTATAATCTGGTCTTGGTCTCTGACTCTAATGAAAAGATTCAAACCTTTGTGGTTTCTGACTGTTACTTCTTTCTCCTGACATCCCTCAGCAGTCTGATATTTAACTATACAAACGTATGTATAGTTTAACTGTTAGAACTGCTCAGATCTACTCATTCATTTTTACTTATATTTGTATCCGTCTCCAGTTTCTATCATTATTTCCATCACTATTAGTTTTTGTCACTTTGTATTTAAGGTTCGGATGAGGAATAGTTGTGGTTCTCTGTTTCTCTCCATGTGCCACTTCAGATGAGCCTGCTATGTACGTATGTAGTATTTATTATCTATATTGAGAGCGTATGAATGAATACTATACAGACGAGTGTGAGACCCTTTTCTTACTGCTCTAGGAGAGTTACTCCCTGTTCAGGGTTGTTTCTGTATATGGGGGTAAAAGTAAATACTAATCTAAGCAGATATTTACTGTATTCGTTGCTTGTCAACGTTTCCAAATAAAAACAACAAAAACAACAACTTTATTCTAGGAAAGGCTGTGTGTGTTTAGTGATAAAAGAAAAGGGAAATCAGCTTCTGTTGCCCTCCGTAGTGAGTGTGGAGGAGGTCTGGACTCTTATAGGAAATACAGTAAAAAATAAACTTGGTTACCAATCGACTCTTCGAAGGCGAATATGACTGTGTTTCCTGTTTTGGAGAGTTCGTGTATTCTGTTCCCGATCCATTTAAAGCCAGGAAGAGTTTCCTGTTGAACACAGACAGACATCATCAATTACAGTCCTGACTACACTGACACAATGATTACTGATTGATCTGATGTTTCCCGGTTCCTCTGACCTCGAAGTGGAACCCCTCGATGCGAGCGAAGGCCTGCAGGATCTTGGAGGAGACTGTGGTGGCCAACATGTAAACCTTCTGAGAGTCTGCAGGATCTGGATGAGCCTCCTTCCAATTAAAGAACATCCACCAACCCAATAGAGCCGCCAGCTCGTTACCTGTGAACACCTTCCAACCGCACCTGTTAGGCAGGAGGATACAGGTAAACACACCTTTATAGTTGTAGTCATTGATTAACAGTAAACAGTTCCCAAACGAGTTTATGGACTCTCTAGTTTAATGTCTTCTTCCAGCAGATAAAAACGCACCAAACTCAGATCAAACTGAAACTCTGAGCAAACGTCACAGTTACCCGTCAGAGTTCTCTGCTACAGCCAAACGGTCGGCGTCAGGATCCGTCGCCAGAACGATCCGAGCGTTTTCTTTCTCTGCCAGAAGAAGTGAAAGTTCCTGGAGAACAGAAGAAGAAAATAACTGACTATTAAAACAAAAACAGTAAAACACAGAATACAATGAATCACTGGAAGGACTGAGATCTGTATCCTACCAGGACCGACGCTCCCTCCTCGGGGTTGGGGCAGCGGACAGAGGAGAAGTTGGGGTCGGGGTCTTTCTGCTCAGGGACAGGGATCGGCGGAGCGAAGCCAAAGGTAAGGAAGGCCTGTTGGACGAAGACGTGTCCGACACCGTGGAACGACGAGTGGACAAACTTTAATGGACAAATTCTGTTCAGATCCCTGAGAGACATGAGAGACACATTTTAGCCATTTCATCTTACCTGTGGAGGCAGGTGAGCTCAAATTCATTTGAACTACATTTGGTGCAGAGGTTTGAGAGGTTTGGGGACTGGCTGCAGAGGTTTTGGGGACTGGCTGCAGAGGTCTGGGGACTGGCTGCAGAGGTTTGGGGACTGGCTGCAGAGGTTTGAGAGGTTTGGGGACTGGCTGCAGAGGTTTTGGGGACTGGCTGCAGAGGTCTGGGGACTGGCTGCAGAGGTTTGGGGACTGGCTGCAGAGGTTTGAGAGGTTTGGGGACTGGCTGCAGAGGTTTTGGGGACTGGCTGCAGAGGTCTGGGGACTGGCTGCAGAGGTTTGGGGACTGGCTGCAGAGGATTGAGAGGTTTGGGGACTGGCTGCAGAGGTTTGAGAGGTTTGGGGACTGGCTGCAGAGGTTTGAGAGGTTTGGGGACTGGCTGCAGAGATTTTGGGGACTGGCTGCAGAGATTTTGGGGACTGGCTGCAGAGGTCCGGGGGACTGGCTGGCTGCAGAGGTTTTAGAGGTTTGGGGACTGGCTGCAGAGGTTTCAGAGGTTTGGGGACTGGCTGCAGAGGTTTGGGGACTTGCTTGCTTTGTCTTCTCACCTGTGGAAGCAGAGGGAGGTGAGCTCGTCCATGTAGCAGCTGTTGATCTTGGTCAGGGGGTCGGTCCTCAGGGAGCAGCTCTCCACCAGCCCCTCATCCCAGCAGGAGGAGCTCCAGGGCTCCAGCTGCTCCTCGATACTCCGCAGGATCTCCTTGTCATGAGGTGAGGAGATCTGAGCACCGTTACACCAGTACACCTGCAGAGGGCGATACAGATACAGACCATTCAGAGGCCTTCAGGAGGATTTCTGAGGACCACATTGGCCAAAATGGAACCCAACTGCTTTTTATCTGTTTATAGAGATCAACTGAAAAAATGGGTCCAGAGGGTGTTGATCAATGGGTCCAGAGGGTGTTGATCAATGGGTCCAGAGGGTGTTGATCAATGGGTCCAGAGGGTTAATCAATGGGTCCAGAGGGTTAATCAATGGGTCCAGGGGGTTAATCAATGGGTCCAGGGGTTATCAATGGGTCCAGAGGGTTAATCAATGGGTCCAGGGGGTTAATCAATGGGTCCAGGGGGTTAATCAATGGGTCCAGAGGGTTAACCAATGGGTCCAGGGGGTTAATCAATGGGTCCAGAGATTGATCAGAGATTGACTTGTGGTTTCTGACCTTGTATCCGTTGTCTTCTTTGGGGTTGTGTGAGGCTGTGATCATCACTCCGGCCGCTGCCCCGAGCTTCCTCACAGCGTACGGCTGAAAACAGACACACACAGTTAACGATAACTGCGCCCTCCGCCCCGTCAGCTGACTGCGGCAGGGAGGGATGCATTAGCGCTCTCTCACCACGTACGGCGTCGGGACGAACGTGGAGAAAAGATGAACAGGAACGTCTCTGCTGAGCATCACAGCAGCTGTTAGCTTCGCCAAACTGAAACACACAATAACAATATTAATAAAGATATTAATAATAATAATAATAATAATAATAATAATAAAGATATTAATAATAAAGATAATAATAAAAATAGGAATAAGAATAATAAAGATAATAATGATAATAATAAAGATATTAAAATAATAACAAAGATAATAATAATAATAAAGATATTATTAATAATAAAGATAATAATAATAATCATAATAATACTAATAAAGATAATAATAATAAAGATATTATTATTAATAATAATAATAATAATAATAATATAAGCTGCAGTCAGACACTTTAAAATCTGTAGAGTCTCGTTGTGGATTATGATGAAATCCAGGTCTGTGCTGTTATTATTATTATTATTATTATTATATATTTAAGTTCAGTGTTACTGTGTGTGTATAGTTACCGCTGACTGCTGCAGCCACTCTCCTCCTGTCCTCTGGTGTCGAAACCAACAACCACTCCTCTCCTGCTTAAGTCTGCACAGTACCTGGACAGGTACGAGTATAAACCCTGAGCACAGACAGAGAAGATACATATTATATACATATAATATATATTATTATATGTTTATCTCTGATGTGTTCTGGTGTTACGAGACAATAGAGAGATTACAGGAAGTGAAACCTGAAACTACAGAGGCGATACAGACTTGTGATGAAGTTCACTCTCCAGATTTTTGACGAGTTAAACTTCAGAGCTGAACAATGACTATTGTTATTTTCATTAAATCTGCTGATTATTTGTGCCTTTAAAATGTCAAATAACAGCGACAACAGTCTTAAAACGCCTCGTTTTATCCACAGCGGTTAACAGCAAATACTGACACAATACTACTAATAATACTACTAATAATACTACTACTACGACTAATAATAATAATAATAATAATAGTAGTTATGTATCTATTATTGAGTATTATTTATTTATAATTTTCTGTGAATTTTATTTTACTTTTATTCTTATCTGTACTTTCTATATTTAGCTAAGAGTTTATTGTTTACTGTTTATTGTTTACTTCTATATTTAGCTAAGAGTGTATATTGTATCTTATACTGTATTTTTTATACCTCTTTTATTTTGTGTGTGTTTTGTAAGCTGCTGGAAATTCAATTTCCCTGAGGGAGTCATCCCAAAAGGATCAATAAAGTGAAGTCTAAAAGTAAACTGACCAAATTCATCAAACCCAGAACAGCTGATAAACTGAACAATGAACTGAACCACAGTTTGGATCAATATTAATGATGAACTTTTGATCCAGTGCTGTTTGTTTTATGTTTTTGGTTTGATCTTTAACAATCATACAGACTTAATAAACTTCTTCTTTGACTGAGTTCAGTAGAATATACAATTATTTGAATTATTCAGTTTACATGCAGTTTAAAAAGATTCCTGATCAAGTTGTTTTTAAGTTGTTTTCACAGTACAAATAGATACATTTAATTTAAATCACTTAAATTAACTAAAGCTGTTTGATCAGGAATGTTTTTTAACACTTTGAGTTAATTAACTTCATTAACTACATTTTACAGTGTAATCCAAACTTTAAATTTAGTTTCTCCACAGAAATGAATAAATGTTGAGATACAGACTGTTTATTTTTAAAGGTTTCTAGAACACATTAAAATCAACAAGGCCTCTATGAAGCTTTGGTGACCCCTAGTGGGGTTCCCGACCCTCAGGTTGGGACCCAGTGTACTGAAGCATAAACGAATAGAGACTGCTGTGGTTGTGGACCAGCTGTGGTAGTGGACCAGCTGTGGTAGTGGACCAGCTGTGGTAGTGGACCAGCTGTGGACCAGCTGTGGACCAGCTGTGGTAGTGGACCAGCTGTGGACCAGCTGTGGTAGTGGACCTGCTGTGGACCAGCTGTGGACCAGCTGTGGTTGTGGACCAGCTGTGGTAGTGGACCAGCTGTGGTTGTGGACCAGCTGTGGTAGTGGACCAGCTGTGGTTGTGGACCAGCTGTGGTTGTGGACCTGCTGTGGTAGTGGACCAGCTGTGGACCAGCTGTGGACCAGCTGTGGTAGTGGACCAGCTGTGGATCAGCTGTGGTAGTGGACCTGCTGTGGACCAGCTGTGGTTGTGGACCAGCTGTGGTAGTGGACCAGCTGTGGACCAGCTGTGGTTGTGGACCAGCTGTGGACCAGCTGTGGTTGTGGACCAGCTGTGGTAGTGGACCAGCTGTGGACCAGCTGTGGACTTGCTGTGGACGTGAACTGACCTGTGTGGACTGGATGACAGTGAGGTCGTTGATCCGGCTGAATCCGGCTCCCATGGCGGCTCTGAGTCCCGCCGTCCCGAAGCTCATCCTGCTGCAGAGCCTTTTCCTCAGATCGCCCAGGCAACCCGCCGCCACCAGAGACTCCAGCTGAGCCCGGGTCCGGTGGTTCTGCAGCAGAGGACAGAAACCATCAGCGAGCCGCCACAGAGCAAATAACTGTGGTTCTTCCCAACATAGATTAGCTTAGCACGTAGCATATCTGAGTACAGGGAAGTTGGCCTGTTGACGATACGTTTTATGGGTCAGCTGGAGCGGACCAATGGAACCAATGGAACCAGTGGAACCAGTGGAAACAATGGAAACAGTGGAACCAATGGAAACAATGGAAACAGTGGAACCAGAGGAACCAATGGAACCAGTGGAAACAGTGGCACCAATGGAACCAGTTGAAACAATGGAACCAGTTGAAACAATGGAACCAGTGGAACCAGTGGAACCAATGGGCTTGGAGCTGAGAGCCACACACAGGAAGACAACAACAACAACAGACTGTAAACACATTAAAACAACCACAGTATTGACCTGTAGAGCTCATTGATTACTAATAACAGTCTCAATATATCGAGACTGATTACAGTTCGGACTGTCAATAATAGAAATAGAAATTCTCTCTCTCTCTCTCTCTCTCTCTCTCTCTCTCTCTCTCTCTCTCTCTCTCTCTATGATGTAACACTGTACATATTGCTAAAGCAAGTGTTTGGAATTAAAAATAATAATAAAAAAATAAAGGAAAACAATATTTACAATAAATGAATTATAATCTATACTGTTGGTAATACTGTAACTATGATTGACTCAATCCCAATCACAGTCACAATCAATCAATCTCAGTCAATAAGTAATTAATTACAATCAATCAGTTTGTGTTAACTACAAATGTCATTAAAACAGTAGTAAAGTAACTACAGTTAAAACAAGCAGTCTGTTGTCAATATAACAGTAATAACTAATTATTCAATCTAATATATAATATATATAATATTAAAATATATAAAAATAAAAATAAAATAGATACAACTGTAAACGTGTGTGTGTGTGTGTGTGTGTGTGTGTGTGTGTGTGTGTCCCTCAGGTTGTGGCATGTTAATACATACTGGGCAGCAAGGTGTGCCCGCTCTCCTCCTCCAGGAGTATTTTTAATTTGGAGAGGTCGTTCAGCTCTTTGAAATCTGGAACCAAAGAGCTGAACTTAAATAAATGTTTCTAGTATTATTTAATGTTGTACATTGTCTCTGTCTCAACCTCACCTGTCCAACAGTGACCACATTTTCTGTTTTCTTTTGGTTGCCATGATGTTTTGTGTCTTCCTGTTTGGATTGGCGGTTTGTGGTCACTGAGCCTGTACTTGGTTAGGATCTGTCTCTGCTTTCTATCTCTGACAGTAGAGAGATATTCTGCTCATTCATAATCTCTTTTAAGGGCAAGATAACATTCCAATCTACTTTGGCTTTTAGTTGTTTCTTCCCAATGGTCCAGATAGCTTTCTTTACATTGTGCTATCATTTACTCTGATTACAGTTTGTAGAGCAGTGTTGTTGTGAGGCTGGTCAGAGTGTGTCTGTCTGTGTGTCTGTCTGTCTGTCTCTCTCTCTCTCTCTCTCTGAATCTGTGAATCTGTTCCAGACTGTTGACATTTACAGTCGAGGTCAGCAACATTCATGACCTTTAAAAACTACACAGCTCTGAGTTCAGTGTGTGTGTGTGTGTGTGTGTGTGTGTGTGTGTGTGTGTGTGTGTGTGAGAGAGACAGCTGCTACATGCTAACACACACACACACACACACACACACACACACACACACACACACACACACACACACACTTATATGCCATCCATCAGAACACACTAACTGTTCATTGACTGATTAAACTCATTCAATCTGAAGACTTCAGTGTGTGAATGTGTTGCTAGGAAACCTCTGCAGCTCCGTCCAATCAGGAGCAAACAGGAAGTAAACAGGAAGGTTTCTCCATATGTCTGCGTATGTGGAAATCACAGAGCAACCACAACAGGAAGCTTAGTGTGTGGACTTTGAATATTGGCAGTTTTAAGTAAATCCAAAGTAAATCCTAATATCACCCTGCACCAGACTCCATTCATAAAAACACTGATTTTACCTTCAGATCATTGTAACTTCATTAAAGTGGACAGAAACAGAATCAAACTCATTAAAAGCGTCTCTGTTAGTGTTTCCAACAATCACCAACTCTGGTTTGGTGGAAATAAATCCTTAATTCACCGACGTAGATGATAAAAACAGCAGTTTCAGTCGGAGCAGACCGGCTATGGAAACAAACCACAGAGAGGCTGCGATACAACACAGGCAGAGGGAGAGAGACAGGCAGAGGGAGAGAGACAGGCAGAGGGAGAGAGATAGGCAGAGGGAGAGAGACAGGCAGAGGGAGAGAGACAGGCAGAGGGAGTGAGACACCATGTGACTCTGTATATAGAGAATATAATGTTATCTGATATATTAATGTTTATATACAGATTACTTTATTATTCATAATAGAGAATATAATGTTTAATATCTCATAGAGAAGCTTTAAAATAATCTGTTTTCCAGACACACAGAGGAATACAGGAGGCAGCAGTTAGACGGTTGGCTCATGATGATGATGATGATGATGATGAAGCATCGATATAAACACATTAATCATTTTGAGTGCCACTAACAGCACAGGCCTGTTTCTGGCTGCCTATAAAGAAAAACAGCTGAGTCATGCTGCCGTTTAATCGCCTGATGATCTCCATCACGATGCAGACACACACACACACACACACACACACACACACACACACACACACACACACACACACACACACACACCGGCTGCTGCCTGTCCTCCAGCCGGCCTGCAGCTCCGCACTGCGGGGAGACACAGTCCCCGAGCCCGGCCCCACACATCACACAGGGTGACAGGGTGATTGTGAATGACACAGTTAACTTTATTTTACATTTTATTGTGACTGCAACCAGCTCCCACACACACACACACACACACACACACACACACACACACACACACACACACACACACAGAACTCCCGTTTAAAACCTGCCAGTTTTAGATTTACTTGCACACAAAAGTTAAAGTTACACTTAGTAACAGGATTTAATAAGTTTTCTTCACTGGTTGATTCTAAGGAAGAATTCGGAAAACAGAAATTAAACATAAAAGCTCTTTAAAACCTTTTTTTAATCTTCCCTAAACGCCTTCAGCAGAGCAGATGAGCAGCAAACAGCCCCCACAGCTGCTATCTAATAACATACAGTGGTTTTTAAATCAATCATTTTCCCGCCGATGTAACCAGACGATGATAAATATCGATTACATTCAGTATCTGAACCCCGTGAGTCTGCATGTGTTTACCAAGAGCCGATGTATTTTTAAAATGACAGATTTTCCAGGGAAGTTTGGTGTGCAGCTTCCCGGACAGCCTCTCACCTTGTCCCAGGTCAACCACTGGTGCACCGCCTTGTCCAGCTGCGGGTCGCCGGTGCTCCGGTACCGGGAGTTGGCGTTCAGATCCCCGTTAACGTCTCCCATGCTGACAGACAGAGGCTACCGGCTAACGCTGCAGCTGAGCCATTGAACTGCGGGGTAAAGTAGCAACCAGCTAGCGGGCAGAGCCGTGGTACCGTGTTAGCTCCCGGACCCTGAACCCGACACACATCGAACTCCTCTCCTCTTTGTTATGGCTGCCGGAGCTCAAATGTCCCACTCTCAGTATCGGCCTTAAACTGCACACCGGAGGCTAATGTTAGCAACAGGCTAAAGTTACAGTAGAGAGCAGTTAGCAGTTAGCATCCAGCTAACAGGGACCGTTACTCGGTTTCACAGGACACAAACACTTCCGGTCGGTCTTCAAAATAAAAGTCTGCTTATTCTTTGGGTTTTAATGGCAATTGAAACGTTTAATAAATAATAAATTACATTTTTTGAGTAATTAAACTTTAGATTTTTAGGTTTCAAAATAAATCAGTTGTGTGAGTTAAGTTGTATTGTCTTGGTGTTGCAGTCTGATGAGTTGTATAGTATACAGATATATAAATATATATATATATATTTATTTATATATCTGTACACGTATACGATAAACTGAATGTAAGCAACTTATTTTGTCCTACATCACATTTATGTTTGGGATTGTTTCCCCCTCCCAAACAAACTGCGTTGTTTTTAAGAACCAAGATCTCGTCACATAAACCAGATCAGATTGTAGGAACCAGATTGATTAGGTTTATTGAACAGGTGTAGAAACAGAAACAGAAAGTGCCCTGTAGGAACAGGTAACTACCTAGCTAGTGTTTTCCTACAAAACGAGGTATTTTTGTGACGGGTTAATAAGTAAAAACCCTTAAGGTAAGGTGTACTGGACCCTTAATTTACCCCTTAAAGGACCTTAGCTGTAAATTGTAAACTGAGGCTTTTATTATTATTTGTTTTAGCCATTGAAATACATGAAGAAGACCAATTTAAACCTTTATTAGAACCCAATAATGATCCTTCAAAGCTGCAGTGTGTAATATAATGTTCACAAGTATGTTTTCATTAGTGTATAATCACCGTTGTCGCTGCCACCAGTTTCTCAGTTGTGTTAGGAAAGGGAGGGTGACGTGAGTGACTCGCAATCAGAAACTTCACCACTAGATGCCACTAAATCCTACACACTGGACCTTTAACGGACGCCAAATTTGGGATCAACCCTCGAACATTTACCCAGTAAAAACACTGAATCTGAACCTTACATGAAAAGTTCATTTCAAAGTCGAATTCAGAGCCACTTTTATTTTGAAAGGGAGTTAAGGGGTCATTTTAGCTAGCGAGATTCAACATGTAAAAGAACACATCCTGGAGGTCTTTGTGTTCCGCACACAGAGATTAAACTGACAGAGTTCAAACAGAACGTCATGTTTTAATCTATAAAGTCAGTTTCTACGCCGACGATCCTCCGCTGTCTTCGTCAGTTCCAGGTGTCTGTCCGTCCATCAGCTGACAGTTGAACTGGTCCCTGAAGGCGTCCAGCAGGTGAGGGATGGTCTCCTCCACGCTAACGTCTCTCTGCAGCTCAGCGCTCAGCGACGTCACTCCTTTACCTTCGATACCGCACGGTACGATGTGGCTGAACCACGACATATCGGTGTTACAGTTCAGAGCCAAACCGTGAGACGTGACGTATCGACCGCAGTGGATTCCTACAGAACGAGATAAGAATGAAAGTAGAAATCTAAATAACCGGAGCCTTTCCAGTTCAACCCTCAGACATTGTCCTAAGCCCCGCCCATTTTTGGGTTGAGCAAGCCTCAGTCAACTTCCCCCTTTTCTGTGCTACATGCTATGTGCTAATCTAATCTATGTTTAAAAGTCAACCACGTTTTGAAGATGGTTGAAAGATAACAGAGACACAAGTTAATGTTAGCACAATGCTAGCTGACTAGCTACATGCATGAAGCAGAGGTTGTCGTCGTACCGATGGCGCAGATCTTGTTGTCTCGGACCCAGACTCCGGTGTGGGGGGACGTCGACGCCTCGATACCAAACCTGCTGCAGACGGAGATGATGGTCTTCTCCAGCTCACAGACGTACCAGCGCACGCTCTGAGAAACCAGATCAGACGTGAACCAGAGTCCGGTCACATTAAACCACATCAAACTCAAGAGTGAACCAGACCTTCTTGAAGCCGCCCAGGTTGAGGACCGGGTAGCAGACCAGCTGTCCCGGCCCGTGGAACGTGATGAGGCCTCCTCGGTTGGTGCGGTGGACCTGGGCCCCCAGCAGGCGGAGCTGGTCCAGCAGGGGGGCCGGGTAAGGCTTGTGGCGGATCCCGGTGGTGTAGACCGGCGGGTGCTGACACAGCAGCAGAGCGTGAGCCGGACCAGATCGGTGGCGGTTCACGTAGACCTGCTGCAGCCGCAGAGCCTCCTGGTAGGAGACCAGGCCCAGACGGACCACCTCCACCACCGGCCTGCAGCCCTGCATCCTGGACTGGACCCGGACCCGGACCCGGACCTGCAGACGGGACAACACTTTCATTAACGGTTGTTCTTTTACATTCAACGGTTTCAGTCTGGAACATAAACACATCATTAACATATCTCTCTTACTGAAGACAGCTGCACTGTTATTGATCTCTGATGATCAATAACAAACACTGTAACACTGTGTATCACCAATCATCCACTTATTGATCAGTGATCAGATCAATCTGATCTGTGACTGGAGGGTTTGACCTCTTTCATATAAACATTAACTCTGTTTGATCGATGTCATTCTGTATTGATAATCAATCAATAGGATTATTACTCTCTAACTTCGTTCAGCTCTCCTCTCTGTGCGCCGCCATTGTTGTTGTTCACCTCTTCTTCCTCGACGGTTCTGTTTCCGGTTCCGGTAGCGCTCTGCTTCCTCCTGCCGGCCGGAACATAGATCCTTTCACAATAAAACTAAATCGGTTTATTACCAAGTAGGTTCTCACACACAAGCTACCCGGTGCATTACAATAAAACAAACAGAAATAAACTTCAGTACAGATTTATTTTATATATTATTGTTTATATATTATTATATATTTATTATTTATTAAAGTATAAAGTTAAAAGAAACCGTTACTGACACGCGCGGATGATACTTTCCCACAGTTCAACGGGGTCCTGAATGCAGCAAGTTAAATACGACATAGAAAGTTCCCACTCGCCCTGAACGAACCGCAGGTGACGTTGTAGAAGTAGGCGTGGTTACCGTGTAGCCCCGCCCGCTGCGTTTGGCGGCAGGGCGGGGTTTGTTGTGAGAGCGGACGGAGAGAGAAGACTCACCAGGGAAGATGGCGACCGCAGGGTCCGCCGAACGGCCTGCCAGACCGGCCAGCGCCGCCACCGGCAGGCACCGGTCCGGGTCCGGGCCTGGAGCTGGGAGCGGGTCCGGGTCCAGCCCGCCAGAGACCGAGGCGAAGAGGTGCTCGGTGTGCGCGGAGGGGCAGCCCGGCGGCAGCCCGCCCTGCGGACACCCGGCCTGTCCGCTGTGCCGAACCCAGAGACACTCCGGCGGGGAAGAGCGGCTCCGGAGGAGGAGTGACCCCGAGAGGAGCAGCAGCAGGCCGGGCAGGAGGGACTGCGACAGCCGGAGAGGTTGGTGCGTTTACCGGGGAAAGTGCAGATCACAACCCGCTGAATGAGCTCCGCCGCCGGCTGCTTGTTCTCCAAACAACCGCTGAAAAACAACCAGAGTTCAAATAAGTTTATTCTAACTTTAATGTGAAGAGCAGGAGGCCTGAAGAGTTTGTAACAGGTAGAACTGACTCCGGGTCGGTTCACAGTCATTAACAGCACTTATACAGACAGAATTAAAACCAGACTTTTCCTTATGGAGTTTGGTACGAAGCAGCTGAAGCAGAAACTGACCTCCAGTTAGTGAAGTTACACTGAAATCAGAGAGAATATGATGTAAATATATATATAAACTGATCTCAGCATACATTTATTGTCTCAGTTATTAACCTGATTCATTGATATTAATGTGTGAAAGCTGCAGACAGCAGATACAAACTGGGGACTTCTCTAGTTTGGGTCAGATTTCTAATGAAGTCTGGTGTTGGAGGACTTGTCCAGACGTGTACAGCTGGAGGAGGAGTTAGTCCAGATACTGTAGTTACTGACTGTTTACTGACTGTTACTATCTTTTACTGACTGTTACTATCTTTTACTGACTGTTTACTGTCTGTTACTGACTGTTAACTGACTGTTTACTGACTGTTACTATCTTTTACTGACTGTTTACTGTCTGTTACTGACTGTTTACTGACTGTTAACTGACTGTTAACTGTCTGTACTGACTGTTAACTGACTGTTAACTGTCCTTTACTCACTGTAACTGACTGTTTACTGACTGTTACTATCTTTTACTGACTGTTTACTGACTGTTTACTGACTGTTACTATCTTTTACTGACTGTTTACCGTCTGTTACTGACTGTTTACTGACTGTTAACTGACTGTTACTGGCTGTTACTGACTGTTACTGACTGTTAACTGTCCTTTACTCACTGTAACTGACTGTTACTTGCTGTACTGACTGTTAACTGACTGTTAACTGACTGTTTACTGACTGTAACTATCTTTTACTGTCTGTTACTGTCTGTTACTGACTTGTTACTGTCTGTTACTATCTGTTTACTGACTGTTTACTGACTGTTACTATCTTTTACTGACTGTTAACTGTCTGTTACTGACTGTTTACTGACTGTTAACTGACTGTACTGACTGTTTACTGACTGTACTGACTGACTGTAACAGGGGACTTATTCCTTACAGAAAATAAACTAAGATTATAATAATTAAATGCAGTTTTTAGCTTTAATTTTACATTTAATGTGTCACTTATTGTCTCTTTAATGTTTAATTAAAGATATTTACAGTGTAAACAATGATCTATAAATCCAGGTGAACTCTGCTATAATACAATAATCAGACTTACATTTCCAGCAGAGTGCTGTTATTATTGGATTGTTATTATTTTAATGTGAATGTTAAAAGTTCTAGAAGTGTAATAAAAGTCATTATCTGTGAGATTACAGTAATTATTGCTGTTTACACTGATAACAACTGTATTTGGACAGTTTACCTTATACACTGATAAACAACATTTATTCTACTTCCATCATTATACAACATATCTGTCAGTTAACTCACTAATACATTAAAGTTACACAACTAATACTTTATTTACTGTTAATGTCACTGATTTTATATAATTTTATAAATGTATCATTCAGTTATAATTCCAGTAGTTATTGTCTGCGCTGTATATTATATGTAAGGTTTGTGTGATGAGATGATTTATTTTACTGGATATAAATATAAAATACATTAAAGTCTGTCAGAAAACGTGTTATAAGGCGACATTGAGAGGATTTAACCTGCACATACACTCAACTTCTATTTGTCTATTTAAATATGTCGTCTGGTTTCTGCACAATAAATCTAAATATTAATTAAATCACAATAAAAGATGGATTTACAGTTAACATAACACAAGTTTAAATAATGGACATTTTTCATCTGTTGTTTTCTATCTTCAGAGTTCTTCGTCTCTCCTCTCAACCCGAAGTGTTCAGACGTTTTATCGGCACCGAGCGGGAAGCACAAGGTGAGTCTGATGTCCTGCAGTCAGTGAACGCAGCACGGGGTTTTAATGGGTGTGTGTGTGTCAGTATTATATTTATATTTTACACACTAACATACAAACAGTTCATAAAACCTGAAGTTTGAATCCATCAATCGATTCGTTTATTGAGAGAAAATCTGTGAAGGTGTCAATCAATCGATGAATGGATCAATAATGTTTCACTGCGTTGTGTTTGTACTGGTTCAGCTGTTGTTGTCTGAAGACCGCGAGGACGTGAAGAGGAGGAACGAGTCACTGCGACACGATGAAGAGCCTGTAAGTTACATTAATATCTGAGTATAACTAACTTACAGCCAGAGACTAATGCTAAGCTAGCAGCATCCTCCTCCTGATGCTAGCTGCTCACTCCACCTGTGGTTCTTCTTCTACAAACATTACATCTTCACACGTTCCTCAAAATCCACGTTTCTCTCTCAGGGAGTTCTGTCGGACTCGGAGAACGAGGAGCCGATCAGCAGGAGGATCAGAAACATCTCGGCTTTCATCAGGAAAACCAAAAACTGTGCAGCCTTCACTGGGTGAGCACCAATTCTTCTTCTTCTTCTTCTTCTTATCATCATTAGCTCTGCTGACAGGAAGTCGTTCCAGTGTTGAAGATGTGTTTTTCTTCTTCAGTGGTTCTCAGAGGAGTCAGAGCTGCTCTGACCCGGTGGAGGACCGAGGAGGGAAGCTGAAGGTCGTCACCCAGCCGGCGCTGATGGACCGAGTACGTCATTAAACCTTTCAGTTTATAACTGAGTCCGACTCTCAACATCTAAACCCGGTTCTTGTTCCTCTGTTGTCAGGTTGGTATCAGTCACAGCTACACGGCAGGAATCCTCCTCTCGTCTGAGAACAGTCGCTCCGTCTCAGCGCCGATCACCGCTCCCGACCGGAGGCTCACCTGGCGAGCCGTCATCTCGTCATCGTCGTCGACTTCTCTGGGCCTCCCACCGCCCCGCCCCGAGCGCTCCATCAGCCCCGAGAGCAACGACAGCATCTCCGAAGAGCTCAACCACTTCAAACCTATAGTCTGCTCGCCGTGCACGCCGCCCAAACGCCTCCCGGATGGCCGTCTCATGGAGCCCACCATTGTGAAGTCCACGCCCAGGAACCTGACCCGCGGCTTGCAGAAGGCCACCAGCTACGAGGCCAGTCCCGCCGTCCTGCAGAAGTGGAGGCAGATCGAACTCGACCGCCAGAGCCTCAAAGTGAACTCCAAGGCGACGCTGACGAGCCCCGTCAACGAGCTCCACAGCAAGACGGGAGGCGGGGAGGACGGCGGGGTCGGCGCCGCAAAGACTCGTCAGTCCCCAGCAGGACGGGACGGAGACGGAGTGACGGCGGTCAACAAGAGGAGGCTGCTGTTCGACCCGCCTGCCGCAGACTCGGACACCTTCCAGAAACAGTCCGTAAAGATCCGGGTCCCTGCGATCCGCTACAGCACCGACGCGACTTTCAGAGGAAGTTCAGACTTTGAGCCCACAGTTGGCGCTCCCGAATCCGGCAGCGGAGGAACGTTGTTTAGCCGAAAACAGTCGTTCTCGCCGTACACTAAGAACTCTGGTTTCCAGTCGTGTAAATTAGTGCCAAAGGACTCGCAGAGTCCGAGGAAGGAGTGTGACAGTAGCCTCCACAACCAGTCTACCTCAAGGAGGGGCAAGAAGAGGGAACAGAAGACCAAACACCTGGACGCGGACCGGGACTCGGACCTGAAGAGGAGCCGGTCGGTCAGCCAGGAGGCCCTGGACGAGCGGTACATCCGTCAGATCCAGCAGGAGCGTCAGGACCGAGCTCTCGCCCTGAAGCTGCAGAGACAGTTCGACCTGGAGAACCAGACCGTCAACCGCAGGAGGAGCCCCGACACTTACTTCCTGCGGTCCTGGATGTCCAATCAGAACCGCAGGAGGTGTGGCTTGAGGAGATCCCGACGAATCAACAAGAAGCACTAGAGAGGAGTTCGTCTGGAAGAGGTTGAAATATGCAAAGTGACGACAGGTGAAGGTTTAATGAATGTGGAGCGAACTTTAAACTCACTGCTGAGGAAAAAGCTCATAAATCTTAAAACTGAACATTTCTTCCAAACATTGTCTTTTCACCAGCAAATCACCAAAATCTGAACAGTCCCATCAGGATCTCACTGAAGTAAACTCATCAGGTTCTGGAGGACAACCTGATTCATGTGACTTTATTTTGGGTAATAGATTAAATAATGAATCGATCAATCAAACAAAGCCATAAATGCTGTAAATCAAACCTGGCTGATACCATTTCTCTGGATTTAACTGTTGGAGGCAACGGGGCCACTGGAGGTCTGGAGCTTTAGGGGCCACTGGAGGTCTGGAGCTTTAGGGGCCAATGGAGGTCTGGAGCTTTAGGGGCCACTGGTGGTCTGAAGCTTTAGGGGCCAATGGAGGTCTGGGGCTTTAGGGGCCAATGGAGGTCTGGGGCTTTAGGGGCCACTGGAGGTCTGGAGCTTTAGGGTTCACTGGTGGTCTGGAGCTTTAGGGGCCAATGGTGGTCTGGGGCTTTAGGGGCCAATGGAGGTCTGGAGCTTTAGGGTTCACTGGTGGTCTGGAGCTTTAGGGGCCAATGGTGGTCTGGGGCTTTAGGGGCCAATGGAGGTCTGGGCTTTAGGGGCCAATGGAGGTCTGGAGCTTTAGGGGCCACTGGAGGTCTGGAGCTTTAGGGGCCACTGGAGGTCTGGGCTTTAGGGGCCAATGGAGGTCTGGAGCTTTAGGGGCCACTGGAGGTCTGGAGCTTTAGGGGCCAATGGAGGTCTGGGCTTTAGGGGCCAGTGGAGGTTTGGGGCTTCAGTTAAAGAATGGAACTGGTCCCAACATGTCCACCATCTTCACGTTTTCATGAGCTTCTTTCAGAACCGTGTCCGGGCTGCTGGACCACGTTGAGGAGACCTGAACCCCCAGTTGTCCTCTGATGAGTGTCTCTGGATCCTTCAGCAGCCCAGGAACCAGGACTATAAAGACCATCAGACCAATAACAGTTCTCCCACTACGGGTTCTGGACAGTCTTCCAGTCTGAACATTTGTCAGACGTTCTTCGGGTGTCGACCCCAACGTGTTGAAGCTCTGGATGGACTCTCCTCTGCTGAGGCTCATGGGTACTGTAGTCTTTAGAGCCATTCACAGAACAGACCTGGATCAGGAGACTGTGACCCGCCTTGTGTTGTTGGTGTTTGGGGTCCGGATTTAAAAAAGCTTCCGGGTCCGTTGGAGGAGTCCGTGTTTCAGTCCAGATCTCATACGTTCTGGAAATGAATGAATTAATAATGAAATTAATGATTAGTTGCTGCCCTGAATGAACTAATGTAAAATCATGTGAGACAAATATAAAATACCCAAATAAACAGATAAAAGACAATAACAACAATTAAGAGGGAACATGAATAAAATAATCAAACAAATATTGACCATAAATTTACATTCGTAGTCTCTAAAACATCCGTCAGTGTTCTACTGAAATACTCCGGAAACATAAAGAAGTATTAACTTTAAGTATTTGAACACCTTTAAAGGTCCAGTGTGTAACACTATTTCTAACTTCACCGCCCTATAAATGTTATATATACACACATACATACATACA
The DNA here is from genome assembly GCF_905237075.1 of Dicentrarchus labrax. NCBI lineage: Eukaryota > Metazoa > Chordata > Actinopteri > Moronidae > Dicentrarchus > Dicentrarchus labrax. The sequence continues at coordinate 1,343,750 of NW_026136704.1, forward strand.
CATATATGTGTATGTATGTATGTATGTATGTATGTATGTACACGCAACAGTGATTAAACATTAATAAAAACACACTCACACAGTTATTATATCTGGTTCCTGGCAGTAGATCGTCCTCACTGTTACACACTGGACCTTTAAATCAACCTTCAGGACAGAATAAAGACGCCGGCGCTGATTGAACAGGTTGAAATATTCAGATATATTTCATTTCATAGCAGAAATACACGTTTAAAGCTTCAGTTTCAGAATAAAAGCACTTGATCAGATGTTTATTGTGTCATATAAATAGTGAAAAGTATAATGTTTCCCTCTGAAGTGATGAACTGTAGACGAGTTATACAGAAGCTCGTTTGTGCCAATGTGACTAAAACAAGGATTCTGTAAGTCATTATAATGAGAAACGTACTCAATGTTTGATTTAATGTCTCTAAAATAACAACTTTGTGATATTAAAACATTATCGTGAGAAAGTTTCTCATTATTTTAACTTACAGAATCTTTTTTTCCGTCACTTTGGCACAAACAAGCTTCCGTAGGATAAAGTCAGACTCCAGTTAAATACCAGAACCTGACAACTGTAAGTAAAAGTAATGTGAATGTGGTTCAGCTGTTGTTTTACGGTCCTTTATTGATTGTGTCAGATGATCATGTTTATTGATTTCTTTTGGTTTATGGACAGAGTTTGAAGTGTTTCTCTTCAGAGACTCTGAAGGGCTTTTTTTACTCTCTACCACACCGATATGCACATTTTCTAAAGTTGTAGTAAAGCTTTGGTCCTTTGGTTGAAGCAGTCTGACGGGTGGGGGGGGGTTAATGCTGAGTGCCAAATGACGTTTATAATTGTGTACGAGAGGAGACCAACAGAAGAGGACTCTCAACACGTGTTCTGTCTTCTTTTCATAAAGTTTCTGATGTGAGTCTCTGTCTCTTTAATGTACGTTTCTAGACGTTACACAAACACAACAACAGTTATTATATATTATTGATTAACAGGAAACTATTGATGATCAATAAGTCCTTTATGGCACAACGGTTGCTGCTTGGAGATGTGACCAAAACCAGACATTATAATGAGGAACTTTGTTCAAATATTGACTTCCATACAGATATTCTGGAAATAAACAATGTTGGAAAATATAATAATATATTTAAAGATTGACTGGATGGAAGCATCTCAGACCAAAACACTGCCGGCGCTACCACACCAGACTCCATTCATAAAAGCGGTGATTTAACCTCACTGTGAGACAGCATGGACTCTACCTGGAGAATATAATGTTTAATATCATATAAATATTAATGATATTGAGTTTTTAAGCAGCTGATCATTTTAAGATAAAATCTTAATTGAAGTAAAGTTGCCTCACAGTGACTTTCTGAATAATCAATATTAAAGATTATTGTCAGTATTATTGATCAGTGATCGATCAGTGATCGATCAGTAAAGTGAGTTCAGATTTTAAACTTTTATTTGTTTAAACGCGATGACGTATGAGAAAGGAAGCGCGCGCACGCTGAAGCGGCTACGTCATTTGGTTCAAATGTCGGTGGCAGCCAATCAGAGGCGGCCAGGTCACAGCTTCCGTATCTGTAGCGGAAGAGAAGATGGCGGCCGCGAGGAACGGGAAGAGTGGACTCCTGGAGAAAGTGAGTGTCAGTTTTCTGTCTTCAGTCGGATTAAACTTTAAACTTTAAACTTTAAACTTTAAACTTTAAACATTAAACATTAAAGTTCGCGCCTTTATCCCCCCCGGGAGTCAGACTGCGGCTGCGCGGGATCGGCTCTGTCTGCACCGGCGCTGCTAGCGAGCTAAGCTAACGTTAGCCTGCTGAATGAGATGAATAATGAATTATAATGAACGATGAAGAGGTTGATGAAGAGGGGTGGATGATGAAGAGGTGGATGATGAAGAGGTGGATGATGAAGAGAGCAGCAGGTTCAGTTTCCCGCTGCTACAAACAGCAGCTGCTCAACCGGCTGCACCAAACTCCATTCAGAAAAACAGCGATTTAACTTGAATCCCGGTTGAACCCGCACAGACTGAGTGAGACACTGCAGGTGAACAGCTGGTGTTAACCTCAGCACGGGCTCATCTGATCGGCCTGAATATATATATATATAAATATATATAAATATATATAATACTGCTGTATATCTCTAACAGTCACACTGACCAACAGCTGGCTGTGGTATTATTATTATTATTATTATTATTATTATTATTATGTATGATCTAATATTAACAGTCAGTGTTGCTGCTGTCTGATCACACTGATGGATTATAAAGTGATTAATCAATGAGCTGTCTGTGTTTCAGTGGAGGATCGATGAGAAACCAGTGAAAATAGATAAATGGGACGGAGCCGCTGTGAAGAACTCTCTGGACGACGCTGCTAAGAAGGTGAATCAATCAATAGAACTGAAGTTATTGATCGGTTCTTTATCTAACTGTATTTTCAGTCGGCAGTAACGCTTGTTGCCTTCAGGTGCTCCTGGAGAAGTTCTGTTACCTGGAGAACTTCAGTCTGGTTGACGGTCGTCTGGTGATCTGCACCGTCTCCTGTCTGTTCGCCATGTTGGCTCTGGTCTGGGACTACCTGCACCCCTTCCCCGAGTCCAGACCGGTGCTCGCCTGCTGCGTCATCTCATATCCTTCAAATCATGATATAGAAAGTCCTAAATATCAATAAAAAGAGTCACAATTATGGGATTAAAAATAATAAATCTGAGATTAAAAGTCAAGTGAAGAGACATAAAGACGGGATGTGGATCAGATTGTGTGTCTGTTCTGGTTCTGGTTCTGGTTCTGGTTCCCTAACTGCCCCCCCTCCGTCACGTACTTCATCATGATGGGCATCCTGACCCTGTACACCTCCTACAAAGAGAAGAACATCTTCCTGGTGGCCCTGCAGAAGGATCCGGCCGGGATGGATCCGGATCACGTCTGGCAGCTCTCCTCCTCCCTCAAAAGGTCTGAATCTTTACCCATAATGCACTCTTTCTTCTACACGGCTCCACAATAAGGTCACAGATACAGTAAACGAAGGAAATATGACTGTCTGTCTGTGTCACAGGTTCGATGACCAGTACACTCTCAGAGTCTCCTTCGCTGACGGGAAGTCGAAGGCCTGGAGGGAAGCCGAGTTCACCAAGTCTGTGTCGGTGTTCTTCGACGAGAACGGGACTCTGGTGATGGACCAGTTTGAAAAGGCGGTTTCTAAACTCCACGACTCGCTGGCATCGGACAAGAAGACCAAATAAAGCCGATAATCCATCGTGAATATGTCCGCTTGGTTCGACTCCTTCCACAGTTCATCGCTCTCAGTTAGCAGAGAGAATCCATCCGTTTATCTTCACGTCATTCATTAATTGGTGATTAGAAAACACTCCCATTGGTGCGTTCAGGGACGCTCAGAGATCTGAGAGTCGGCTGCTGTTGTTTGAATTCTCACCGACCTCCGCGTCCACTCTCTTGTAATGTTTCCCCGAGCTTTCAGCTACGTCTTATTGTCCTCTAGGGCAGTTAATCCAAATATCCAAATCACAAGTATCTGACAAAAGACCAACAAATGTCTCGTCATCACAGTTTGATGTTTTTACCGTATGGTGGAGCTTTCTCAGTCGTCATGGAGACGGCGGCGGCGCAGTGCGCGATGGAGGTTAAGTGGATTCTCTCCGTAGCTGAACTGAAAGCGATGAACTCTCTGAAAGGAAGTTTTATTCACAGATCCAGAACGGTTTCACCACAGTCAGTAACTTTCCAGTTTACAGGAATTATTTGGTTTCACCTGCAGACGTTTTTTTTGTTGTTTTTGTTTCAGTATGAATAAAAGATGTTTAGAAACTGAAACGGCGCCCTCGTTGATCGGTGTGGATGAACGTGTGACGCCTCCACAGACGCAGCGTTTAACTTCTGAATTAAGAGTCTGTGTGAATCTTTAACTGTTCGTCCTCATTCTCAGAGCGTTACACGACCGACGAAGAGTTCGCCCACTGGGAGAAGAATGACTCAGCACTCGTCCCCGTTAGTCCCTTAAATGTCAAAAGAAATCCACCACCTACAGAGCCGGTTGTATCGACAGGAAGTCAGACACAGAAACACAGGATCCAGTCAGTTTTCAAAGTAAAATACCCAAGATGTATAAAATAAAAAGAAAGCATTTAACTGTGTAGGACAAAAGGAGCTCTCGTTGGGTTTCAGTACTCGTGGATATACGGAGTGGAAGCGCACCGCAGACGTAAACCTTAAACTGCCACTGACAACTGAAGATAATTTAAAAATAATTAGTCCCTAAAATCACTGGTCAGGCTTTCGCTGGCCTTCTTACGGGGATCGTTGCCCCTAAAATGTCTGAGCTTTTCTAAAAATTCTGCCAGAAAGTAAAAGTTTCATTTTCTTGTGTGTAATTAATAAAAATAAAAAGCTAATGTGCTCCAGTGGGAGTAACGTTTAGGGTTGTATGAGGACTGAAGACTACAATGAGTTTGCAGCAGAGTCGCAGTGATCAGATGAAATGATCAGGTCGTGCTGAATTCACAGGGTTTGGTTGAATTAGTTTTTGCTTCACATCTTCCTGAAAGAACTGAAAACCCTGATTCCCAGATACAGGCTGGAAGACGCTTCTGAAACGTTCTCGTTAGGGTTCGATGTCGCAGGCTGTCCGTGCCGCAGACGGGACACCATAATTAGTCAGTTTTGGGGTCGTTGGCGGTTGAGAATCGCTGGTTCAGAGGACGATGTTCTGCAGCTCATTAGAGGTTTAATAAAAGCAGGTCCAGTGTTAACTCAGGACGCTGTCGTCAGTATTTCTGTGTGAAGTTTAGATGTTTGTGGATGTTAAAGGAACATTTCAGCTCCACAACAGTTCCTGTTGAAGGTTTCTGGAATCAGAAAGTGACGTGTCGCGTTGTGATTGGCTGGTTTCTGGATCATTACTGTCATTGGTTGATGGAAGAAAGACACAACAACGTGACACGTCACTGGTGGGCGGAGCCACATGAGGGAGAATAAACACCTGTGAGGGTCAGACAGGTGGAAAACAAGCAGCAGCTAATAGAAAAAAACAAACAACAAAATGTGAATAAAAATATTTTGGGTCCATTTTTGAACTTTTCATTTTAGTTAAGTTGAAGTTTGACATTAACGACAGATTAGCATTATTAGCATCTCCCAAGCTAACGGGTCTGTGAATGCTAATGATGCTAAAGACAGCCTCCTCACAGACAGACAGGTTGACGCCTTACAACAGGAAGTGGACTGCATGTCGACCAAACTTTTCATTTTGAGTGTTTTGTACGGTTATTTTCCTCAGAGCCTTACTCTGTGTACCTTCTGTGTGTGCAAATATTAAAGATGGATATTGTTACCAAAGTCCTGAGTGACTTAATGAGTCTAAATGTTTCTTCTTCCTCGTTGGTACCTGCAGAATATTTAATGTTCAGTTTCATTTTCTCCATCAGTCGGTTCCTCTGCAGTGTCACAGTTCAACCACCAGGTGGAGCTGTAGTACTGAGGCTCCAACTTTAACTTTATTCTTTATTTGGATCCTTCAGCTTATTACAGTAATTATTGCTGTTTACACTGATAACAACTGTATTTGGACAGTTTACCTTATACACTGATAAACAACATTTATTCTACTTCCATCATTATACAACATATCTGTCAGTTCACTAACTAATTAAAGTTACACAACTCATACTTTATTTACTGTCACTAATTTTACATCATTTTATAAATGTATTAAAAGTGTTAAACTTGAGTTTAACAGTTTAATCTATCAAATAAACAGTAAATATAAATTATAGATTTGCAAAATAAATGTTAATATGTTTATGTGAAATTTTCTCTAAATAATCTATTTTATATATATATATATAATTTTCTGATTATTTACAGTTACAGATTTGATAAATTCACTGGCAATTTTTGTAATTCAATTAACTTTCCCATGTATTTTTAAGAAACAAAATGACAAATCTTTTTACAATGTACTTTATTTGTATATAATTATATATAAAAACATCTAAAAATCAGGACTAAAGAGAATAAATAAAAATACAGGTAAAAACATAAAAGTTAATCTAGTTTATGTAAAGTTCTACATGTTGGGACTGTAGACCTCCGCCCAGGAGGAAGAAGCTGAAGTTCAGCGTGCAGATGGCGGAGTCGGAGCAGCACGGAGCAACAACGACACCCAAACAATGAGGGAAGGAAAAGACTTGTAAGAACACACATTCAATCAATCAGATCACACAATATCAATTAAAGCAGGAAGATCAGACAGTAGGTGAAAGATTGAAAATAGAAACAGCTGAAAAGGTTCAAAAACAACTTAATTCCTGTCAGATTTACTGCTTTAGTTTTAGTGACTGATGACTGAATCTATAAATCTATAAAGATCAGTTGTGGTTTCTTAAAGTGTGGTTGAACAACTAATAATCATTGACACATCATTCAGTACGCAGTAAACCTGTTGCTGTGAATTCTGTGTGACGTTGCAATGTTGTTCAATCACTGCAACCTTTCCACAAATTACTTAGTTATTTTAAAATACTCGTAGTTTCCTCCACAGAATGTTGAGTCACTAAACTCAAAAGCCAAAGATTGAACAAGATTTTATGTAAGATTAAAGTTAAAAACTGTATTTTAATTATAGAAAGTACTGTATTTAGTTATTTTCTGTTATTTTACTGTATTTTTTTGGCGTCCAGTTGCTTTTCATTGTGAACATTTTCATAATTATACAAGAAATCTGCCGATTAACAAACAAATCCTTGTAAAATTACAGAATAAATATGTTTTACTGTTAATGTCACTAATTCTACATAGTTTTATAAATATATTAACAGTATTAAACTGGAATTCAACAGTTTAATTTATTAAATACATATTTTTAAATAAGAAGTAAATTTAAGATTATTTACGTTTACAGATTTTTCACGTTATTTTACATTAAACATGTAAATTTACAGGATGTTTTTGTAATTTTATTAAAACGTATTTTAAAAAATGACATTTTTTTTACAGATAAAAAAAAATTAAGTTTCAACAACACGTCCAGGGTTGTTGGGTGGGCGGGGCTAGCATACATGTGGGCGGGGCAGCCATGGATGTGTGGGTGGGGAAACAATGGAGAGGTGGGCGGGGTCAGCAGGGAGGTGGGCGGGGTTAACCTACAGGGTGCTGTCTGTCAGTGCGCAGTGATCAGATGTGTGTGAGGGAAGCAGAGTGTCCCAGTGTTGCTGTCTCTCGGCCATGGCCTGTCTGATGGCCGCCTGGTCCGTCCACAACCCCACCGTCACCAACTCCATCATCATGGTGAGTACTGGACTCATTGACTGGACCCGGACTGGACTCATAGACTGGACCCAGACTGGACTCATAGACTGGACCCAGACTGGACTCATAGACTGGACTCATAGACTGGACCCAGACTGGACCCAGACTGGACCCAGACTGGACTCATAGACTGGACTCATAGACTGGACCCAGACTGGACTCATAGACTGGACCCAGACTGGACTCATAGACTGGACTCATAGACTGGACCCAGACTGGACTCATAGACTGGACCCAGACTGGACTCATAGACTGGACTCATAGACTGGACCCAGACTGGACTCATAGACTGGACCCAGACTGGACTCATAGACTGAACCCGGACTGGACTCATAGACTGGACCCAGACTGGACTCATAGACTGGACCTGGACTGGACTATAGACTGGACCTGGACTGGACAATAGACTGGACCCAGACTGGACTCATAGACTGGACCCGGACTGGACTCATAGACTGGACCCGGAATGGACTGATATGATGGACATACAGTGGAGACAAAGCGGATCTGTAGATAAGTTTAACACTGTAAAATAATAATAATCTGTATATTTAAAGGGTTTTTCACATGAATTTTTAATATTAAATTAGAATTAAAGAATTAAATTAGATCAAATCTATTAATCATTTTAAACGATTAAAATTATGTGAAATTAAAAGAATAAAATACCAACTATAGTGCTGACATATGATAAAATCAATATTCTAATAATATATAATAATAAGACAGATGATGGACTGTTATATATCATAAAGTTATTTATGATATATAAATATTTTTATTTTATATTTTATATTAAAACTGTACAATGAACTCAAACAGTGAACTGATTATTTCCTGTTTCTCTGTATTTTTATTATTTAAACAATCAGATATTAATATTATTTCTTAATAATATTCTTCTGTTGTGACGGATTCAGTGATGAACACCTCCACTGTACAGAAGCGCTGTTGGCTTCAGGAAATAAACGTAATAAACACGAGGAAGCAGCTCTCTGAGTCCTGGTTCATGTGGACTTTAAGACTCAGAAGGTCACGAACAAACCAAAGTCGGAGGAGCGACTTCCCGACTGAAGAGCATGTGAACGCACCATAAATCAATACTGTGGCCGTTAGCACTGATGGTGATGATGACGATGGTGATGATGATGGTGGTGGTGGTTCTCTGCTGAATCACAGCCGCAGTCTGTTTGTTCTCAGTGTGTAAATCCTCGCTGACTAAGCTCTCCTGTGTCCGACAGTGACCTCCTGCCGTCACTCTGGAGGCAGATTAGAGTCCCATATGGGAGCAGGATGCTCACACGCTGCCCCACATACCGGCACTGGAGCCTACTCACTCACAGTGCTGGACTAGTTCTGACAGCACGACGCTCTCGCTCCTCCTCAGGAAGTTAACGTTTAACATGGAGTCAGGCACAACGAGAAAGGGTTGTTATTCTACCTTATAGACCTTTTTCACAGCAGCCATTGTAAAATGAAATAGGGTAAACACAGGTGCTACCGATGATACTGACTATTGGAAAGGCTGCTGCACTAAATGGAACTTAACCTTAATTAACCTTTCCAAGGCCCGCCCCTCTTTTGCTCTGTGCTCCAATCACAGTTGAGCGAACCTCGTCAACTTCCTGTACTTAGATATGCTATGCTAGGCTAATCTATGTTGGAAATCCAACCACATTTTGAAAATGGTTCAAAAATAAAAGAGACACATATATTGTCACATCTTCAGAATTTGTTTCGCTTTCTGTGTGAACACGACGTTACCAAAGTCAGTCGGGAGAATGCTAACAGCAGCTACGCTAAACTTTCTAGCAGCCACCACTGTTGTTTTTGAATGAACACACAGCTAGCATTAAACCACGACACTAGCTCATGCTGTTTCTGATTGGTCCAAACCGCTGTGGCACGAAGCTGCCTCAAGGTTAGAACGGCTCCTGATGGATGCTTTGGATAAAACGCTTCTGTGTTTGTACAAAAAGAGTTCACTACAAAATCTCTTTGTGTCTTTTGTGAATAATAATATTTGATCATATAACAGGATGTTGTTGTCTTTATGTCCTGTTCAATGTGATTGATTGACATCTGTCTCTGGTGGAACCCTCAGAACACCAACGGACCCCCGGACTTGATGCTGGACCCCCGGACGGTGTGTGTTTGTATGGACGAGGTGGTCAACAAGCGGCCGGCGGGCAGCCAGCAGACGCCGCTGCTGCAGGGACACCTGAAGAAGGTGGACAACAACCTGACGGAGGCCCAGAGGTTCTCTTCATTACCGCGGAGACCGGCTGTCAACATCGAGTTCAAGGACGTCTCGTACTCCGTCAGAGAGGGACCCTGGTGGAGGAAGAAAGGTACTGAGACACACCTGATACCCTCAAGGTTTTTATCACTGATGAATCGATGTTAAAAAGACAAAAACTGAGTTCAAATGATCCGAACAGTTTTAGAAGAATGTGTCTGAGATCAATCAGTGCTGCTGTTAATATTCACCCTGAACCCTGTGAGTCCAGTGCTTAGGGTTAGCCTCTCTGAGCCGCTAGCTTAGCTACAAACAGGTAGCACACAGAAACTTTTACAAACACAATGAATGTGCTTCTAGTGACTGTACGAGCTCCAGTGGACTCTGAGTTTCCAGTGTGGACCAGAGAGTCTGACAGCAGCTGATCATTAGCTCTGTTTGCTCTGTTAGGTCCGTTAGCTCTGACTACCACCTTGCTGTTCCTGCTACACTGCTATTTCAATCTGTCAATCACTGTCGGTGTTAAGGCCACGCCCCCCTGAAGTCAATGTCCTTTGCAGGTCTCTGATGCAGTTTTTGTACATTATCTGAGAGGGAGGAGCTAACAGAACTGGAGGGTGGAGTTACACTGCTGTAATCTGAGTCCAGGTGTGTTCAGTAACACACTGATCTGTTTCTACTGACGGAGCTCAAACACAGTGTAGCACTGATGTAACGACTGCTGATCTGAGGTCTGTTTGTATGTGAGCAGGTTACTGTCAGTCAACAACCTGCAGTCCCCTCACCGTGCACTTGTACACAGGTACGCTCTGAACGCTTTAATGTGGATCCATCTGATATCTGAAAACAATCATCTGATTTATGAAAGTAAACCTTAAACTCAGTCGGCAGCTTCATGAACATCAATCAATGAATTTATAATCTGATTAAACTCATTTCATGAAAATCAGAAACATTTTGCATTGTCCCATCAGGCAGACAAACGGGAGGATTTAATTCATTAAAGTGACACTGATGTCATGCAGCAGAGGATTGTGGGCAGTCAGGGTGCTTCAATCTATTGTTTTAGTTTAAATCCTAATTTTATATTCAACATGTAAAAGGTTCTTCTGGAAGCGTTTGTTTACTTCATCAATACAATAAATTAAATCTGATAAATTCACTGGAGTTCAAACAGGAATAGTAGGAAGTACCTCAAAATACTCAGTTACTCTCCACTCTGCTCTATTTCAGCCGTCAGGGTTCAACAACAAGTTTATTATTATCAGTGTGTGTGTGTGTGTGTGTGTGTGTGTGTGTGTTAGATTATCAGGCTGTAATCTGTTAATCTCAGTCAGGGTCTCCTGCTGTAAATAGCTGCAGGTCAGATTAGAATCACTTCTGTCTGCTGAGAAAAAACACCTGAATGTAAACACTGCAGTGTATTACACTGTACTACAGTGTACTACACTCTACACTGTACTACACTGTACTACACTGTACTACGCTGTACTGCACTTTATTACACTGTACTACACTGTACTACACTGTACTACACTGTACACTGTACTACACTGTATTACACTGTACTACACTGTACACTGTACTACACTGTATTACACTGTATTATACTGTACTACACTGTACTACGCTGTACTACACTGTACTACACTGTACTACGCTGTACTACGCTGTACTACACTGTACTACACTGTACTTCCTCGTACTGCACTGTACTACACTGTACTACGCTGTACTGCACTGTACTACGCTGTACTGCACTGTACTACACTGTACTACACTGTACTACGCTGTACTGCACTGTACTACGCTGTACTGCACTGTACTACGCTGTACTACGCTGTACTACGCTGTACTGCACTGTACTACGCTGTACTGCACTGTACTACGCTGTACTACACTGTACTACACTGTACTACACTGTACTGTACTGTACTACACTGACTGTACTACACTGTCTACTACGCTGTACTACGCTGTACTACACTGTACTGCACTGTACTGCACTGTATTACTACACCGAAGTGCATTTAGGATGAAACTGTGCTCTGTTAGCAGCGGCTGCGACAATAAAAGCAGGTTTAGTGAATGTGGACAGAAAAGCTGGTATCATGTTTCAGCTTCAGAGGACAAAAGACAGAAAAGAGTGAAGAACACAAAGAGTCTGCGAACAGAAACCTGATGAGTTTGTGCTCAATTCTGCCGTTTATGTAACACGTTTCACCAGAATCATATTCAGTCCGTCACTTTTAACATGAAAACATCTTGAGACAAAGTTTTATTTCTGTTTGTCTGCGCAGGGAAACCCTGGAAATGATCGGATTTATTCCACAATCATCACCACCTTTTCTTCTCAGATTCTCTCGTAAAATTAGGATTTTATTCTCAAAATATTTGAACTTCACTGTCAAATTCTAAGATTAACATTGCCCCAATACATTAATATACACTATATAGTATATATATTATATATAATGTATACGATAACATAGACACCTGAGTGTGACCAACTCACTGAGGATGAGGATGATGATGAGGATGATGATGATGATGATGATGATGATGATGATGATGATGATGATGGTGAACAGTGAAAAATTATGGATGAGTTATGACATGATAAAAGGTGATGGACAGGTAGTAATCCTGATGCATTGTGGGTATTCCTAGAGTGCAGCTCTGTTAATGAGGTTACTGCCGGTCGTTGTCATTAATCTGAGTCAGAGCTGCTGCTCAGCATCCAGACTGTATAAATGTTCCTGATCGCTGCTGATCGACCTGACAGTCAGCACTGTATCCATATATATTATCTATATTATAATAGATCATCTATATAATATAATATATATATATATATATAACATACTGTACATAGCACCAGACTCCTGTGTGAACTAAACTGATTCTATTGCTGCTGTGAGGTCAGGCTGTGAGGCTTCAGAAAATGTTTGGAATTGAACGTTGGTTAAAGAGTTGTATTTTGTCAGTACAGCTTTACTTTACAGTCCATCCATTTCTATTAAATGTCTCTTTTATCTTTTAACAGTCTTCAAAATGTGGTTGTCTTTTCAACATAGATTAGCTTAGCATAGCATATCTAAGTACGAGAAAGGAGCTTCTGACCGAGAGACAAAAGGAGCGGGGCTTAGAAAGGCTCAGTTTGTTTCACCTTAAACTGATTCATTTGATTTAATTTCTGTGTAATAGCAGATTCCTTAAAAGTAAATATTACACTGCTGTTACAATGTGGCTGAATATAACTGCAGTACAGTGTGTATTACTGCAGTACAGTGTGTATTACTGCAGTACAGTGTGTATAACTGCAGTACAGTGTGTATTACTGCAGTACAGTGTGTATAACTGCAGTACAGTGTGTATTACTGCAGTACAGTGTGTATACAGTGTGTGTTACTGCAGTAGAGGTTACTGTCAGTCAGCGAGCATTAAACCAGATTCGATCAGATTAAATCTGATAATCTCATTAACGAGCGTTCAGCCTCCACCAGCAGATAAACACTGCAGCGGTTACTGCAGGACATCTTCATCATCATCATCATCATCTCAGGACACTTTTCAAAAAAGAGCAGGTCTAGACCGAACTCCTTATAACATTATTTACAGAGACCCAACAGTTCCCACCATGAGCAAGACCTTGGAGACAGCGGCAGAAACCTAGGACAGACCCCAGCTCTAGGTGGGTGGGAGAGAGAGAGAGAGAGAGAGAGAGAGAGAGAGGGAGAGAGAGAGGTGCACAGCAACAACAACTATACTAATATAAATGAGTGATGATGATGACAACAGCCACAATGATGGGGATGATGGACAATAAAACAAAAAAATAATAGTCTAGGCCTATAGCAGCATAACTAAGGGATGGTTCAGGACTCACCTGATCCAGCCCTAACTATAAGCTTTATCAAAGAGGAATGTCTTAAGCCTACTCTTGAATGTGGAGAGGGTGTCTGCCTCCCGAACCACAACTGGAAGCTGGTTCCACAGGAGAGGAGCTTGGTAACTGAAGGCTCTGGCTCCTGTTCTTCTTTTAGAGACTATAGGAACCACAAGTAGCCCAGCATTCAGAGAACGTAGTGTTCTAGAGGGGTAATAGGGTACTATGAGCTCTTTAAGATATGAAGGGGCCTGACTATGAAGAGCTTTGTAGACAGTCAGTTTTCAAAGGTGTTTGGGGCCATGTACAAGAACTTCAGTTTTTTCTGAGTTTAGCATCAGAAAATTGCAGCTTATCAAGGTTTTTATGTCCTTAAGACATGTGTATAACTTATGTTGATAACTGATTAATTTCATCAGGCTTGATTGGTAGATATAACTGGGTATCATCTGCATAACAGTGAAAGTTAAATACTTACTGTAGTATTTATGGAGGATTCATCGTTAACATGTACAAACTGCGAGCGATCTGATAAATATGACTTAAACCAGCTTAGTGCGGTTCCTTTAATGCCAATTTGATGCTCAAGTCTCTGTAAAAGAATATCATGGTCAATGGTGTCAAATGCAGCACTAAGATCTAATAATACAAGTACAGAGACAAGTCCATTGTCAGAAGCAATCAGAAGGTCATTATTAACTTTAACCAGAGCTGTCTCTGTGCTATGATGAACTCTAAATCCTGACTGAAAATCCTCAAATAAACTATTGTTATGTAGAAAGTCACACAACTCTTTGGCGACTACTTTCTCCAGAATCTTAGAGAGGAAGGGGAGGTTAGAAATCGGTCTATAGTTGGCTAAAACCCCTGGGTCAAGAGTGGGCTTTTTAAGAAGAGGTTAAATTACAGCTACTTTAAAGGACTGTGGTACATATCCTGATAATAAAGAAAGATTAATCATATCCAGTAAAGAAGTGCCAATTAAGGGTTCGACTTCTTTAAGCAGCCTAGCAGCTGAACGCCCCAAAAATACAATAAAATAACCGAAAATAATTGTATAACTAAACTATAATTAAAATACAGTTTGTAGCTTTAATTTTACATACAATCTTGTGTATTTCTTTTGTCTTTTTAATGTTCAATTAAAGATATTTAATTTAATTTAAAAGGATCTGTAAAATAAACTGGGAAAAAAAATTCTATTTAAATTTATTCAAATTTATATGAATCCTTAGATGAGAGCTGAAGACTTATAGCATCAGTAAGCGTCTCTTTCACTTTATTTTATTTTAAAAATAAATCTCTGAGCAGGATGAGTTCAGGTGAGTTCAGTTTGTGGGTGTTTCGTGTGAAACCTCCAAACTGGTGTGGAACCTGAACTGGTGGGTTCGAGGACAAAGAGCAGCTCTGAGAGCGCCTGGGAACCTGCACACTGATTGTTTCTGTCCCGTCTCAGGTTACAAGACTCTGCTCAAAGGAATCTCTGGGAAATTCACCAGCGGGGACCTGGTGGCCATCATGGGCCCCTCCGGAGCCGGGAAATCCACCCTTATGAATATCCTGGCCGGATACAGGTGAGTCAGCCTGAAGTCAGACTCAGTGTCCAACACTGGACTGGTAGAAATACTCTGTTAAGTAAAAGTCCTGCATTAAAAGAAGAGTATTAGCATCAAAATATATGTAACGTTTTAAAAGTAAAAGTACTCAGAACATCATATTTTATAAACTCTTCTTATGTTTGTGTGTAAAAATATTATTAAAGTAACTAAAGTGTTAAAAAGTACATTATTTTACTCTAAATGAGGAAAAGTAAAAACTGATTAATAAGTATCAGTCTAGTACTAGAACCAGTTTAGTCCAGTATCAGTGTAGTCCAGTACCAGTATCAGTATCAGTATCAGTATCAGTATCAGTATGAGTATCAGTCCGGTATCCGTACCAGTACCAGTACCAGTACCAGTGTAGTCCAGTACCAGTATCAGTCCACTACCAGTACCAGTCCGATATCAGAGTTGTCCAGTATCAGTATCAGTGTAGTCCAGTACCAGTACCAGTACCAGTACCAATACCAATATCAGTATCAGTATCAGTATCAGTACCAGTACCAGTGTATGTTTGTGTGTGAACAGGGAGACTGGAATGAAGGGGGAGATCCTGATCAACAGTCAGCCCAGAGACTTGCGCTCCTTCAGGAAGGTTTCCTGTTACATCATGCAGGACGACATGCTGCTGCCTCACCTCACTGTCCAGGAGGCCATGATGGTACCGAATACTGCAGAATAACTGAGTACATTATGTACTGCACTCGAGTACAATCTGAGCTACTTGTAGTGCAGGGTTCACTCTGTTATACAGTAAATTAAAATACTCCAGTATAAAAATGTGCTCTACTGCACATTAAAATACATATAGTATATATATTATTGTATACTACGAAGTATTTACTTGTGTTTTATGAAGTCTACGGCACTATTTACTGCAGTCTGATGCAGGTTTTGGTTGAATGTGGACTCCTCAGGTCTGGATCTTGTCTGTGCAGGTTTCGGCCAACCTGAAGCTGCAGGAGAAGGTGGACGCTCGCAGAGAGATGGTGAGTCTTTGACCCTGAAGTGCTTCCTGCTCCTATACAGATCTCAGAGGTTAAGCATTTCTGGGTCCTGGTCTGTCTGTGTCTGTTCAGGTCCGGGAGATCCTGATGGCGCTGGGTTTACTGGACTGTGCGAAAACCAGGACGTCTCACCTGTCGGGAGGTCAGAGGAAGAGACTGGCTATTGCTCTGGAGCTCGTCAATAATCCTCCGGTCATGTTCTTTGATGAACCCACCAGGTCTGTAGAGAACTTCCTGTCCCTGGACTCGTATTGTTCTGTAGTTTTAGTTCAACCCAGGAGACTGTGTGTTTGAGTCCCGTATGGGACATAGAACCGTCTGGAAATGGTTGTTGTTGTTTGGAAAAGGGCAGACAATTTAAAAAATACTGGATAATCCATCTGTCTATCAACCAATCAGATCAATGAACCATATAACGTAGTCAAACTCTTACTGAAGTCAGTCAGAAGAAGAGAGAAAAGCATTCATTCATTCATTAATAGCGGCCGCACCCAAATGGACAATTTTTGTTTCCCAGGGTGGCAAAGTCATGATCGCCCTACTCTGCCTGCCTCTCTGATGCCTTTCCCAGCAACAGGGTTGAAGCACCAAGTTTTGAACCGTTCAGAGAATTTCCACCAAGCATAAATTGGGTTTGGAACCTGAAAAATTGGTTCCCAGCTGTGGATGTGTCATATCTTACAGGTCGTTGTTCATTGTGCAGCACCCTCTGTGGATGATGCATCCGACTGAAATGGTTCCACTCAAAAACAACAAGAATCAAGAATCTCTGGTTCTTAAATGGAACCGGTTCAAGAAGCTAATTTGGTGGAAAAGAGGCCTGATTGGCTAGTACTTGTTGCTTTCATTGGTTTGGTTGGTTAGGTTTAGGCATGAGGAGTGAGAATGTTGAGGTTTAAGGTAAGAACATCAGGGTTAGCCAATCACAGTAGAGTACTGCTGGTCATGACTTCGCCATTCTGGAAAAAAGCTTCCTCACAGAATGCTCATGGGTCTGGTACCACTGTGGTTAGACACAAAGAAGCCTGGTAAGATTGTTCACCCCTGTGGACAAAAGCGGAAGAGTTTCTATCGCCTTGTTTCATTGATTTCTTTTCATTGAGAACCATAAAGGGTGAAACTTCCTTTGTGTCTGTGTCTCAGTGGTCTGGACAGCTCGTCCTGTTTCCAGGTGGTCTCTCTGCTGAAGGCTCTGGCTCAGGGCGGACGGACCGTCATCTGCACGATCCACCAACCCAGCGCCAAACTGTTCGAACTCTTCGACAAGGTGATCACACAAAGCACTACATTACCCAGCAGCACCGGAGGCACCAACTCACTCTACTGCCACTCACATGGAACTCCACTGGTGGAACTGCATGAAGCTGATACCTTTACTCCTGTACTTTTACTACTGATATCTTTACTACTGATACCTTTACTACTGATACTTAAACTTCTGTACTTTTACTACTGATACTTTTACTACTGTACCTTTACTTCTGATACCTTTTACTCCTGTACTTTTATTACTGATACCTTTACTACTGTACTTTTACTACTGATACTTTTACTCCTGTACCTTTACTACTGTACTTTTACTACTGATACCTTTACTCCTGTACTTTTATTACTGATACCTTTACTACTGTACTTTTACTACTGATACTTTTACTCCTGTACCTTTACTACTGTACTTTTACTACTGATACCTTTACTACTGTACTTTTATTACTGATACCTTTACTACTGTACTTTTACTACTGATACTTTTACTCCTGTACTTTTACTACTGATACCTTTACTACTGTACTTTTACTACTGATACCTTTACTACTGTACTTTTACTACTGATACTTTAACTACTGTCCTTTTACTACTGTACTTTCACTCCTGATACCTTTATTCCTATACTTTTACTACTGTACTTTTACTACTGTACCCTTAGTCTTGTACTTCTACTGCTGATACTTCAATCTGTATCTGTGTGTTGCAGCTGTACGTTCTGAGTCAAGGGCAGTGTATCTACAGAGGGAAAGTCTCCAGTCTGGTTCCCTACCTAAGAGACCTCGGACTCAACTGCCCCACCTACCACAACCCTGCTGACTTTGGTAAGAAACCCCCACATCTCTGTGTATCAGTAAGTACAGGTGTGTACTTCAGTACAATACTAGAGTAGATGTTCTCAGTTACATTCCACCAGTGGTAAGAGCTGGATGATAAAAACAATGTCTGAAGCTCCTCTAGAGTCTAGCAGCAGCATCTGGTGGCTGTTAGAGGAACTGCAGCTGACAGTAACAGTAGGAACGTCCTGTCATGTGACTCGGGAGGTCTCAGTTTGTGTCTGTGTGGCATCCTCAGTGATGGAGGTGGCGTCTGGAGAGTACGGGGATCAGATGGTCCGACTTGTGAAGGCCGTCCAGGAAAGGAAGTGTGAGAAGGATTATCAGACTGAACTGAACGGAGTTGCCAACCTCCACCCACTCCTGTGGCAGCGCACAGTAGAGGTAGAAAACAAACGCACCCACAGTCAAAACAATATTTTCAAAAGAAAACATTTAAAAAATCAACTAATTGTATGCACAGAAAAGTTTGTGATCTCCTGGTAACCCGAATATTTACAATTTATTTATTTTTCATATTTAGGATCACTACATCAAGGCAATCATAGTTTTGTTGCTAACTAATATATCTGTATATATTTCAGGATGTTGTGCATCCCTTCAAACAAACTGAGAATGAGTGTAAACATAACTGTTTCGATAATATAGCATGTCCAAAAAAAGCGGTCTCGTGGCTCAACTTACCCCATACACGGGGTAAGTTGAGCCGTATACCTACTAATTATCTATTTTGGTCTAAACACACTTATGATAGACTGAATTCACTTTCAAGAGTGAAAAATGATTTTTTGGAAATAAATATCCAACCACTTTACCCATGTGGTACATACATTCACAGACTCCATGAAGTGATGCCTTCCTCCTAAATATTTGGTCACATGATCAATGTTTTTTACAATTTCCTAGCAACAAGGGGTGGCTCAACTTACCCTTTGGCTCAACTTACCCCACTCTCCCCTATATTTTTATGATATTATTAATATGCATTAAATTAATAATAGATAGAAATTATATAAACTTCGTGCAGAATATCAGCCTCCAAACACTCCACATAAAGACCTTTATTTATTCATTTATTCTATTAATCTTAGTCTTTGTTTTACATTATATTAAATTTAGCACTGATTATTTTATTAATTTACTGGTCATTTTCTCAATTAATCATTTGATCTATAAAAATGCTCGTCAATTCAATTCAATTCAATTCAATTTTATTTGTATAGCGCCAATTCATAACAGAAGTTATCTCAGGACACTTTTCAAATAGAGCAGGTCTAGACCGAACTCTTTAAAACATTAATTACAGAGACCCAACAGTACCACCATGAGCAAGACCTTTACGACGGGGGCAAGGAAAAAATGCCTGTTAAAAGGCAGAAACCTAGGACAGATCCTCCGGCTCTAGGTGGGTGGTCGTCTGTCTCGACCAGTTGGGGTGAGAGAGAGAGAGACAGACAGACAGATGCTAAGCAACAACAGTAGCAACAACTACACTAATAGTAGTGACTGATGATGATGAACATGACAACAGCAACGATAGGGGACAATGAGCAGTGACAATAGCAACAACAGTAACCGTAGCTGTAATAATACTTATAATAATAATAACAATAATATCAGTGATATTGGCAATGGCAATCTAGCAGGACCATGGCAGGAGGCTCCACCAGGATCGATAAGAACCTGCGAGACAAGAAAGCACAAGAACTCCGGGGGAAGAAGTGAAGTTAGTAACATGCATTAATGGAACATGAATGAGTGCAGAAAGAGAGAGGAGGAGAGGAGCTCAGTGCACCATGGGAAATCCCCCGATAGTCTAGGCCTATAGCAGCATAACTAAGGGATGGTTCAGGACTCACCTGATCCAGCCCTAACTATAAGCTTTATCAAAGAGGAATGTCTTAAGCCTACTCTTGAATGTGGTGAGGGTGTCTGCCTCCCGAACCACAACTGGAAGCTGGTTCCACAGGAGAGGAGCTTGGTAACTGAAGGCTCTGGCTCCTGTTCTACTTTTAGAGACTATAGGAACCACAAGTAGCCCAGCATTCAGAGAACGTAGTGTTCTAGTGGGGTAATAGGGTACTATGAGCTCTTTAAGATATGAAGGGGCCTGACCATGAAGAGCTTTATAGGTGAGGAGGAGGATTTTAAATTCTATTCTACATTTTACAGGGAGCCAATGCAGAGAAGCTAGTACAGGAGAGATGTGATCTCTTTTTGTAGTTCCTGTCAGTACTTGTGCTGCAGCGTTCTGAATTAATTGGAGAGTTTTAATGGACTTATTGGGGCAACCTGATAATAAAGAGTTGCAGTAATCCAGCCTTGAAGTAACAAATGCATGGATTAGTTTTTCTGCATCTGTCTGTGATAGTATATGTCTAATTTTTCTAATATTACGTAAATGAAAGAAGGCGGTCCTAGAGGTCTGCTTCATGTGGGAATTAAATGACATGTCCGGATCAAAGATAACTCCAAGATTCCTGACAGTGGCGCTAGAGGCCAAGGTAATGCCATCTAGAGTAACTATATCTTTAGACAGTGAGTCTCTAAGGTTTTTGGGGCCAAAAACAAGAATTTCATTTTCGAAAAGTTAATGGAGTGATTCCTAATAATGTTGCCTAAAGGGAGCATATATAAAGTAAATAGTATTGGTCCAAGTACAGAACCTTGTGGAACTCCATGACTAACTGTAGTATTTATTGAAGATTCATCGTTAACATGTACAAACTGAGAACAATCTGATAAAGGAAGCAGAGCTGCTGTCTTACACACTTCTCTGCTCTTTCTTTAGAACAGTCACCCACCCAAAACCCCATAGAGACTGTGTCTGTCCCCCGACCACCTAAATTATTTAAAGAAATAAAAACAAGAGGAGTTCAACATAAAAATCTAATAAAAATTAAAACTAACTCCTCAGTAGCACAAAATAAGAGAATGAAATGTGGACTGTTAAATATCAGGTCTCTGTCCTCTAAAGCTGTTTTAGTGAATGAATTAATATCAGATTATGATATTGATTTACTTTGTCTTACTGAGACCTGATTGTCCCACGAGGAGTATGTTAGCCTAAATGAATACACCCCCCCAGTCATATTAATACTCACATTCCTCGAGGCACAGGCCGAGGAGGTGGAGTGGCAGCCATATATGATTCAAGCGTTTTAATGGACCCTAAACCTAAACTAAATTATAATTCATTTGAAAGCCTTGTTCTTAGTCTTTCTCACCCAAACTGGAAAACACTGCAGCCAGTTCTATTTGTTATAGTGTACCGTGCTCCTGGACCGTACTCTGATTTTATATCTGAATTCTCAGAGTTTTTATCAAGTTTAGTGCTTAAATCAGATAAAGTAATTATTGTAGGTGATTTTAATATTCATGTGGATGTTAACAATGACAGCCTTAGTAATGCATTTATATCATTAATAGACTCAATTGGCTTCTGTCAGAGTGTAAATAAACCAACTCATTGTTTTAATCACACTCTTGACCTTGTTCTATCATATGGCATTGCTATTGAACATTTAATAGTCTTCCCACATAATCCTTTCCTATCTGACCATTATTTGATAACTTTTGAATTCATACTATTAGATTATAAGCCATTAGGCAAAACTTCCTACAGCAGATGTCTATCTGACAGTGCTGTAGCTAAATTTAAGGAGGAGATTCCTTCAGTGTTTAATTCAATGCCATGTCTGAATTTAACAGAGTCCTATAATGACTTTAGTCCCTCTGAAATTGATAATCTTGTCGATAGTGCTACAGGCTCACTACGATCAACATTAGACTCTATCGCTCCTATAAAAAGGAAATTATTAAAACATAGGAGACTAGCACCTTGGTATAACCACCAATGCCGCCAGTTAAAACAAATAGCTAGGAAATCTGAAAGGAAATGGCGCTCTTCCAAATTATCAGAATATCGCTCAATTTGGCAAGATAATCTTAAAACTTATAGAAAGGCCCTCCGTAATGCCAGAGGAGCCTATTACTCAGCACTAATAGACAGACGACCACCCACCTAGAGCCGGAGGATCTGTCCTAGGTTTCTGCCTTTTAACAGGCAGTTTTTCCTTGCCCTTGTCGCCAAGTGCTTGCTCATGGTGGTACTGTTGGGTCTCTGTAATTAATGTTAAAGAGTTCGGTCTAGACCTGCTCTATTTGAAAAGTGTCCTGAGATAACTTCTGTTATGAATTGGCGCTATACAAATAAAATTGAATTGAATTGAATTGAATTAATAGAAGAAAATAAGAATAACCCTAGGTTCCTCTTCAGCACTGTAGCCAGGCTGACAGAGAGTCACAGCTCTATTGAGCCACATATCCCCATAAACTTAAGTAGCAATGACTTCATGAGCTTCTTCTATAATAAAATTATTACTATTAGAGAAAAAATTAATCACCAACTGCCATCAACAGTTATCAGTGGCTCTCCAAGTTCAGGGACTTCTGTCAATGTAAACTTAGATATATATTTAGACTGTTTTTCTGCTATCGATCTTCATCAGTTAACTTCAATCATTTCTTCATCGAAGCCATCAACCTGTCTATTAGACCCGATCCCAACTAGGCTGCTTAAAGTTGTTCCCTTAATTGGCACTTCTTTACTGGATATGATTAATCTTTCTTTATTATCAGGATATGTACCACAGTCCTTTAAAGTAGCTGTAATTAAACCCCTTCTTAAAAAGTCCACTCTTGACCCAGGGGTTTTAGCCAACTATAGACCGATTTCTAACCTCCCCTTCCTCTCTAAGATTCTGGAGAAAGTAGTCGCCAAAGAGTTGTGTGAATCTCTACATAAAAATAGTTTATTTGAGGATTTTCAGTCAGGATTTAGAGTTCATCATAGCACAGAGACAGCTCTGGTTAAAGTTAATAATGACCTTCTGACTGCTTCTGACATGGACTTGTCTCTGTACTTGTATTATTAGATCTTAGTGCTGCATTTGACACCATTGACCATGATATTCTTTTACAGAGACTTGAGCATCAAATTGGCATTAAAGGAACTGCCCTAAGCTGGTTTAAGTCATACTTATCAGATCGTTCTCAGTTTGGACATGTTAACGATGAATCCTCCATAAATACTAAAGTTAGTCATGGAGTTCCACAAGGTTCTGTACTTGGACCAATACTATTTACTTTATATATGCTCCCTTTAGGCAACATTATTAGGAATCACTCCATTAACTTTCACTGTTATGCAGATGATACGCAGTTATATCTATCAATCAAACCCAATGAAATTAATCAATTATCTAAATTACAAACATGTCTTAAGGACATAAAATCCTGGATGACCTGCAATTTTCTGATGTTAAACTCAGAAAAAACCGAAATTCTTGTTCTTGGCCCCAAAAACCTTAGAGACTCACTGTCTAAAGATATAGTTACTCTAGATGGCATTAACTTGGCCTCTAGCACCACTGTCAGGAATCTTGGAGTTATCTTTGATCAGGATTTGTCATTTAACTCCCACATAAAGCAGACCTCTAGGACTGCCTTCTTTCATTTACGTAATATTAGAAAAATAAGACACATACTATCACAGACAGATGCAGAAAAACTAATCCATGCATTTGTTACTTCAAGGCTGGATTACTGCAACTCTTTATTATCAGGTTGCCCCAATAAGTCCATTAAAACGCTCCAATTAATTCAGAACGCTGCAGCACGAGTACTGACAGGAACTAGAAAAAGAGATCACATCTCTCCTGTACTAGCTACTCTGCATTGGCTCCCTATAAAATGTAGAATTGAATTTAAAATCCTCCTCCTCACCTATAAAGCTCTTCATGGTCAGGCCCCTTCATATCTTAAAGGGCTCATAGTACCCTATTACCCCACTAGAACATTACGTTCTCTAAATGCAGGGCTACTTGTGGTTCCTATAGTCTCTAAAAGTAGAACAGGAGCCAGAGCCTTCAGTTACCAAGCTCCTCTCCTGTGGAACCAGCTTCCAGTTGTGGTTCTGGAGGCAGACACCCTCACCACATTCAAGAGTAGGCTTAAGACATTCCTCTTTGATAAAGCTTATAGTTAGGGCTGGATCAGGTGAGTCCTGAACCATCCCTTAGTTATGCTGCTATAGGCCTAGACTATCGGGGGATTTCCCATGGTGCACTGAGCTACTCTCTTCCTCTCTCTTTCTGCACTCATTCATGTCCCATTAATGCATGTTACTAACTTCACTTCTTCCCCGGAGTTCTTGTGCTTTCTCGTCTCGCAGGTTCTTATCGATCCTGGTGGAGCCTCCTGCCATGGTCCTGCTTGACTGCCATTGCCAATACTGTTGTTGCTGTGCACCTGTCTGTCTGTCTGTCTCTCGCTCTCTCTCTCTCTGTCTGTCTCTCTCTCTCTCTCTCTCTCTCTCTCTCTCTCTCTCTCTCTCTCTCTCTCACCCCAACTGGTCGAGACAGACGACCACCCACCTAGAGCCGGAGGATCTGTCCTAGGTTTCTGCCTTTTAACAGGCAGTTTTTCCTTGCCCTTGTCGCCAAGGTCTTGCTCATGGTGGTACTGTTGGGTCTCTGTAATTAATGTTAAAGAGTTCGGTCTAGACCTGCTCTATTTGAAAAGTGTCCTGAGATAACTTCTGTTATGAATTGGCGCTATACAAATAAAATTGAATTGAATTGAATTGAATTAAATATGACTTAAACCAGCTTAGTGCGGTTCCTTTAATGCCAATTTGATGCTCAAGTCTCTGTAAAAGAATATCATGGTCAATGGTGTCAAATGCAGCACTAAGATCTAATAATACAAGTACAGAGACAAGTCCATTGTCTGAAGCAATCAAAAGGTCATTATTAACTTTAACCAGAGCTGTCTCTGTGCTGTGATGAACTCTAAATCCTGACTGAAAATCCTCAAATAAACTATTGTTATGTAAAAAGTCACACAACTCTTTGGCGACTACTTTCTCCACCGTCACGTTTCTTAATGCTTAAAGTACCTTCTTCGGCCAACAATACAGTCTTTCTGTATCAGACTCAGTTTTAAACCCAAAGTGAAGATACTCATATCAAATAAAACTAGAAATTTTCTACTGTAGCATAGCAAAATAAAATGTATTAACTTTTTTTTATGACTTTTAGTGAATAATAATTTGACACTAGTCTTTCAGACTGTTAATAATGATTCGATTGAGTCCACCTGACAATAATACCTAAGTCAGAGAGGTCAGGATGGATACAGGACAGAGATCAGTGCTGTTGGCATGGCCCGATGCACTTAACAGGTCATAATTCTTTAATGCTGAATTGGATTGAAATCAAATCTGGGAATGTTGTACATAAAGACACATAACACTTGTGTGTAACATTTCATACAATTCTACCGACAAAAGCTCTACAATAATACTAAGTTACACAGGACAGAAAAGATACATGATCAGTGCTGCATACAGGTCAGAGGTCAGTGCTTTAGATACAGGTTAGAGGTCTGTACTGTCAACCCAAAAACTGTAGCGTTCTGGGCCTTTATACATTCTGAACTTTCAATATGTTCAAGATTCAGATTCAAGATTCAAGAAGCTTTATTTATCCCGAGGGAAATTACTGTGCAACAGTTGCAATACAAAGGTGGGAAGGTGTGAATAGGAATCTAAATAAACACAATGTTTATTACACATTTTGTACACAATGATGAGCTGTATTTCTAGTGAATCTTTAGGTTCCAGCTTTCAGATGATGTATACCACTTCTACTTTAAACCTGCTATCTCCCCCTGAAGACCCACTGCCCCCTTCCCCCAAAAAAGACAAAACTTCTACTTATTGATAAAATGAAGAGATGGGAATGTCTGCTTTTGGTTAATTTACTCAATCAAAGTACATAATCTCACTGATAGGATGTAAAACGATTATAAATCAGAACTGATTATTGATGATATTAAAGTGTGTGTTTGCTCCTCAGGAGAGTTCGTCGTCTGAAGGTTGTCACAGTTTCTCAGCGAGCTGTATGACCCAGTTCTCCATCCTGTTCAGGAGGACGTTCCTCAGCATCCTCAGAGACTCGGTGAGAATAACACAGCGCCGCCTGCTGGAAGCTGCCTGCTACTGCAGCTCTCACAATCTTAGTAACGTGTTTGTTTTCATTGGTCGGGCAGGTGCTGACTCACCTGAGGATCTCCTCTCACATCGGGATCGGGGTCCTGATCGGTCTGCTGTACCTGGGCATCGGGAACGAGGCCAAGAAGGTTCTCAGTAACTCTGGGTTCCTCTTCTTCTCCATGTTGTTCCTGATGTTCGCTGCTCTGATGCCCACTGTGCTCACATGTGAGTCCACACACTGTAAAGGATTAATCTTAGAGACGTTCATCTTCAGTCTGTGTCTGCGTTACAAAGACAAACACAGTGAAGTAATGTAGCACTGGTCTACATTTACTCAGGTACTTATTTGAGGTAGAAAGTCCTTGTATATTTACAGTAAGTTACTGGTGGCACAGTTGCTGTATTTAGATTTACATTAAACTACTGTAACTGTACTGCAATACAGTATACACAACAATACTGCATTACTACAATTTGACTGTACTTACTGTATTTTTACCATATTTTGTAATTTGGTCTAATTCTGCTGTAGTTTAATATGTACTGTAATATAAACAGTTATATTAATATTGATATATTACTGATAATTATAATATTTACAAGTAATTATTATTATTGATTTTAAGGGGTTTAAAAAAACGTATATACAAAAATACACACTATATCTCAGCATTTCATTCATTTCTGTGAAAACAAAAAATGAAATTATTCTTTTTAAAGTTTAGATTATTATTTAAAGTATTAATAAAAACTTTGAAGATTTCCTCAGCCCTTGGTCTATCACGTGTACTGAGTAAACTCATCCCAGGCCATCTCCTGGTCCTGGTCTGGATGTTAAACATTTGAATTCATCAAGATCTAAAAACAGTTTATAAATAAATAATAATATAAACAATAAATAATAAAATAATGTTCTTTTGGATCTGATGGTGTTTTGTGTGTTTTCTTCAGTTCCTCTGGAGATGGGAGTTTTCCTGAGGGAACACCTGAACTACTGGTACAGTCTGAAGGCTTATTACCTGGCCAAGACCATGGCTGATGTCCCCTTCCAGGTAACATCACATGACTCCCACAATGCATCTGGCTGCCGGCCAAACAGCTGCAGAAAGACATAAAAATAAAGTTCTACATCTTTTAGAAAAACAGCAGTAAAGTAGTAATCAGTAGTAATCAGCAGCAGTAAAAGTACACAAGTATTCTCAGCTTCGTGTAGTTAAAGAAGGAATCTTTTATTTCTTTTTTGTTTTTATTTTGTTTTACAGACAGACTAAAATGACATGTGAAAAAGCAGATAAAGTGTGATAACACGCAAAATCAAGGAATCAAACATTATTGTACAACAAGCATGTGAAAAGTTTAGAGGTAAAATGTGTCTTTGGTGTAACTGATGAAAACTCTACGAGAGACACAACTGCTCACTGATTGTACATCAGAGACACAAAACTGATCGTTAACAATATTTTGTATTTCCCAAACTCCTTTTTTTAATGTAAACTCTTAATTTGTAAATAAGTAAACAGTAACTAAAGTCATCACTAAATGTAGTGGAGTAGAACACTTGAGTAAATGTACTAATTTTCTCAGTAGATTTAGATTCTTTAGATGTAATAGTTTAACTTTTTGAGCAGGTTCACTCAGGTCAGTTCAGATCTGAACTGGTTTTTTGTCTGACAAAACAGTTTACATCATCTGTCCCTCAAGAAATCTGTTTCTGCTTATACATCAAAATCAGAAGAAAGCTTGTAAATTTAAGCAGTGAGTGAGAACTCAACTTTATTTTAAAGATTATGTCCTTTTGTAGAAGCAATACTTTGGCAGTTTACTTCACTGAATACTGCCCTGTACTGTCTGTCCTCTGTACAGGTAGTATTCCCGGTGGTGTATTGCAGTATTGTCTACTGGATGACGGCTCAGCCTCCAGACGCCGGGCGCTTCTTCCTCTTCCTGTCTCTAGGAGTTCTGACCTCTCTGGTGGCTCAGAGTCTGGGTCTGCTGATCGGCGCCGCCTCCACCTCGCTGCAGGTCAGTTTCTATAAACTCACCTGTGTGAGCTCACAGACAGGTGTGTTCATCTGCTGACCTCACTCCGGTATGTTTGTTTCCTGCAGGTGGCGACGTTTGTTGGTCCGGTCACAGCGATCCCTGTTCTGTTGTTCTCGGGGTTCTTCGTCAGTTTCGACACCATCCCCTGGTACCTGCAGTGGATGTCCTACATCTCCTACGTCAGGTGGGGGCGCTGTTTGATTAAATAAGTCTGCAACAGAACCTTTTAAATATCTACCCTAAAATATAATGAATTTACAAACTAATAATGACGTACAGTACTGCGCTATTTTATAGCAGTATATTCAGAGCAGGAAGGAGCATCAAATAAAAGCATAACAACAAAGTTTGCCAGCCAAAGTTACAACTGTTCTATATGTATCTGTATGCATCACTCTTGGTGCTTCAAAATCGTCCATATTTACTTGAATTATCATCTAAAACAATTCAAAGTCAAATACATCTATGTCCGCTGACCGCTGTCCTCCTGTAAAGTCCTCCTGTGTTGTGTTTCAGATACGGTTTCGAGGGCGTCATCCTGTCTATCTATGGTCTGGATCGAGTGGATCTTCACTGCGATGAAGACGAGACCTGTCACTTCCAGAAGTCTGAGGCCATCCTGAAGGAGCTGGACATGCTGGACGCCAAACTCTACCTGGACTTCATCGTCCTCGGCATCTTCTTCTTTTCTCTGAGGCTCATCGCTTACTTCGTTCTCCGCTACAAGATCAGCGCTGAGAGATAGACGAGGACCAGGATCAGGAGGATGAGTGACAGGAGGAGAGCAGCAGCATCCGGCGTTTAGGACAAAATCTTTAGGCCAAAGTTAGCGTGTAGCTGTGGGGTTTGTCTACATGTGAACTCTGAATCTACTTTGGCTCTCTGTTTAAAAAAATGGCACAAAGAAGAGACGATGTGAGGAGATTTTATTTGGATAAAGAACAAAGGTTAAAGGTCTCTGAGTGTCAGTAGAGGACGAGGTGACGACACGTCAGGTCCTGCAGCAACAGGAGCTGGTCTCCTGATTCCTGAAGGTTTAACTGTGCCACAACCTGTAGGACCACAACAAACTGTCCAACAGAACTGGAGAACGTCTGATTTTTATGCTTCAGAATAAAAGCCTCTGCAGTCCAGGTAAGGAGGTGGGACAGACTTTGGACTCAGTCCTTTGGATTCAGTTTGTTTTTAAAGAGTCTCAGGACGGAGACGACATTTATGTTAATCTAGTTTATCTCTGAGGTGACGACTCTCTGGACTGTGTGTATCTCAGATGAATTGTTTCCTGAATAAAGACTTTATTTACTCCCACGTTACTGACCCATTTCTTTAACAACGTGACCTGAGCTAGTAGTCCACATCGACGTTAGAAGCTTTGTGAGGTTTATTTATACGGGGGCCAAGCCTAAAGGGCATGAAAGCAAGCTGGTTCTGGGAACCCTGAAATCACTCAGATTAATATTGTTATTGTTCTGTTGGTAAAGCTGGTACTGAAGTGAAATTGACAGGGGAGGTACAGACTGCAGAAAATGACACGTGTCTACCAACAAGGTAAGTGTGTACATCAAAAGGATATTGATTCTGAATCAGAATCAGTAATACTTTATTGATCCCAGAGGGGAAATTTGTTCATTACAGTTGTTCCACTCAGACAACAATAAAGAATAAAGAATCTCACAACGTTTCTGCCTTAAGTTATTTTCCAAAAATTGCAAGACCTACATTAATGAACTCCTCCTAGTCCAGTGGTTCAGTCCATATAAAGAGACAAAAACAATCAGAAAGAGACATGAGAGATGACATCATACAACATCATACAGAGGGGCGTTTCTAATTTTATGTCCCCTCTATTTATCAATGGAGGCAAAATAACACAAACACCAGTCAGTATCAGAGTTCAGTTCAGTGAACTGTAAGCCCAGTGGTCTGTTGGCCTGAGATGACCCAAAACATAAAGATAATGTGTAAAATGATTCAGAATCTCATTTATGGAACCTTAGTACTCCAAAGAAACTAATGTTAAGCTGCACTGTGCCTCTGTGACCAGCAGGTGGAGCTGTTTATTTACAACAGAGATAATATGTTATTATGAATTCAAAAAGAAACTAAATTTTATTCATCTGTCAGAAGGTGAAAATTAGTTCAAACAGTTGATGAGGTTGTTCAGGTTGTGTCCAAAAATAAAAACAGTAATGTTATAATACAAGAATCATTTTTTGTGACTGTTTATGATCTATGAGCCTTTCCCTGAGCTCATTAATCAATAATTTCATCAGTTTCATTAAAGGACCAATATGTTAGAGTTTTAGTTCCATAACAGAAGAGGAAGTTTGATGAGGTGGTGAAGCAGCGTGGGATCATGGGAATTGTTGTCTTCACCACCATTGGCGTCATTGCAGTCAGCTTCTCCTGGTTAGGATTCCTTCAGTGTTCATGGTTCAGGAGGTTTCTACCGGGAGCCCAATGATCCACAGAGGTCTCCTCCTCTCCAACACAAACAGACCCGCTGATTAAAACCACTAAACACACTGAATAAAGCAGTTCCACCTTAAACACACTGAATAAAGCAGTTCCACCTTAAACACACTGAATAAAGCAGTTCCACCTTAACAATCACTGCTTCTCCCACGCTGTTGGACAGACAATGGACGTCCCGGAGGGGCTGCGAGCCGAGCTGCTGCTAACGTTAGCTCGTTAGCTTCATCCGGTTCAAATCTAGAGTTAAAAAGCACCAAGATCTAAAGAGTGGATGGTAACAATGTGGCTTCACAGTCAATGTATGACAGCTTCTGATTATTGATTATTGATTGAATCGACTCCATATAGAACATTGTTCTAGAGCTTATACGCTGTCTAATAAGGAAATATTACAGATTACAGATTTCAGTGATAACTTAATATTTTAACATGTTTAATTGTCCTAGAGAGTGGGCAGTGTGATTTCGTCATGTTTACTGTATCAGTTCACAGTAACGAGCCCCGGTGGAGCTCCTCTCTTCATCAACAGCAACTATTTCCATCTGTAACACAACAAGGCCAGACCCCAGAGGCGTCTGTGTGGACACTTGGACACTCTGGAGGCTCTAACCAGCTTCACTAACAGGCCAATTAGCACACAGGGAATCATGGGAGGTCACTTTCTGTCGCGATGGTTACTGAACAGAGAAGCTTAAGTCCTTTGCTTCTGGGGTTTATGCTCCACAGGAAAGACAGCAATGTTTAGTTTGGTAGTGTCTCCCACAGGAGTTTGGCAGCAGCCACCAAAAAAATGTTTTACTTGGAGATTAGAAAGTGAAGAGAATGGCACTTACAGGAAACTCAGATATTTAGGGTTTTAAGGGCCAATAAAGGTTTTATTTAGCATGTTTTATCCAAATAAATACTAATCAATTCAATCAATTCATCAATAATTTCTCTTTCCCCTGAAGAGTACCATCTCTAACACAATACAAGAACACAAACCAGTCTCTTAATGCTCAATATAGACTGAGCGGCAACTGCTGCAGAGTTTTTCCCTGTTTAATGTCCATGAAAAATCATGAAAATCTACATAAATGTTTATTTTTTCACACTGAAACAGAATACAATCATAGATCATCATCCTCTTAAAAGGAAGTTTTTCCTTGCCGCCATCGCCAAGTGCTTGCTCATGTTATAAGGAGTTCTGTCTAGACCTGCTATATTTGAAAAGTGTCCTGAGATAGTTATGATTTGGCGCTTTACAAATAAAATTTAATTAAATTAATTTGAATAGAACAATAAGACTGACAACTCTGTTAGCTTGGATCACAAAGTACCTTGGTCTAAACCACTGACAGTATATATAATATAATATAGATAGATAGATAGATAGATAGATAGATAGATAGATAGATATACTTTATTGATCCCAAGCTGGGAAATTGCAGTGTACCAGCAGCATTACACACAGTAACAACACACAGACATACAAAAAAAAAGCAATATAAAATGCAATATAAAAAATGTATAAATAAGCGGTCTAATTGTAGTGCAAAGTAAAAATATAAGGTGCAGTGAACAGATAAAACTTATAATTTTATATATTGGAGACTGTATTATTATGACCAGAGTTTTAGCTGTTATTGTACAGTGTAATGGCATGTGGCAGGAAAGATTTCCTGTATCTGTCCCTTCGACAGCGGAGCTGGAGCAGCCTGTGAGAGAAGGTGCTCCGCTGTCTGACCACTGTGTGATGGAGACCACGGACGAGACCAAGTACAGAGCCAGCCTTATTGATGATTTTATCAAGTCTGTTGGTGTCGCTGGCTCTGATGCTGCTGCCCCAACACACAGCAGCAAAGAAAATGGCGCTGGCAACAACCGACTGGTAGAAGATCTCCAACATCTTGCTGCACACGTTGAAGGATCTCAGCTTCCTCAGGAAATACAGTCTGCTCATCCCCTTCTGGTACACAGCCTCTGTGTTAGATTTCCAGTCCAGTCTGTTGTCGATCACCACTCCCAAGTATTTGTAGTCCTCCACCTCCTCCACCACCTCCCCCCTGATCCGTAGTGGCTGTGAAGGCGTCCTCTTCCTCCTACCGAAGTCGATCACCATCTCTCTGGTCTTGTTGACATTCAGCCTCAGGTGATTCTGTTCGGACCACTCTACAAAGTTGTCTGCCAGTAGCCTGTACTCACCCTCATCTCCCTCCCTTGTACACCCGACAACAGCTGAGCCGTCAGAAAACTTCTGCAGGTGACATGACTCAGAGTTGTACTGGAAGTCAGTGGTGTATAAGGTGAATAGGAAGGGAGAAAGCACAGTTCCCTGTGGAGCTCCTGTATCGCTGACAACCACGTCAGACAGGACACTGCCCAGACGGACAAACTGTGGCCTGCCTGTCAAGTAGTCAGTAATCCAGGAGATCATAGTGTCGTCAACACCCACCACCCACAGCTTCTCACCCATTAGCAGAGGCTGAATGGTGTTGAAAGCACTGGAGAAATCAAAGAATGTGATCCT
The DNA here is from genome assembly GCF_905237075.1 of Dicentrarchus labrax. Taxonomy (NCBI): domain Eukaryota; kingdom Metazoa; phylum Chordata; class Actinopteri; family Moronidae; genus Dicentrarchus; species Dicentrarchus labrax. The sequence continues at coordinate 1,377,020 of NW_026136704.1, forward strand.
CACAGTGCCTCCCCCACCATCCAGATGCACATGGGCTCGTTGCAGCAGGTAGATGACAGCATCATCGACTCCTAAATGGGGCTGATAGGCAAATTGCAAAGGATCCAGAAACGTCTTCACCTGTGGCCTCAGCTGGGCTAAGACCAGTCTCTCCAGGATGTTCATCACATGCGATGTTAAGGCGACTGGCCTGTAGTCTGCCGGGTCGGATGGCCTCGACTTCTTGGGGACTGGGACCAAGCAGGAGGTCTTCCACAGCAACGGGACTTTCTCCTGACTCAGGCTGAGGTTGTACAGATGTCCCAGTACAGGGGACAGCTGGCTGGCACAGGTCTTCAGGATCCTGGGTGAGATGCCATCAGGGCCTGCAGCCTTTCGCTGATGCAGTTTTTCCAGCTGCCTCGTTACCTGGCCTGTAGTCACCGTTGGGTGGGGGTTGGTGCAGATGTCATCAGTGGAGGAAGAGGAGGGGGGGCAGATGGAGAGGTGTTGTACAGGAGAATGCTGGGGGGAGGGTCGAGCCATTTGGGACAGTGTGAGTGTGTGGGGGGCTGGGGGTGTCAGAGGGGTAGCAGGAGGTGAGCTAAACCTGTTGAAAAACTGATTATACTGGTTAGCTCTATCCAGGCTCCCAGATGTCTTTCCCCTTCATCCCTGTGATGTGCTTCATGCCCGCCCACACATCCCTCACACTGTTCTGTTGGAGTTTGGCCTCCAGCTTTCTCCTGTAGTTGTCTTTGCACGTCCTCAGCATCTCTCGGAGTTCGTGCTGCACTCTCCTCTGCTCCTCTCTGTCTCCCGACCTGAAAGCCGCCTTCTTCTTGCTCAGGAGTGCCTTCAGGTCACTGGTAATCCAGGCCTTGTTATTGGAGAAGCAGTGAACAGTCTGGGGTGGCATAGTGGTGTCCTTGCAGAATCTAATATAATCTGTAATGCAGTGTCATCTTATTCATGTCCTCCCCATGTGAGTACATCCCAGTCTGTCGACTCGAAGCAGTCCTGCAATGCCTCAGCGGTCTCCTGTGTCCACTGTCCTGGTGTGCACAGGCTGCCTTCTCACAAGAGGGACATACTTGGGAGTCATCATGACCAGGTTGTGGTCTGACCTGCCGAGGGGGGAGGGCTGTGGCGTCAAATGCGTCCATGGCATTAACATATAATAAATCCAATGTTTTATTGTCTCTGGTTGGGCAGTCAACATATTGATGGAAGTTATTTAAAGTGTTGTTCAGTGAGGCATTATTAAAATCACCTGTAATAACCATGAACGCATCCGCATGTTCGGTCTGCAGTTTAGCGGTGGTGGAGCTGATGACTTCACAGGCCACCACTGCATCAGCTGACGGGGGGATGTAGACAGCGATAACAATGGTGGACGTGAACTCCCTAGGCAAATAATACGGGCGCATTCCCACAGCCAGCATTTCAATGTCCGGGGTACAGAGACGTTCCTTCACACTGACATGTCCAGGATTGCACCACCTCTCACTCACATACAGTGCAAGCCCGCCACCCTTCTTCTTCTGTTTTGTAACAGTCTCTGTCTCCACGTACCAAACTGTAACCGGGAACCTCAACGCTGCTGTCCGGGATGTGCGAGTGCAGCCAAGTTCACTGAAGCAAAAAAAGGTACACTTGTGGTATTCCCTCTGGGTCATCCCCCGATAGTCTAGGCCTATAGCAGCATAACTAAGGGATGGTTCAGGACTCATCTGATCCAGCCCTAACTATAAGCTTTATCAAATATTATTAGATTATAAGCCATTAGGCAAAACTTTCTTCAGCAGATGTCTATCTGACAGTGCTGTAGCTAAATTTAAGGAGGAGATTCCTTCAGTGTTTAATTCAATGCCATGGCTGAATTTAACAGAGTCCTACAACGACTTTAGTCCCTCTGAAATTGATAATCTTGTCGATAGTGCTACAGGCTCACTACGATCAACATTAGACTCTATCGTTCCTATAAAAAGGAAATTATTAAAACATAGGAGACTAGCACCTTGGTACAACCACCAAACCCGCCAGTTAAAACAAATAGCTAGGAAATCTGAAAGGAAATGGCGCTCTTCTAAATGATCAGAATATCGCTCAAATTGGCAAGATAATCTTAAAACTTATAGAAAGGCCCTCCGTAATGCCAGAGGAGCCTATTACTCAGCACTAATAGAAGAAAAAAGAATAACCCTAGGTTCCTCTTCAGCACTGTAGCCAGGCTGACAGAGAGTCACAGCTCTATTGAGCCACATATCCCCATAAACTTAAGTAGCAATGACTTCATGAGCTTCTTCTATAATAAAATTATTACTATTAGAGAGAAAATTAATCACCAACTGCCATCAACAGTTATCAGTGGCTCTCCAAGTTCAGGGACTTCTGCCAATGTAAACTTAGATATATATTTAGACTGTTTTTCTGCTATCGATCTTCATCAGTTAACTTCAATCATTTCTTCATCGAAGCCCTCAACCTGTCTATTAGACCCGATCCCAACTAGGCTGCTTAAAGAAGTTGTTCCCTTAATTGGCAGTTCTTTACTGGATATGATTAATCTTTCTTTATTATCAGGATATGTACCACAGTCCTTTAAAGTAGCTGTAATTAAACCCCTTCTTAAAAAGCCCACTCTTGACCCAGGGGTTTTAGCCAACTATAGACCGATTTCTAACCTCCCCTTCCTCTCTAAGATTCTGGAGAAAGTAGTCGCCAAAGAGTTGTGTGACTTTCTATATAACAATAGTTTATTTGAGGATTTTCAGTCAGGATTTAGAGTTCATCACAGCACAGAGACAGCTCTGGTTAAAGTTAATAATGACCTTCTGATTGCTTCTGACAATGGACTTGTCTCTGTACTTGTATTATTAGATCTTAGTGCTGCATTTGACACCATTGACCATAATATTCTTTTACAGAGACTTGAGCATCAAATTGGCATTAAAGGAACCGCACTAAGCTGGTTTAAGTCATATTTATCAGATCGCTTGCAGTTTGTAGACGTTAACGATGAATCTTCAATAAATACTACAGTTAGTCATGGAGTTCCACAAGGTTCTGTACTTGGACCAATACTATTTACTTTATATATGCTCCCTTTAGGCAACATTATTAGGAATCACTCCATTAACTTTCACTGTTATGCAGATGATACGCAGTTATATCTATCAATCAAGCCCGATGAAATTAATCAATTATCTAAATTACAAACATGTCTTAAGGACATAAAATCCTGGATGACCTGCAATTTTTTTATGTTAAACTCAGAAAAAAACGAAATTCTTGTTCTTAGCCCCAAAAACCTTAGAGACTCACTGTCTAAAGATATAGTTACTCTAGATGGCATTAACTTGGCCTCTAGCACCACTGTCAGGAATCTTGGAGTTATCTTTGATAAGGATTTGTCATTTAACTCCCACATAAAGCAGACCTCTAGGACTGCCTTCTTTCATTTATGTAATAATACAAAAATTAGACACATACTATCACAGACAGATGCAGAAAAACTAATCCATGCATTTGTTACTTCAAGGCTGGATTACTGCAACTCTTTATTATCAGGTTGCCCCAATAAGTCCATTAAAACAATTAATTCAGAATGCTGCAGAACGAGTACTGACAGGAACTAGAAAAGGAGATCACATCTCTCCTGTACTAGCTTCTCTGCATTGGCTACCTGTAAAATGTAGAATACAATTTAAAATCCTCCTCCTCACCTATAAAGCTCTTCATGGTCAGGCCCCTTCATATCTTAAAGAGCTCATAGTACCCTATTACCCCTCTAGAACACTATGTTCTCTGAATGCTGGGCTACTTGTGGTTCCTATAGTCTCTAAAAGTAGAACAGGAGCCAGAGCCTTCAGTTACCAAGCTCCTCTCCTGTGGAACTAGCTTCCAGTTGTGGTTCGGGAGGTGAATTTCGTTTTTTTTTTTCGAGTTTAACATCAGAAAATATCAGCTCATCCATGTTTTTATGTCCTTAAGACATGTTTGTAATTTAGATAACTGATTAATTTCATCAGTTTTGAACGATAGATATAACTGGGTATCATCTGCATACAGAGAATATTGGAACATCATGGCAGTGATAGAGTTCCCTACTCTTGAAAACAGAGAAACAACCTCCAATGTTGTCAGGAGAGTCCCAGTCACTCCAGTAATACAGGCAGCACCTACTAGCCACCAGCCCCTCCCTGCAGCACAGCCACCATCATCCAGCCAGCACCATCCCATCCATTAGTCGTCTTCCAAGAGACAGTGAGTAGAAACCTCCACCAGTGCACTTCAGAGTCCATTTAAAAAGAGACTCTTACTTGCCCTGGAAGAGGAAAACTCCAGGCCCCATCCACACTCCCAACCCCACCTCCAACAGATGTTGATTAAGTTTTTTACAAGAACTTGCTGCCATTGCTCAGGAGGCGTCCTGAAAGAAAAAGAGATAAAGATGAAAGTCCATCAGTTTTTAGCCTGTGCTATGTTCCATTTTGTGGCACGTAAAATGTTGAATTGTTGAAGTTTAATATAATTAATAAATATTTTTTTACACAACAAAACTTTATATTGGTTATTTTATAACTCACTGCTTATATCACAACTAAGTGGACTCCACTCACCTAAGTCACAATCAGGTGTTGGCCCAGTTGAACCACTTATAAATGGACATCAGGGAGCAGCTCAAACTTCCAACACATACACTGCATGAAAAACATCCATTCTGAATGAAATCTTTATGAAGTCTTGGAAGTTACAGTCTTTGCAAACTTGCAAGAAAATCATCCAATCATGGCGTGTGATTCATCATTTCAAACTGATCACAAACACCACTGACAATGTCTTTTTAATGTGAAACTACTGATTTGTTTGTCAACCCTTGTGGACAAAATACCTCACATGCACACACGTTACTGTCAGAGTCAGGATAAGTATTAACTTCACAACACCATTTTCAGAATACAAAATGAATATTGGCCAGCGGACTCACACAGCCTTGTGGTACGTTTAGTTGTAATTCTAACTTCTGAAATTGTTTAATTATATCATTATATTCTGTAACCTGCCCAGAGTTTAGTTCCATCTTCTAAATTTTCAGTTAGGGTTCAAGAGGATGCCAAATTATGTTACATATTGAAATCAAACTCCACAAAGAGCAGTCTAACTTGGATGGGTGGGTGGTTTCGTTGCTTAGTAATACATTTTATACACTGAATATGTTTACATGCACATTGATTTTCCACTATTATTCCGAATACGACAATATTCCACATAAGGGTGGTGTAAACAGCATATTCTGTTTGGATATTCTTAATTTGCCTTGATTCTGGATGGAGCATTTTCAGATTAAGACATTTGGGATATGCCAATATAAGTTTTAGGAGTATTCTTGTATACACCACATTGGTAATATGTGTCTCATTTGGGGTTTTCACAGCAGTTTGCCCGTTTATGGTCAGCTCTGTGTAGCTCTAACAAACCAACTAGCCAACAGTTTGCATTCCAAAAGAAAAGCCCACATTTCTCTCTGGAAGGAGAAACCCACCTACTGTGAAATATTTTGAAAGACTTGGATATCAACAGGTTTCTGGATGTGTGCAAATATCACAAGACCAACCTTTACAAGAAGGTGGTTGATTTAGAAAATCCTTTGATGAAAAGAGACAAAATGGCTCTTGTGATGTGAACTGTGCCTTTACCTTATTTGACCCCTACCCCAACACGTAGTATAATCTCATTACCCTGAGATATTTACTTTTGTTAAGTTTAGAAAACTACAGTCTGTAATTATGTTTAACTGTAGGAGTGTCACGCTGGCAATGTATTACAAATAAGAAAAGACATTCTCTATTCTAGAGCATTATAAATTTAAATGTTACAGCAGCACGAGAAGCAAGAAGATATGGGAAACAGACAAAAAGTGTTTGAAGTGAGGTGAAACAAATAAAAATACAATAAATAAGTTTATTAGATGAGACTCAAAAGCTACGTACAGTTTACATACAAATTATAATAGCTTAACAGTGATTTGTGCAAATATGCAGAAAATGTTAGTCTAGACATACAAAGCCGAAGGCCTCATAGTATACTCACTTGTTTATCAAATATGTAATATATATTGTAATATAGTATAAATAAAAATATATGTATATACGTGTAATTATACATCTGACACAACATGGTTCACAGTTTAAAACTGTTGTACAGCTTTATCAGGAGTTTTGTGAACATTATATTCGAGGAAACGCAGAAGCACAAATAAGAAAACCTGTGACACAACTTAACAATCTGCTTTTGAAAGCAGACTTTTACAAGTGCCACGGATTTTGGACATTTTCAGTCCGTACATTACAGGGTTGAAGAGCGGCTGGCATGTAAGAAAGTATAATGATAAAAGAATGCGCAAAATATTGGGTACATTTTTCATATTAAACCTGCTCTGTAATACTTCAAAACTAGCCCCAAAAGAAAAGTTCAAGATGGAGGCGAGGTGAGGAGTGCAGGTACTGACAGCTTTTTGTCTGGTCTGTTGTGAACCAGAAAAACAAACTAGAAGAATCTTCATATAAGTGAACATGATAAAAGTCAAAGCACCAAAGATAATGCCAAAAGTGGCAATGAGACCATATAAGTTAATTATACTGGTGTCAGAGCATGCCAGTTTGACAACAGAGTGGGTATCGCAGTAAACTTTGTTAATGATGTTCCCACACAGCTGTAAAGGAGTAGTCAAAGATAACAAAACAACCATTGCAAAACAAGGGTATAACCATGTTAGAGCAATGAGCACAGCAATCTTATTAGTTGTCATACGTGTGTTATATTGTAGAGGACAACAGATAGCGAGGTATCTGTCATAAGACATAATGGCTAAGTTTAAATATTCTACAGCTCCATAAGAGTGTACACAGAAAATCTGCAGGAAACAAAATGAAGTAGAAACAGTGTGAATGTCAGAGAGAATCTGAACCAAAAGCATTGGAAACAACCCTGTACTACCATACAGTTCATTTACAAACAGGCTGCACAGAAATATGTACATAGGTTCATGTAAGCTTCTGTTCATACAGATAATCACAATGAGCAAAAGATTGGCACAAACAATGAAAACATATAAAGATATAATTACCAGGAAATATAAGTATTTAAAATTCCCAGTGTCAAAATAGGCAGCAAGTGTGAAATAAGAAACCTGTGTGGAGTTTATCATCCTCAATTTGGTTCATACAAATTCTAACATGCACACCAAAGAATAGTTATGTTACCTTTTGTTATACATTTGTTTAAACTAAGACTGGGTTGGCATAATGTGCAACTTTAATATCGAGTACACATAAATCCTAAACAGATTCATTATCAAGGAAACAGTTTCAAACACCCTCAAAGTCAAGATAATGCTGAGGTTAGAAGTTATTAATAAAATGTCTGAGCACTGACTTGTTCTCCTGCTGTAGCCATTCGGTGATTCCATCTTAACTGAGCTCAAACTCTGCCTCAACTTCTTTTAAAGACACCCGCAGCAGTGACCTCATTGTGAAAGAAAACACGTGCACTTTTTCAAGACAGTTTAGGAAGAATCTGAACATGAAGTTGTGAACAAACTGTATCTTGTGGCCATTTTTCATTCATTCATCTTCATCCGCTTATCCGGGATTGGCAGCAGAGGACCCCAAACTTCCCGCACATCGGCCAACTCTGACTGCCTACCCAGGCCGTGGAGAAACCACCTGGTCCTCGGTCTCCCCCCGCCTTCTCCCCCCAGGAACACCTCCCTCGGGAGGCGCCCTGGAGGCATCCTCACCAGATGCCCGAACCATCTCAGCTGTCTTCTCACCCTATCCCTAAGGGAGACGACGGCCACCCTCCTGAGGAAACCCATTTCGGCCGCTTGTACCCACGATCTTGTTATTTCGATCATGACCATAGGTGATGGTAGGAACAAAGATCGACCGGTAGATCGAGAGCTTCGCCTTTCGGCTCAACTCTCTTTTGGTGACAACTGTTTGATTAAGGGACCGCAATACTGCCCCTGCTGCCCCGATTCTCTGGCCAATGTCCTGCTCCATTCTACCCTCACTCGTGAACAAAACCCTGAGGTACTTGAACTCCTTCACTTGGGGTAAGGACTCACTCCCTACCCAGAGTAGACAATCCACCGGTTTCCTGCTGAGAACCATGGCCTCCGATTTAGAGGTGCTGATCCTCATCCCAGCTGCTTGACACACAGCTGCGAACCAATCCAGTGAGTGCTGAAGGTCACAGGCCGATGATGCCATCAGGACTACATCATCCGCAAAAAGCAACGATGTAATACTCAGCCCACAGAACGGCAACCCCCTCACAACTACGCCTCGATATCCTGTCCATGAAAGTCACAAACAGGATTGGTGACAAAGCGCAGCCCTGGCGGAGGCCAACACCCACTGGAAACGAGTCCGACTTACGACCAAGAATCCGGACACAACTCGTGCTTTGGAAATACAGGCATTGGATAGCCCTGAGAAGTGACCCCCTCACCCCATACTCCCGCAGCACTTCCCACAGGATATCCTGGGGAACCCGGTCATATGCCTTCTCCAAATCCACAAAACACATGTAGACCAGATGGGCATATTCCCAGGCCCCTTCCAGTACACCTGCACTGTTCGTCTTCAATCAAAGGTTAGACAATCAACCGGACCCTCCTTTCCAGCACCTTAGAGTCAACTTTCCCAGGGAGGCTGAGTAGTGTGATGCCTCTGTAGTTTGCACACACCCTCTGGTCCCCCTTTTTAAATAGGGGAACCACCACCCCAGTCCACCACTCCTTCGGCGCTTTCCCTGACTTGAATGTTGAAAAGGCGTGTCAACCAAAACAGCCCCTCAACACCCAGAGCCTTCAGCATTTCTGGGCGAATCTCATCAATCCCCGGGGCTTTGCCACTGTGGAGTTGTTTGACTACCTCAGTGACCTCCCGTAGGGAAATTGATGTAGATCCACCATCACACTCCAGCCCTGCCTCTATCACAGAGGGCGGGTTTGTTGGTCTAGTTGGGTTCAGGAGTTCCCCAAAGTGTTCCTTCCACCGCCCAATTACCTCCTCAGTTGAGGTCAGCAGTGTCCCATCCCTGCTGTACACAGCTTGAATGCTTCCCTGCTTCCCCCTCCTGAGGTGTCGGGTGGTTTTCCAGAAGTGCCTGGGTGCCGTCTGAAAGTCCTTCTCCATGACTTCTCCGAACTTCTCCCACACCCGCTGTTTTGCATCCCTCACAGCTGCGGCCTGTCGCTACCCTGCAACTGCCTCAGGAGTCCCCTGGGATAACATATCCTGGAAGGCCTCCTTCTTCAGTCTGACGGCTTCCCTGACCACTGGTGTCCACCACCACGTTCGAGGGTTACCACCCCTTGAGGCACCCAAGGCCTTAAGACCACAGCTCACAGCCGCAGCTTCAGCAATAGAAGCTTTGAACACCAACCACTTCCCCCGCCACCTAACCCAACTCACCACCAGATGGTGATCAGTTGACAGCTCCGCCCCTCTCTTTACCCGAGTGTCCAATACATGCACCCTCAAGTCTGATGATACGATCACAAAATCGATCATAGACCTTTGGCCTAGGGTGCTCTGGTACCACGTACACTTATGAGCATCCCTATGTACGAACATGGTGTTTGTTATGGACAACCCATGACTAGCACAGAAGTCCAGTAACAACACACCGCTCGGGTTCAAATCGGGGAGGCTGTTCCTCCCAGTCACACCCCTCCAAGTGTCTCCATCATTGCCCATATGTGCGTTGAAGTCTCCCAGGAGAACGATGGAATCCCCTACTGGAGCCCCCCCCGATCGTAGGCATAGGGAGCGTAGAAGTAAGCCCCACCAGATCTAATTGATAGCGCTCCACCTCCCGCACCAGTTCCAGACGGGGGCCCCGGGCTTCCTCCGGGCCGGGTCTCTTGACATCTTCCACGTACTTCCATGGGGTCTTCTGTGAACCATTCTTAGTCTGACCACTTTGCCTTGGGAGACCCTACCAGGAGCATATTGCTCCCGACAACACAGCTCTCAGTTTCATAGAAGCACCCAAACCTCTCCACCACAGTAAGGTGATGGTTCCCGGAGAGGTCTTGTGGCCACTAAATAATCCAAAATGTGTACTATGAATACAGTAGAATTAGGAGCCACTGATGTAGTAAATTGTGACCTCAATATAATTGCCATTGCCATCCCTTGAACCCAGATGCTTTCTCTGTGCATCTCAAACAATTCAATTCAATTCAATTCAATTCACTTTTGTAGCCCATATAAATCACCTATGCAAGACCTCCTTCTACCACCTTCGTAACATTTCAAAACTCCGCCCCTTTCTGTCTCTCTCAGATGCTGAAAAGCTGGTGCATGCCTTTGTCTCCTCCAGACTGGACTACTGTAACGCACTTCTCATTGGGATTCCTAGCAAGAGTCTGCAGAGGCTTCAGTACATCCAAAACTCTGCAGCTAGGATCCTGATGAGAGTACGGAAACATGAGCACATTACCCCCATTCTCAACTCACTCCACTGGCTTCCCATCTCCCATCTTCCCAACAAATGCATGGATTAGTTTTTCTTCATCCGTCTGTGACAAGATGTGTCTAATTTTTGTAATATTACTTAAATGAAAGAATAATTCCTAATAATGTTGCCTAAAGGGAGCATATATAAAGTAAATAGTATTGGTCCAAGTACAGAACCTTGTGGAACTCCATGACTAACTGTAGTATTTATTGAAGATTCATCGTTGACGTGTACAAACAATCTGATAAGTATGACCTAAACCAGCTTAGGGCGGTTCCTTTAATGTCAATTTGATGCTCAAGGCTCTGCAATAGAATATTATGGTCAATGGTGTCAAACGCAGCACTAAGATCTAATAATACAAGTACAGAGACAAGTCCATTGTCAGAAGCAATTAAAAGGTCGTTATTAACATTAACCAGAGCTGTATCAAATTGTCATTAAAGGAACCGCACTAAGCTGGTTTAGGTCATACTTATCAGATTGTTCTCAGTTTGTACACGTCAACGATGAATCTTCAATAAATACTACAGTTTGTCATGGAGTTCCACAAGGTTCTGTGCTTGGATCAATTCTATTCGCTTTATATATGCTTCCCTGAGGCAACATTGCCAAATTGCTAATTGATAAATATAACTTGGTATCATATCCATAACAGTGTAATTCACAGAGCCTCGCCTCCAGCGCAGTAAATAAACTGCACTTAATACAGGTACCATTATCGCTAAAGGAGGCAGAGGAATAACTGACACACTGAGCAAGACAGAGCAGAGGGAGAGGGAGAAGCCATCGCTAACTGCTAATGCTAATGTAGCTAGCGTGTGCCTACATTTAAATTTTAATTGGGTAAATAGCCGCTGTAACGTGTAAAACAATACGTTTTAGCGTTCACTGGACAGAGCTACAGCAGCAAACACTGTACACAGCAGCAGGCAGTAACCGGAAATGACACAGTATTTAGTGCACACAAATTAGTCTACAACAAACAATGTGTACTACAGAATTTTCTTTAATTAAACAATAGTATCAATCAGTGGGGCCTTCCATAAGGAGATTACACTGCTGCTGTGGGTGTCTTCTACCCTGAAAAGCTTAAAAGGAGCAGAAACAGAGTTGCGGTTCAGTTACGATGGGCTCACTATGTCTCAGCAGACAGCAAGACAGCAGATGATTACACAAATTAACACAATGTCACAAACTTTGTTACATAGTTTATTAGCATTATTTTGACTTTGAAAAGGACACGGTCCATTTGGTAAAATTGTTGCTGTGAGAATGAATTTGTTGAGTCTTACTACAATAATTTATGTTCATGTGTGCTTGATCTGTCAGCTTTACATTGTACCAAACAAGCACAGCTTTAAAACTGGTAAATTTTAACAACCCTTTGGATAACAAAAGTAACATTATTGTTTCATGTGATCAGTTAACGAAACAGAGGATCATGATAAACTCTACACAGTTTTCATATTTCACACTTGCTGCCTACTTGGACAGCGGGCTGTTACAATACTTATGTTTCCTGTGTGTTCTGTGTATATATTTTTTTGCTGTTTGTGCCAATCTTTTGCTCATTGTGATTATCTGTATGAACAGAAGCTTACATGAACCTATGTACATATTTCTGTGCAGCCTGTTTGTAAATGAACTGTATGGTAGTACAGGGTTGTTTCCAATGCTTCTGGTTCAGATTCTCTCTGACATTCACACTGTTCCTGTTCCCTTTTGTTTCCTGCAGATTTTCTGTGTGTACTCATATGCAGGTGTAGAATTTTTCAACTTAGCTGCGATGTCTTTTGATAGATACCTTGCTATCTGTTGCCCTTTACAATATAACACACATATGACATCTAACAAAGTTTTCATTATAATTGCTCTCATATGGTTCCTCATATTTCTTGTAAATTTAGTTGGACTCTTTTTGATTGTTCCTTTACAGCTGTGTGGGAACATCATTAACAAAGTGTACTGTGATAACCACTCTATTGTGAAACTGGCCTGCTACGACACCACAGTCAATACTGTCTACGGACTGTTTGTTAGTGCGTTCTCAGTCTTTGGCCCTCTCATTTTAATTCTTTACACTTACATAAAAATTCTCAGTGTTTGTTTTTCTGGTTCTAAACAGACCAGACAAAAAGCCGTCAGTACCTGCACTCCTCACCTCGCCTCCCTGCTGAACTTTTCTTTTGGAGTTTGTTTTGAAATATTACAGAGCAGATTTAATATGAACAGTGTACCAAATGTGTTGCGCATTTTTTTGTCGTTATACTTTCTAACATGTCCACCACTCTTCAACCCTGTAATGTATGGACTGAATCTGTCCAAAATCCGTGTAGCATGTAATAGTCTGATTTCATATGTGCGTCATAACAGTCATCTAACAGATTAGTCTGTTGTCTTTTACCAGGCACGCAGTATTTTATGTAGAACTGTGCTTTGTGTTATAATTTAAAAAAAAAACATATTTACTCCTGTTTTGCTTTTTTAAGCACAGAGAATACTGACTTTAAAACAATTTTAGAAACAGTTGCCTTCACTATGTTGTTTTTTAGATTTGCGTTCAATAGCAGAAGGAAATTCAAGAGCCAATTGTAGTCTGCAAAAAGCATGTTTAACATTTTACTGAGACAGATTTACTCATTGGAGTGGCAATACTCATAATCACTCATGTATAATTACAGGCAGTTGCTTTGACTTTGGTCCGAATTTCATAATTACAAATGATCCAATTGATAAAGGTCAAGACAGAGGTCAGATACCTTTTGTTGATGTGCTCCAGTCTGAAAACAGATTTTTGGCAGAAAAAAATTATCCTGAGATGATGAAAACAATAATAATAATAATGATAATATCTATCTGCTATCCTGTGTTTTGTATTGTTCTCTAGTGTGTTTGGTGTTTCTCCTCAGAGTGGTACTGTGAGTTCAGGGTTGAAAACAAATAAAAGAGGCTGTGGTTGGTCCTTACACAAGTATCCATGTCCCATTTATTATTTTCTTATTAAACAACTAAGGTTGATTTTATGCCATTTTGAATTTTGTCAAATGTTAGAGCTGGCCCTTAAGGTTTACCCAGATGCTGTGGGAATGGCTTATATTGTATGACACTTCCAAATGTCACATTTGGAAGTGCAACCACATTTGGTGTACATAAGATGTCTGAGTAATCATGACAAATTTGGTGCCATTTGGCCTATAGGTGGTGCTATAGCAGGCTCAACTAATCTAACTATGAGAAAGGAATGTCTGTCTGTATGTATGTATGTGTGTATGACTTTCCTTAGCATATCAAGAACCGTTCATCCAATCGTCCACACACTGTATTGCTGAGCACCCAAGAGAGTGCAGTGTCAAGTGCGAAGTCAATCCGATGAGTGGTCCTTGAGAACACTGCAAGCAGGAAGTCCAGGGGCCAAACAAGCATGTGTGTATATATTTGTGTGATTTATACCAGAAAAACCACACAGCAGCTTCACTCCTGAATCCTGCAGGATGTCGTTGTAATTCAGGTCCAGCTCTCTCAGATGGGAGGGGTTGGACTTCAGAGCTGAGACCAGAGAAGAACAGCTGATCTCTGACAAACTGCAGAGCCTCAATCTGAATAAAGAATAAAAGATGTGAGTTTAGAAGACAATGTTCCTGCTTGAAATGATTCAGTGTTTAATAATCTGTTCAGAGCTGAAGAAGGTTTACAATGTACAAGTTTAGAAAATGGAAACTCCAAACACCTGAACCCAACAGGATGCAGGTTGCAAACTGTAAAATACAAAGAGTGAAAAAGAGCTCTCATTAATATTAATGACAACGTGCTGCTGCTTCAATAAAGACGTAGTGACTTCAGCTCTTAACCTCTGCCATTAGGGACGGACTGATACACTCACACTCTGTGTGTAAGATCATTGGTGCCCCACTCCCTTCCCTGCAAGACATATACATCACCCGCCTTACCCGTAAAGCTACCTCGATGGTGAGCGACGCAAGCCACCCTGCACACAGTCTGTTCAGCCTCCTGCCGTCTGGAAGAAGGTATAGGAGCCTCCGTGCCCGCTCCACCATACTCACTAAAAGCTTCATCCACCAAGCTGTCAGGAAGCTAGATTCTCTCCCCAGCCACATCCTCCAGGCTGTCAAAAAGCTGAACCCCCCCAAAAAAAATCACTCCGGAAACTGGACAAAGTGTCTCCTGCACTACTATTATTATTAGTTTTACCATTACTATCACCACATACCACATAGATTAAAATTGGCTGCTATTTATTTATTACTGTACTGTTTATACTGTATACTGTTTATACTGTTTACTGTATACTGCATACTGTTTATACTGGCTGCTATTTATTTATTACTATACTGTTTATACTGTTTACTGTATACTGCATACTGTTTATACTGGCTGCTATTTATTTATTACTATACTGTTTATACTGTTTACTGTTTACTGTATACTGCATACTGTTTATACTGGCTGCTATTTATTTATTACTATACTGTTTATACTGTTTACTGTATACTGCATACTGCATACTGTTTATACTGGCTGCTATTTATTTATTACTATACTGTTTATACTGTTTACTGTTTACTGTATACTGCATACTGTTTATACTGGCTGCTATTTATTTATTACTATACTGTTTATACTGTTTACTGTTTACTGTATACTGCATACTGTTTATACTGGCTGCTATTTATTTATTACTATACTGTTTATACTGTTTACTGTATACTGTTTACTGTATACTGCATACTGTTTATACTGGCTGCTATTTATTTATTACTATACTGTTTATACTGTTTACTGTATACTGTTTACTGTATACTGCATACTGTTTATACTGGCTGCTATTTATTTATTACTATACTGTTTATACTGTTTTTTTTACTGACTGTTCTTTTGCAATGTTACTGTTGCAAATATATCTTACATAATTTTTCTGCTGCTATTACCATCTGCCTTTTTGCACTACCATAAGTATTGTATAAGTATCGTATTGTATATTTTATATTATTGTATATTTTATATTTTATTGTCTGTTGTGAAATTGAATGTTTAAATTTTAGTATATTTAGTATTAGGTTATATATATATTTTACAGAAGTAGTTCATTAAAGAGCAAACTGAAACCGTTACACACAGAATCAGAACAGCTGATCTGAGGAAGAGCCAAACTAGCAAATACATCTGAAACTGATTCTTTCAGATTTTCAATAGTTGCAAATCTTAACTGTGACTTCAACGTGATAATTAGGCGGTTTAAAAGTTAGTATCAGTCCTCTTAGATTACATTACAGCTTTTTTAGTGACTGACAGCTGTCACAGATACTGAGAGGAAGATGGATGAGGGATTTCTCTTTGTCAGGGTCATAAAGAGTTTAATCAGTTTAGTCAGCAAATATAGTTTAGAATTAAAGCTGCAAGCAGCGATGAACGGGCCCTCGCCCTCCGCGCAACTCGGGGTGTGCTGCGGCCGCGTCACGTGCCAGCGTAACGCGTGCGAAGCAAAACATGAAAAATTTCACGTAAATCAGATAAAAAACCACTACGCAACGCTTCCTGTCCAAATCTGAAGTCGATCCGATCAATTCCCTAGGAGGAGGAGTTCAAATACAACGTGTGCAAATCGCCAGAAATGACCGCTAAATCCAAAATGGCCAACTTCCTGTTGGGTTTGGGATACGGCAACTGACGTGTGCCATGTTTCATGAGTTTTTGAGCATGGGAAAGCCTCCAAATATGCGTTTGTTTGGGAGGAAGAAAAAGAAAGAGAATTCCTTTAATTACAATAGCGCCTTCACACGGTCTAATAAACAAACATGACACTGTCATTGAAAATTAGTCAAATAAATGAAATACATCATTTGTTATATAATGAGTCTTACTTTGAGTCTGAGGGTCCAGGTTCATTACTGAAGTATGGAGTTTCATATTTGGATCGGTTACTTTTCATAGACAGCTGGACTCTGGAGATTCTGCTCTCTGTCTGTTAGACTGAATTCTGCAAACACCAACATGTTTTCATTCCTGTCACTTGAATCTTTGATTAGCTTCTCAAATTACTTTGTCATCAGATAATTTATCAAGGTACGGCCCACGGGCCAGTAGCAGCAAACATTTTGTATGCCCCCGAAATGTGATGGTTTATTTGGCAACCCATTAACTTGTGGGCAGCCCCCTTTCACTGTTCCCCTTCCGCTGTGTACAGACTGACAATCGCTCTGCAGAGAGAGGCAGAGAGAGAGAGAGAGAGAGAGAGAGAGAGAGAGAGAGAGAGAGAGAGATCAGTTCTCTTACTGTGTCTGAGGGTCCAGGTTCATTCCTGAACTCTGGAGGATCATGTTTGGACCGGTCACTCTTCAGATATTTAAGTGTTTATTAATGTACAGTATTTGTCAAACATTGGAATGTTTCCCATGAAGACGTATTATAAAAGCATGTTTTACTATATTATCATTCAGTATCTGTTTATACAGCAGCATTCACTTACAGCTAGAGTTATAGTTGTTAATAAATACAATAATAATCACAATGCGTACAACACATTGCAGTGTGTTATTAAGTATTTTTTTGTCTATGTTTATACAGTGCTTATAAATGCTAAATAAGCGTCTTTTAATAAAGTGTGGCTATGTACATGACAATGTATCATGATAAATGGCGATGAGGTTATTTTAACAACATTGTGCCACGAAAAAGGCCTTTTTGTTTGTACAACTTCAGCGAAGCAGCCCCGGCATCACATTTCACATACACGCACAGAAATCAGTAAGCACATAAGCATCATATCCAGCCTCTTGGACCCATACCCCAGACCCAACAGGAAGTCAGCCATTTTGAATTTAATGTGCAATTTTGGCGAATTTCTTACCATTTCCAGGCATTGTAACGTTAGTGAATAATCCGCCCAAAACTTCACATGTTTGAGTCCTGTCCTGAACACACTACATGCCAATATTCAGACATAGCACCACAGAAAGTAAGTCTTAATGATCATCTGCTTTACGTACGTTTTTGCACAGCGTGGTGTATGTGTGATACACAGCCACATGACACTGCCAGAGCACACCCCAACGCATGTGGACTGCGAGGGGCCCATTCATCACGGCTTGCTGCTTTAATTACTAATTACTAACTTATTATTTCTGTCATTACATCTCATTATATATAAGTAGCCTCCATACTTATGGAAGAAAAAGGTTGAAGTTGGTCCCCCTGACAAGCAGAGGGCAGTGCTCTGAGAGAGATCCACCAAATCTAGAAACTCAGCTAGTCTATTGTTCCATCAATTCAATTTCAATTCAATTCAATTCAATTTTATTTGTATAGCGCCAATTCATAACAGAAGTTATCTCAGGACACTTTTCAAATAGAGCAGGTCTAGACCGAACTCTTTAACATTAATTACAGAGACCCAACAGTACCACCATGAGCAAGCACTTGGCGACAAGGGCAAGGAAAACTGCCTGTTAAAAGGCAGAAACCTAGGACAGATCCTCCGGCTCTAGGTGGGTGGTCGTCTGTCTCGACCAGTTGGGGTGAGAGAGAGAGAGAGAGAGAGAGAGAGAGAGAGAGAGAGAGCGACAGACAGACAGACAGGTGCACAGCAACAACAGTATTGGCAATGGCAGTCAAGCAGGACCATGGCAGGAGGCTCCACCAGGATCCATGAGAACCTGCGAGACGGAAAGCACAAGAACTCCGGGGAAGAAGTGGAGTTAGTAACATGCATTAAAGGGACATGAATGAGTGCAGAAAGAGAGAGGAAGAGAGTAGCTCAGTGCACCATGGGAAATCCCCCGATAGTCTAGGCCTATAGCAGCATAACTAAGGGATGGTTCAGGACTCACCTGATCCAGCCCTAACTATAAGCTTTATCAAGAGGAATGTCTTAAGCCTACTCTTGAATGTGGTGAGGGTGTCTGCCTCCCGAACCACAACTGGAAGCTGGTTCCACAGGGAGGGCTTGGTAACTGAAGGCTCTGGCTCCTGTTCTACTTTTAGAGACTATAGGAACCACAAGTAGCCCAGCATTCAGAGAACGTAGTGTTCTAGTGGGGTAATAGGGTACTATGAGCTCTTTAAGATATGAAGGGGCCTGACCATGAAGAGCTTTATAGGTGAGGAGGGTATTTTAAATTCAATTCTACATTTTTAGGGAGCCAATGCAGAGTAGCTAGTACAGGAGAGATGTGATCTCTTTTTCTAGTTCCTGTCAGTACTCGTGCTGCAGCGTTCTGAATTAATTGGAGCGTTTTAATGGACTTATTGGGGCAACCTGATAATAAGAGTTGCAGTAATCCAGCCTTGAAGTAACAAATGCATGGATTCGTTTTTCTGCATCTGTCTGTGATAGTATGTGTCTAATTTTTCTAATATTACGTAAATGAAGAAGGCAGTCCTAGAGGTCTGCTTTATGTGGGAGTTAAATGACAAATCCTGATCAAAGATAACTCCAAGATTCCTGACAGTGGTGCTAGAGGCCAAGTTAATGCCATCTAGAGTGACTATATCTTTAGACAGTGAGTCTCTAAGGTTTTTGGGGCCAAGAACAAGAATTTCGGTTTTTCTGAGTTTAACATCAGAAAATTGCAGGTCATCCAGGATTTTATGTCCTTAAGACATGTTTGTAATTTAGATAATTGATTAATTTCATTGGGTTTGATTGATAGATATAACTGCGTATCATCTGCATAACAGTGAAAGTTAATGGAGTGATTCCTAATAATGTTGCCTAAAGGGAGCATATATAAAGTAAATAGTATTGGTCCAAGTACAGAACCTTGTGGAACTCCATGACTAACTTTAGTATTTATGGAGGATTCATCGTTAACATGTACAAACTGAGAACGATCTGATAAGTATGACTTAAACCAGGTTAGGGCAGTTCCTTTAATGCCAATTTGATGCTCAAGTCTCTGTAAAGAATATCATGGTCAATGGTGTCAAATGCAGCACTAAGATCTAATAATACAAGTACAGAGACAAGTCCATTGTCAGAAGCAGTCAGAAGGTCATTATTAACTTTAACCAGAGCTGTCTCTGTGCTATGATGAACTCTAAATCCTGACTGAAAATCCTCAAATAAACTATTGTTATGTAGAAAGTCACACAACTCTTTGGCGACTACTTTCTCCAGAATCTTAGAGAGGAAGGGGGAGGTTAGAAATCGGTCTATAGTTGGCTAAAACCCCTGGGTCAGAGTAGACTTTTTAAGAAGGGGTTTAATTACAGCTACTTTAAAGGACTGTGGTACATATCCTGATAATAAAGAAAGATTAATCATATCCAGTAAAGAAGTGCCAATTAAGGGAACAACTTCTTTAAGCAGCCTAGTTGGGATCGGGTCTAACAGACAGGTTGATGGCTTCGATAAAGAAATGATTGAAGTTAACTGATGAAGATCGATAGCAGAAAAACAGTCTAAATATACATCTAAGTTTACATTGACAGAAGTCCCTGAACTTGGAGAGCCACTGATAACCGTTGATGGCAGTTGGTGATTAATTTTTTCTCTAATAGTAATAATTTTATTATAGAAGAAGCTCATGAAGTCATTGCTACTTAAGTTTATGGGGATATGTGGCTCGATAGAGCTGTGACTCTCTGTCAGCCTGGCTACAGTGCTGAAGAGGACCTAGGGTTGTTCTTATTTTCTTCTATTAGTGCTGAGTAATAGGCTCCTCTGGCATTACGGAGGGCCTTTCTATAAATCTTAAGATCATCTTGCCAATTTGAGCGATATTCTGATAATTTGGAAGAGCGCCATTTCCTTTCAGATTTCCTAGCTATTTGTTTTAACTGGCGGGTTTGGTGGTTATACCAAGGTGCTAGTCTCCTATGTTTTAATAATTTCCTTTTTATAGGAGCGATAGAGTCTAATGTTGATCGTAGTGAGCCTGTAGCACTATCGACAAGATTATCAATTTCAGAGGGACTAAAGTTGTTATAGGACTCTGTTAAATTCAGACATGGCATAGAATTAAACACTGAAGGAATCTCCTCCTTGAATTTAGCTACAGCACTGTCAGATAGACATCTGCTGTAGGAAGTTTTGCCTAATGGCTTATAATCTAATAGTATGAATTCAAAAGTTATCAAATAATGGTCAGATAGGAAAGGATTATGTGGGAAGACTATTAAATGTTCAATAGCAATGCCATATGATAGAACAAGGTCAAGAGTGTGATTAAAACAATGAGTTGGTTTATTTACACTCTGACGAAGCCATTGAGTCTATTAATGATATAAATGCATTACTAAGGCTGTCATTGTCAACATCCACATGAATATTAAAATCACCTACAATAATTACTTTATCTGATTTAAGGACTAAGCTCTGAAAATTCAGATATAAAGTCAGAGTACGGTCCAGGAGCGCGGTACACTATAACAAATAGAACTGGCTGCAGTGTTTTCCAGTTTGGGTGAGAAAGGCTAAGAACAAGGCTTTCAAATGAATTATAATTTAGTTTAGGTTTAGGGTCCTCCTCGGCCTGTGCCTCGAGGAATGTGAGTATTAATATGACTGGGGGGGGTGGATTCATTTAGGCAAACATACTCCTTGTGGGACAACCAGGTCTCAGTAAGACAAAGTAAATCAATATCATAATCTGATATTAATTCATTCACTAAAACAGCTTTAGAGGACAGAGACCTGATATTTAACAGCCCACATTTCATTCTCTTATTTTGTGCTACTGAGGAGTTGGTTTTAATTTTTATTAGATTTTTATGTTGAACTCCTCTTGTTTTTATTTCTTTAAATAGTTTAGGTGGTCGGGGGACAGACACAGTCTCTATGGGGTTTTGGGTGGGTGACTGTTCTAAAGAAAGCGCAGAGTGTGTAAGACAGCAGCTCTGCTTCCTGGTCCTAACTCTGGACTGTCAGGTTTTAGAGATAAACTTCGCCATATTTCTAGATAAGAGAGCCGCTCCATCCAAAGTGGGATGGATGCCGTCTCTCCTAATCAGACCAGGTTTTCCCCAAAAAGGCTTCAAACTGAAGTTTCATTGAATAATACTGTTTGTGTTCAGTTGAGTCTGTGTATTTTTTTAAAACTAGGCCTGACTTCAGTTGCTTGTGCACACAACTAGTCTGTTAGATATTTCAGTCTTTTTAGTTCCGGGTCCCACTATTTCTGTGGCATTTGTTGGTGTCAGCCAGGTTTCCCGTCAGTATCTCAGTATGATGAGATGTGGTTGCAATCACAACAATTAACGCAACTTGAACCAGTCCCTGTGAATCCTGCGTGATCTTGCAATTTTGTCCAATCACTGCAACTTTTCTGCAAATTTGCTAAATTATTGTAGTTTCCGGAAAATTTCACCAATCAAAGCAGTCACCAAACTACTAATGATTTTATGCTCACTGTAACGAGACACTTCCTCCCGCAATTTCATTGTAAAAAATATGCTTACAAACATCACAACTTGCATTGCAACTGCTGTGAAATCAGATGACACTGTATTAAAGCTTTTTAATTACTTTCATTTTTGGATTGAAAATGACAAAAATCATTATTCGGTTATCAAACAATTTCCAATTAATTTTCTTTTTAATCAAATGATAAATGACTATTAATAATTAATTAATGAATAAGAACGACAGAAACTATGTATGTTTTCTTGTTTTTTTCAGACATCAGTTAAACGTGTCCTTTGGTAATGAGGTAATGACTGTTGATGTACACAGCTAACCTGAAAAGTATAAAAGAAGCAGAAGCAGAGTTTCAGCTCAGTTAGGAAGGAGTCTGAGCAGATGAATATGAGTGTACATTTGACATTTAAATTAGTAAAAATCTATACAAATAAATGTAGCATTGCAAATTGTTCATCCTGTGCAAACTTAAACAGATGATCATGACAAACTCTTCACAGGTTTCATATTTTACTTTGGCTGCTTACTCTGATATTGGGCTCTTTAAATACTTCATTTTCATGATTGTTATGTTATTATATATTTTAATTGTTTGTGCCAATCTTTTGCTCATTGTGATTATCTGTATGAACAGAAGCTTACATGAACCTATGTACATATTTCTGTGCAGCCTGTTTGTAAATGAACTGTATGGTAGTACAGGGTTGTTTCCAATGCTTCTGGTTCAGATTCTCTCTGACATTCATATTATTTCTGCTCCCTTTTGTTATGTGCAGATTTTCTGTTTGTATACTTATGTAAATGTACAGTTTTATAGTTTAGCAGTCATGTCTTATGACAGATATCTTGCTATTTGTTATCCTCTACAATATAACACACGTATGACATCTAATAAGGTAGCCGTGCTTATTGCTCTATCATGGTTTTTCCCTCTTCTTGCGATTGTTGTCATGATATCATTAAATACCTCTTTACAGCTGTGCGGTCACATTATTAACAGACTGTACTGTGACAATTACTCTATTGTGAAATTAGCATGCTATGACAATACAGTCAATAATGTGTATGGATTAATTTACACTTTCACTGTATTATTTGGTCTTACAGTACTTATCTTGTACACTTACATTAGGATTCTTCGAGTTTGTTTTTCTGGTTCCAAACAGACCAGACAGAAAGCTGTCAGTACCTGCACACCTCACCTCGCTTCTCTGCTTAACTTTTCCTGTGGCTGTTTCCTTGAAATAGTGCAGAGCAGATTGAATATGAGCAATGCACCGGTTATACTGCGCATTTTTTTATCTTTATACTTTCTGATTTGCCAGCCGCTGTACAACCCACTTCTATATGGACTGAATTTGACAAAAATCCACATAATCTGTAAAAATATTTTATTTGGTGAAATGTAACGTATTGTTGTTGAAAGTTACATACCGGTAGTTTCTTTTTCTTCCATTGTGTTGAAATCTAAAATGTTATGACTGTTTATTGTTTCCCTACATTATGATATTGTGAAAGCAACAGCTTCACCAACTTGAAAAAAAAAGCAAAAATGTGTTTTGATGTAACCAAAGTTGACAATAAAGTTGTTCTTAATACTACTATAAGTGTTGCTGTTTTAACCTTGTTTATCTTATAATATTGTCACCCTAAAAGAACTGGTCTAAGTCACTGGTTTGTAAACTATGGTATATGTACCTCTGGAGGTACTTGAAGAAATATTTTTTTAACTTTAAATAAATTAATTTAAAAACATATAATCATATAAAAAAGCACATAAATTAATATAAATATAAAAAAATACTACATAAATGTAAACTATCCGAGCACTAAAAAGTAATTCAAAATAAGTTTAGCATTTCCTGTTCTATTTATTCATTTATGAATGTCACATCATCCATGATGTTAAAATGTGATTGTAAGATAGTGAGCGGAGGTCAGATGAATGGTTCAAAAACAGAAACTGTTTGCCATATCGCTGACTTTGGAACCAGGAGCAGGACACTCTGCTGTTCTAACAAGGAGTGGTGATACTCATAAGACCCTTGTGACCCAAGATAGTTCCTGGGAAGAAGGCTCTGACCATCATCAGTGATTATGCACCAGACAGCAGTTATATAATAAAAATAAAAATTCTTATTCTTCTTAACAAGGTTACAAAGTTCTGTGTTGCAGCACTTGTTGTAACACACATGTAACACAAAATAAGTCAAGTGAAGTTAGTAACATGCATTAATGGAACATGAATGAGTGCAGAAAGAGAGAGGAAGGGAGGAGCTCAGTGCACCATGGGAAATCCCCCGATAGTCTAGGCCTATAGCAGCATAACTAAGGGATGGTTCAGGACTCACCTGATCCAGCCCTAACTATAAGCTTTATCAAAGAGGAATGTCTTAAGCCTACTCTTGAATGTGGTGAGGGTGTCTTGCCAAACTGAGTGATATTCTAATAATTTGGAAGAAGGCCATTTCCTTTCAAATTTCCACTAATTGGTGGGTTTGCTGATTATACCACGGTGCTAGCCTCTTATGTTTTAATATCTTCTTTTTTAGGAGGGGCAATAGAGTCAAGTGTTGTTCACCGTGAGCCTGAAGCACTATTAACAAGATAATCAATTTAGGGGGGACTAAGGTTATTTTAGGAGTCCTCTGTTATTTTGAGACATGATATTGAATTATATTTAGCTATAGCTTTAGCTGTGATTAAACATATTTGGTAGATTTATTTACACTCTTTTGCCCCAATTCAGCGAATATGCTTAAAAAAAGCTCTGTAGGATGTACTAGTGATTTATTTTAGGCACATCCAGAAATGGCACTAGTGGGTCACCTACACCATCACATTTTGAAGCGGAGGGCCACTGCTCAACATCAGCATTTGATGAGTTGGGAGTAATAATAATAATAATAACCATAATATTGGTTAGAAAAATGACAATATGGAACTTTCCATAAATCTAGATAAAGCAGTATTTTAACCAGACTTGACATTCGCTGGAGCACAAGAGCTGACTCTGCACTGTTGGTAAGTAAAGACAAACAGTAAATGTGCCATAAAACCTAAACAGGACCTAACAGAGGCTACTCCTTTAACTTTACACAAAGTCATTTGTAATATAAAACAATATAAAGTAATGCTCATAAATAAAAACTTTTGTATGAACTTTATTCTCTTTTGTAATTAAAGGCTGCTTTGTCCTGTGTGAAGAGAGATGGGGGGGGAGCATACAGCTGATTAAATAAATCCCTTAGGTCAAAGGTCATTTCAGCCTGTCAACAGGTTTGTCCCTGAGGAATCATCTCATTACACACAGTTTCCACTAATTCCCTCTGAAGCAAATTAGAGTCAGAGCTGTTAACCAGCAAGACCAATCAGCCGGAGTAGACCTCAGCACTGGTTTCACTGGTCCACTGAGGCCTGAGGACGATAATGACCTCCCCTCAAACCACTGTGTGACAACACTCCTCAGGATGGTCAGACACATGGCATTGTGTCTAACTTTAGAAAAATATCAGTTTTACTTTTCAGTTAAACTATGTTCATAATAACATCCTGATTCTTTAGAGGTGCTAATATGTAGGATTCTGAAGTGTTTTCCGTATTATTTTTATGTATTAATCACTTTTTATTGCCAATGAGTGAATGGGTTGTAGCGTAGCTTTGTTCCTCTACTGCCTGTCTATGAGGGTCAGATTTTTAGTGAAAATCCACAAGAATGTGATGTTTATATCCCTGAGTACCTTCTCTCTCCGCTTCGGACAAATACAGACAAATTGATAGCTTGCAAACATAGACTTCATTTAATCAGTGGCTTTCTATGACATTCTTTGGTCTGCTTCAGCAATATTTTCTCACGCCCACTTGGTCAGTGGCCCTCCACTTCAAAATATGTCGATGTAGTAGGTAACCCTCTTACGTCATTTCTGGATGTGCAGGGCTCCGTGGTTAAGTTAGCAATAATAAATATGCAACGTCCAGTTAGACTAGTACGATACAATACAGTACAGGAGTTTCGCTTTTTTTTTAAAAAGTATTTTAATGTAAGTTAACTAATTAAAAGGTTTGTTAATTAAAAAAGAAATTGTTTACTCTGGGTTTCACTCCTGGTTTGGTCCTGTGTTTGTTTAAGGCCATCCATACAACCCACCACCTCCGTATGCTGACTTTCTCACTGTTTATACTACGCCACTTGACTCTGACTGCAGGCACATCCAGAAATGGCACTAGAGGTTCACATACACCAGTGAATGTCAACTGGCGGCCCGCGGACCACATCCGGTCCACCAGAATATTACTGAATTCAGGAATGGCCTAGTAAAGACGAAAAAGTATGTTTCTATATTTATTTATTTTTAAATCAAATGAAAGAAACGCCCTCTGAAAAGTAGCCTGTGCCATCGACATTCAAGAGTAGGCTTAAGACATTCCTCTTTGATAAAGCTTATAGTTAGGGCTGGATCAGGTGAGTCCTGAACCATCCCTTAGTTATGCTGCTATAGGCCTAGACTATCGGGGGATTTCCCATGGTGCACTGAGCTCCTCTCTTCCTCTCTCTTTCTGCACTCATTCATGTTCCATTAATGCATGTTACTAACTTCACTTCTTCCCCGGAGTTCTTGTGCTTTCTCGTCTCGCAGGTTCTTGTCGATCCTGGTGGAGCCTCCTGCCATGGTCCTGCTAGAGTGCCATTGCCAATACTGTTGTTGCTGTGCACCTGTCTGTCTGTCTCTCGCTCTCTCTCTCTCTGCCTCTCTCTCTCTCTCTCTCTCTCTCTCTCTCTCTCTCTCTCTCTCTGTCTCTCTCTCTCACCCCAACTGGTCGAGGCAGACGACCACCCACCTAGAGCCGGAGGATCTGTCCTAGGTTTCTGCCTTTTAACAGGCAGTTTTTCCTTGCCCTTGTCTCCAAGTGCTTGCTCATGGTGGGAACTGTTGGGTCTCTGTAATTAATGTTATAAAGAGTTCAGTCTAGACCTGCTCTATTTGAAAAGTGTCCTGAGATAACTTCTGTTATGAATTGGCGCTATACAAATAAAATTGAATTGAATTGAATTGAATTGAATCGCCTGCCTTCAATCAAAAATGACGATAAACTCATTGCTCTCATTAACATCTTTTATTATTTCACATGCTCATTTTATCTATAGTCGTTTTTCACAAATGTCAAACAGTTTTGTTGCAAATGAGGCACACAGGTACAGCATTTCTAAAAGCTGGCACTATGAATACATACTTATCAGTCCATTCTTCATTAAAGCTACAGTTCTCTGCATCAACTCTCTGCTTAAGGCTCTTCGAGAGTGCCATTTTTCATGCTTGAAACATATTTAGAAGGCCTTTCTCCTGCCAGTGTTCTCCACAAACTACAACACTGCATGTGAAAATTAGTATATCAAATAATAACATATCACTTAGGATACAATACTAATTTCATTTTATCTTACGAGCATCTGGCCTTCACAGTGTCTGCAGAGAAAAATTCTGGCCCTTGGACAAATGTAGTAATGACCCCTGACCTACACCATCACATTTTGATGCGGAGGGCCACTGTTCAACATTAGCATTTGATGAGTTGAGAGTGAGACTCTAGTTTTGTCAAATAAAAACTGTCTGTTGGTTGCTGGTGTACCTCAAGGATCTTTTCTTGGTCCTTTTAGTTTCTTTGTGATACACTACAATAGGATCTTTTAACTTGACACTTTAATATATTTATCTTTTATGTCTGCCTTTATATTGAGAGTGATAGGTTGTCCTAGAATTTTCACAAATTAAGTGAATATAAAACAGGTTCTGGACCAATTTTTAATAATTTGTTCTTTTTTAGTTTGTGACCCTTAAAGCCAGAAAATGCCTAATGGCAACCTTGATTGTTGTGGGAAAAAAAGCTGTTTGCAACATAACCAAAGACACATGTTTCCTTTCAGATGACGTAGCACTGGCCTGTTAGGATATAAAACACCACATGTTGCTGCCGCCGACAGTTAGACTGAGCGCAGCAGTGTGCTCATTAACAGATCCGATTGAGGATAAGGGTGGGCAGGTTAATGGCTGGGTAAGTTTAGGCTGTATGTGATAACTGTATATATTTTTAGAAATCTTTACACTTGGTTTAAAAAACATTAGTTCTTTTGTCTTATAAACCAAGAATGATGTCAAATTCAACTTTATCATCTTTATCTTATTTTATTCTTGGAGCTTATTTGAACATTGGAAACTTAAGATACTTTTATTTTATGATAACTGCTTTTATTTACATTGTTATTGTTGTTGTCAACACATCTCTCATTGTGATTATCTGTATGAACAGAAGCTTACATGAACCTATGTACATATTTCTGTGCAGCCTGTTTGTAAATGAACTGTATGGTAGTACAGGGTTGTTTCCAATGCTTCTGATTCAGATTCTCTCTGACATTCACACTGTTTCTACTTCATTTTGTTTCCTGCAGATCTTCTGTGTGTATACTTATGGAAGTGTAGAGTTTTTAAATTTAGCGGTCATGTCTTTTGACAGGTATCTCGCTATCTGTTGTCCTCTGCAGTATCACACACGTATGACATTTAACAAGGCAGTTGTCTTTATTGCTGTAATATGGTTGTACTCTTTTATCAAATTCTTGATTACTTTATCTTTAAACATCCGTTTGCCGCTTTGTGGAAACTTCATAAACAGTTTGTATTGTCATAACTACCTTGTTGTTAAGTTGGCATGTTCAGACACCAAAGTGAACAACATTTATGGACTTTTTGGTATTGTCCTCACTGTCTTAGTCCCTCTGCTCCCAATCCTTTTCTCTTATATGAAAATTCTCAAAATCTGTTTTTCTGGTTCCAGACAGACCAGACAGAAAGCTGTCAGTACCTGCACACCTCACCTTGTTTCTCTGTTGAATTTTTCTTTTGGGTGTGTCTTTGAAATAGTTCAGAGTAGATTTGATATGAGCAGTATACCCAGTGTTCTGCGAATCATTCCATCTCTGTATTTTCTCATCATACAGCCGCTTTTGAATCCTATCATGTATGGACTGCAAATGACTAAAATACGAAAAACATATGAACATCTATTCTGTTATAAGATGTTGACTGGTCAGAGAGATACTGTGTAATTGCGACAAGAAAGTGTCAGTAAATGATTAAGAATATTTTACCTTCAAATGTGAAAACTGAATGGAAAAAAATGTCTCTTTATATAAATGTTACTGTGAAGTGCTGATTAGAGTATGTAATATATTCCATATTCCATACACAGGCCTGCTTTGACTGTCCAATGAAGGATTACTTTGCATAATCTAGAACTCTGTCCTAGGTTATTTGCCATCAGAGCTTAAACACACTGAAAGGCCAAAACCCCTCAGAATGAAAGAACATTATGCCTAGTGCCAATTTAAAGATGATCTAATTCTTCTTAAATCCTTGTTTACCATTGTCAAGGTATCAGAATCAGAGGACAATATATTTTATTCAATGAGATGCTGTCACTGTTAATTCTGTTGTTTTCCTTTTTGTGTTGTGTGCTTTCTTTTTGTTTCACTTTCTATCAGCTTTGATAGAGCAGTAGGCACCGCTCAACTTAGATGTAAATATTCACGTGTCTGCATATAACCAGACTGAAATATTTCTTTTTTCTTTACTTCATGCCCTTTTCATGATTCCTCTTTCATTTGGCTTCTTATAAATTTAATTATTATTAAAGGTCAGTTGTCATGAAAGTGGGATCTGACTGATTTTGTGAGGACATGTACAGTAAACTTTGGATAACAGCAATACTCAGGCTAAGGTGGAGGTGTGGGGACAGAATCCTGTGTCAGGTAAAACAAACAAAGGAGACAAAGGAGGTCAGAACAGCAGAGGAGGAAGCTGATAAACAGGTTTTCAACTAACAACCTCACATCAGAGCAGAGAGGCCTTTAAAACAGCAGCAACCACCAGAGACCATGTACAAGGATCCTATTTGTGGATCACAATCTTCCTGACTAACAAGAGGGAGCAGCTGAGGCTGGGAACAATCACATCCAGCACCAGGACAATCTGCACTGGCACCCACCAGGGGCACATGCTCTCCTTGCTGCTCTTCTTCCTCCACACAAATGACTGCACCTCAACAGACCCATCTGTCAAACTCCTGAAGTTTGCAGATGACACAACGGCCATTGGCCTCATCCGGGACAGTGATAGGGGGTTGAACAGCTGGTCCTCTGATGTGGTCAGAACTACCTGGAGCTTCACACGCTCAGAACTGTTGAGTTTAGGAGGAGCCCCCCATCACCATACCTAAAAACACTGTGTCTGCTGTGGAACACTTCAGGTTTCAAGGAGTCCAACACAGACACCATCATCAAGAAGGCACAGCAGAGCATGTACTTTCTGTTCCAGCTCAGGAAGCTCAACCTGCCTAAGGAGCTACTGATCCGGTTCTACATCGCCATTATTCAGTCTGTAGATCCCTTACTGTCTGGTTTGGATCAGGAACAGAATCAGGACTGCAACCTGCCCTCCTTTCAGGACTTTTACATGTGCAGAGTCAGGACCCTGGACCTGCTCCAACCTCTCCTCTGGGAGCCGCTCTAGAGCGCTGTATGCCAAGACAACCAGACACAAGAACAGTTTTAGCAGAAGGCCATCACTCTGAACAACAGTTAGTATCAATAAAATTCTAAGACCAAAACATCCACTGACTAGTTATGAATATGTTTTATAGTTTAAATACATATCATCATCATCATCATCAAATAAAAATCTGCTATGCCGTATATACTGAATACAGACCTGTCTACATCAGTAAAATGTGTTCACATAGTTGGCAAATTAAACTGATTCTCATAATAAAAAACTTTTAAAATAAAATAAAGTACATGTATTAATTTAGACAATGTAAATATGAACAGTTTTACAGCAGAATTAACTGTTGACTTTATGAAGTTAAAGTGGCAACTTTCCCACAACACAACCACAGCATTACAGCAGGAATCTGCAAGTAAACTTTCTTATTGTTGGTATTTATGATTCAGCTGGTGGTGATGCACTGAGGTTGTGGGATTGTTAAAGGATTAGATTTTAATAATACTTTTCAGTGCCTTTGTATGAATTTGCATGTGGTTGATAAGGTGATAGTGTCTTTAATGATATATTAATGATGTAAAATAAACATACTGGAGAATAGATTGACGATAGATAGAAGATAACTTCTCAGATTGTAACTTTTGTCCCAAATGTTTAGATGTGTGAGTCCAGTAGTGTATTGATGATTGCCAGCCCAAGGTTGTTAGGTTATAACCTCACCTTCCACTCCCAAAAACTCCTGCAATTAAATTCCAGGCCTTGTCCTTTGTGTTGTCCTTATACATTTATTTATTTATTTATTTCTGTTCATGATACTAGTTTATGGGCAATATCAGGCAAAAGGGAATAAGTTTGATTTCCTCTGGGAAATATCAGGTATCAGCTATTAGATAGTCAGATATTAGGTATAATAAATAAATAAATCATATAATTGAATGATTTAGTTGTAAAGGCAGTTTACTGAATGTTCTGAGTTTGATTTCAGGTGTGAAGGTGTGTGTAAATGTTTTAGATTCTAATAATAATTCTCAGTGCCTTTGTATAATTTTGCACCTGGTTCATAAGGTGATATTATATCTGATAATATATCTATGATCTAAAATAAACACACTGGAGAAGATAACTTTATCGTTTATGCTGGCCTTTATATTGTGTCACATATTGTGAGAGACTGGGAGTCTTAGAATTCTCTCAGATTCATTGAATATAAAACAGAAGTCCTTGGAGGAAAATCTGGGACCACGTTTTAATGATTGGTTCCAAACTTTTTTGGCTTGTGACCCTTAAAGCCAGAAAATGTTAAAAATTTTATAAACTTAACAGTTAGCAACGTAATCAAAGAGTGATGTTTCCTTACAGACTGTTTCATTTAGGTAGTTTTTCAAGTCCTTTTCAAGATGTTAAACTCTCTAGTGTTTCAAAAGGACAAAGCAAAATGTAAGATTTTTTTTATCGCATTGCTCAAATTGTGGCAGCCTCCCACAATCAACTATACTCTCATTGAGCGTCACAATAAACATGAAGAAGCTTCTGTTTTGGAAGTGGTCTTTCAAACAAAGCTTTACTTGCAATGAGTGAAAAACAATCTGGAGCCGGGAGTGCTAATGATGATGACGTAGCACTGGCCTGTTAGGATATGAACCAGCACATGTTGCTGCCGCCGACAGTTAGACTGAGTGCAGCAGTGTGCTGGTTAACAGATCCGATTGAGGATAAGGGTGGGCAGGTTAATGGCTGGGTAACTTTAGGCTTTATGTGATAACTGTATATATTGTTAGAAATCTTTACACTTCCTTTTTAAAAAATATTGTTTTTCAAAGTGATTAGTTATAAGGAAGTAATTGATTTGTTATAGAATGAGAACATACATTTTAAATATTTGCTGACATTAGTTGTTTTGTCTTATAAACCAAGAATGATGTCAAATTCAACTTTATCATCTTTATCTTATTTTATTCTTGGAGCTTATTTGAACATTGGAAACTTAAGATACTTTTATTTTATGATAACTGCTTTTATTTACATTGTTATTGTTGTTGTCAACACATCTCTCATTGTGATTATCTGTATGAACAGAAGCTTACATGAACCTATGTACATATTTCTGTGCAGCCTGTTTGTAAATGAACTGTATGGTAGTACAGGGTTGTTTCCAATGCTTCTGATTCAGATTCTCTCTGACATTCACACTGTTTCTGCTCCCTTTTGTTACCTGCAGATTTTCTGCTTGTACACATATGCACATGTAGAGTTTTGTAATTTAGCCGTCATGTCTTTTGACAGATATCTTGCTATCTGTTGTCCTCTACAATATAACACACGTATGACAATCTACAAGGCAGTTGTCTTCATTGCTGTAATATGGTTGTACTCTTTTATCAAATTCTTTATTACTTTATCTTTAAACATCCGTTTGCCGCTTTGTGGAAATGCCATAAACAGTTTGTATTGTCATAACTACCTTGTTGTTAAGTTGGCATGTTCAGACACCAAAGTGAACAACATTTATGGACTTTTTGGGACAGTTGTCACCATTGTAGTCCCTCTGCTACCAATTGTTTTCTCTTACATGAAAATTCTTAAAATCTGTTTTTCTGGTTCCAGACAGACCAGACAGAAAGCTGTCAGTACCTGCACACCTCACCTTGTTTCTCTGTTGAATTTTTCTTTTGGGTGTTCCTTTGAAATACTTCGCACTAGATTTGATATGAGCAGTGTTCCCAGACTCCTACAAATCTTTCTGTCTCTGTATTTTCTCATTGTTCAGCCACTTTTGAATCCTATCATGTATGGACTGCAAATGACCAAAATACGAAAAACATATGAACATCTATTCTGTTATAAGATGTTGACTGGTCAGAGAGATACTGTGTGAGTGCAATAAGAAAGTGTCAGTAAATGATTGAGAATATTTTACCTTGAAATGTGAAAAATGGAATCTCTCACTGTTACTGTGATGAATTTAAATAATGTTCAAATAATAGATTTAAAGTGTGAAATGTAAAATGAAAAAATACTGAAAAGTGAACATAAGGTATTTAAAGTGGTGGTTATAGTATGTTATATATCAACATGCATCCCGACCCATTGATTATCAACTCTTTTAATGTGGCCGGAGATATCTGAATACATGGACAGATGGGGTGTCAAATCCATGCTGTCTCTCATCTGTAATTATCAGGAATTTTTACCTGGCTTGGGGCCTTCTTTATTCGAAATCATGGCGGGATAAAGGGATTCATGTGGTAGAAGTTATGTTTGAGGGTAACATCTTGATGTCCTTTCAGCAGGTTCCAGACAAATTTAGTCTCCCTAAAGATCACTTTTTTGGATATTTGCGATCAGATGGCATTCAGATTAGCAGATATTGGAATCACATAGCTTGAGAACTGAGTGGCATCTTTAAGACTACAATAAGGAAGGACCCAGGGCTAATCATATTAGGTTTGCCCTCTAAAGAATTATCCGTCTCCCATAATCACTAAACGTTTCTCCTCACTGGCAAATGCTTCCTGTTAAAATGGGTAGAGATACTCCACCCACAGTAACATTCCGGTACAGGGAGATTTTTAATGTGTTACCTCATGAAAGGATAAGTGCGGTCCTTTGGGCCGATGACAGCTCATTTTTTCAAGATCTGGAACCCTGTCCTGGATTATTTGACATCAGAGCTTAAAAACTCTCTGCTGAAAGGCCAATACCCCTCAAAATGAAAACAAATTATGCCTACATAACAAATTTGTAACACAGTGAGTCTTGAGTTCTGAAAAAGATAGAAATATGTTGGGGGAAAAAACATGCATCTCAATAGTCATGAGCCCTGAGATAAGGTGTCTATAAAATTAAAGGCCTGCTTTTGTTGCCTGGTTGAGTGTTTTTGAGGCTGCAGACCTGCATGAACTCACTGATATTTTATGTCTGCTTTTTCTGAGGACATGTACACCGAATTAAACTCTCTGCTAGTACAATAAACCTTGGTTTAAAGCAACACTCAGGCTAAAGAGGATGCCTACAGGTGTGGGGACATAATCCTGTGCAACCAGGTAGAAACACACTGACGAGGGAGGTCAGAGCAGCAGAAAAGTAAAACAGGTTTTGACCTAACGATCCAGTGTCAGTGTGGAGAGGCCTTCAAAACAACACCAACCACCAGAGACCAACCCCCCCACTGTGCAGAACCCCCAACTGGCTGGCAACAAGCCCACACTCAAACCCTTCACCTACTCTGATTCCCATCCTCCCCCTCACCCTTCCCCACAGACTCCCGACCTGAACTTAGGACCTGTGAAGAGAATGTATATCAGCTCTTTCAGAGACAAATCAACAGATCCTTTTTAGCTGTGTGAAGTCCCCTCCTGTTTTAAATACTCCACAATCATCCCGATCCCCAAGAAACCCTCTATCTCAGGACTAAATGACTACAGGCCCGTTACTCTGACGTCTATAGCCATGAAGTCCCAGTGTGCCTACTGGTCAGTGGATGATGCAGTCAACACAGGACTGCACTACATCCTGCAGCACCTCGACTCTCAGGGGGACATGTACAAGGATCCTATTTGTGGATCACAATCTTCCTGACTAACAAGAGGGAGCAGCTGAGGCTGGGAACAATCACATCCAGCACCAGGACAATCTGCACTGGCACCCACCAGGGGCACATGCTCTCCTTGCTGCTCTTCTTCCTCCACACAAATGACTGCACCTCAACAGACCCATCTGTCAAACTCCTGAAGTTTGCAGATGACACAACGGCCATTGGCCTCATCCGGGACAGTGATAGGGGGTTGAACAGCTGGTCCTCTGATGTGGTCAGAACTACCTGGAGCTTCACACGCTCAGAACTGTTGAGTTTAGGAGGAGCCCCCCCATCACCATACCTAAAAACACTGTGTCTGCTGTGGAACACTTCAGGTTTCAAGGAGTCCAACACAGACACCATCATCAAGAAGGCACAGCAGAGCATGTACTTTCTATTCCAGCTCAGGAAGCTCAACCTGCCTAAGGAGCTACTGATCCGGTTCTACATCGCCATTATTCAGTCTGTAGATCCCTTACTGTCTGGTTTGGATCAGGAACAGAGTCAGGACTGCAACCTGCCCTCCTTTCAGGACTTTTACATGTGCAGAGTCAGGACCCTGGACCTGCTCCAACCTCTCCTCTGGGAGCCGCTCTAGAGCGCTGTATGCCAAGACAACCAGACACAAGAACAGTTTTAACAGAAGGCCATCACTCTGAACAACAGTTAGTATCAATAAAATTCTAAGACCAAAACATCCACTGACTAGTTATGAATATGTTCTATAGTTTAAATACATATTAATATATCATCGTCAAATGAAAATCCTGCATGCTGTACTGTATACATCAGTCAAATGTGTAAACTGATTCTCATAATAAAACTGAAATGAGGAGCTATATAATAAAACATGTGCATGTTTTTTCATAAGTTGGTTTATTTAGAAATATATCTAGAATATAAAATAAACACACTCAAGCAGACAACTTCTTACTGCGTAACTTTTGTCCTACATGTTTAGATGTGTAAGTCTGGCAGCGTGTCGATTGTCATCTTCATCTACATCTTGATTCCACCGAGCTCATCTGTGACATCATGTCATATGTTCTGGCTGCGACATGGCCACCGAAGCTGAACGCCTACACTCTAGATGAGGCTTGTCACACTCAAATTCCATCAAGCACAACTCGATGACATCGTCTCTTTAAATCCCACTGAGAGCATTTCAGAACACACAAAAGTGTTTTACTTGCCCGACATTGTTTGGCTATCGCCTCCTCACCTTCCACTCCCCAAACCCCTGCAATCAAATACCACGCCTTGCCCTTTTCTTCTGTTGTCATCTGCATTACAATCACAACAGGGCCCACCCATGGACCAGTGGCTGGCTTAACGATGCCGTCCTGCTGTACCTGCTCTATGATGATCAGTTTTTTTGCTGGAGATGTGCAGTAAGGTGGCAGATTGATAGGCTTTGTATCTCCCGTATCGATCACATGTTCCGCTAGGAAACATGTCCTAGGTGACCATCGAACATGTTTTCAAACTGGGTGAGAAGACTGAACATGGCCATTCTCTGTCCTTCCTCAAGGCTTGCCTCAGTGACTTTTGCCATGAGAGTGGAGTGTAGGGTGTCGAGAGACATGATGGATCCTCCTTTCAACTGCACAGTCCATGTACACAGTTCTGGAAGGGATGTGGACAGACATTGAGGCTCTGGTCATAAAATCCATTCTCAGGATGAAAGAGGATGACAGATGTTGAACTATGGCAAAATGCTGGCAGAAGCGCTTGTTCATTCTTAGCCAAGTGACTCCGTCAGGCATGCAGGGAGCGCTGTCAGCAGGGTTCACACCAACTCTTTACTGAGGAGAAGTCTTTTTTTGTGTCAATCATCGTAGTGTCAGCGTGTGTACATCACAACAAAACAAGTAGGCACCACCTAGTGGCGCTATTTGGCATTGCAGGAATACACTTATTAGACTTTGACAGTTACAACGTCTAAGATGAACTTCTCATCACATCTCCTCTGAGTGACTGACAAATGTTAATGTAGTGTCTGCACAGTGTATTTTATTATTATTATTATTATTATTATTATATTATTGTTTTGAGCTACAGTACACACCATGTTAGGTTTCTTGGAGGGATCATTGAATGTGTCAATTGACTGGTTTGGGTCCTGAGGATGAGGTGTGAGTGTTCTGCTGGGATTTCTCTGTTCTGAAAGTATAAAGCAGCAGTTGTTGCTGCAGCTGACAGAGCAGACAGCAGCAGGTTATGTGATCATGTTTCATTTACAGATTTAAGAATGACAACAAATTCAACTTTATCATCTTTATCTTATTTTATTCTTGGAGCTTATTTGAACTTTGGAAACTTAAGATACTTTTATTTTATGATAACCGCTTTTATTTACATTGTTATTGTTGTTGTCAACACATCTCTCATTGTGATTATCTGTATGAACAGAAGCTTACATGAACCTATGTACATATTTCTGTGCAGCCTGTTTGTAAATGAACTGTATGGTAGTACAGGGTTGTTTCCAATGCTTCTGGTTCAGATTCTCTCTGACATTCACACTGTTTCTGTTCCCTTTTGTTTCCTGCAGATCTTCTGTGTGTATACTTATGGAAGCATAGAGTTTTGTAATTTAGCCATCATGTCTTATGACAGATATCTTGCTATCTGTTGTCCTCTGCAGTATCACACACGTATGACAATCTACAAAGTGGGTGTGTTTATTGCTGTAATATGGTTGTACTCTTTTGTCAAATTCTTGATTACTTTATCCTTAAACATTCGTCTGACACTTTGTGGAAATGTCATAAACAGTTTGTACTGTAATAACTACCTTGTTGTTAAGTTGGCATGTTCAGACACCAAAGTGAACAACATTTATGGACTTTTTGGTATTGTCCTCACTGTATTAGTCCCTCTGCTCCCAATCCTTTTCTCTTACATGAAAATTCTTAAAATCTGTTTTTCTGGTTCCAGACAGACCAGACAGAAAGCTGTCAGTACCTGCACACCTCACCTTGTTTCTCTGTTGAATTTTTCTTTTGGCTGTTTCTTTGAGAGTAGATTTGATATGAGCAGGTTTCCCAGTGAACTGCGAATCATTCTATCACTGTATTTTCTCATCATACAGCCGCTTTTGAATCCTATCATGTATGGACTCCAAATGACCAAAATACGAAAAACATATTCAATTAAATTCAATTAAATTAAATTACATTTATATAGCGCCAATTCATAACAAAAGTTAACTTGGGACACTTTTCAAACAGAGCAGGTCTAGACTATACTTCTATGAACTCTATCTGTTCTGTTATAAGATGTTGACTGGTCAATAAGCAATAAAGAGTCAGTAAATGATTCAGAATATCTTGTCTTGAAATGTGCTGACGGAAAATTGAATGGAAAATTTGTCTTTGTCAGTTAATGTGGTGAACTCAAATGATGTTCAAGTAAAACATTTAAAACAACAAAATGTAAAATAAAAGAAAATTGAAAAGTTAACATATTTACAGTGGTGATTATAAGATATAGGTCCAGATACATGCATCCCAATACTCATGAACCCAGAGACAAATTGTATGTCACCTAAATGTTTACACAGAGCAGTTCACACCGATGTGTCATGAAAAGGTAAAAACATAACAAAGAAAAGGAATTAATTTGCACATCTACATAGAAATGCTGTAAAGGTGGAAATAGGTGTTGAATTTATTAAGTTAAAGTGGCAAAACAACTCTTTGACATCAACACAACCACACCATTACAGCAGAAATCTTCAAGTAAACCTTCTGTTTAGTTAGATTTTAACAATTTTCAGTACCTTGTGTAGGTGCCATGAAAATCACAGCAGTACCATTTGTTGGCACAACAGTGGTTTAAAGCAGCACCACACTATATTAGTGCAATCAATCAATCAGTTAAAATTGATTAATCATCAAAAGATAATAGAAAATGACATAGATTTACATTACAAATCCTCGGGACACCACCCTTAAATAAGGGAAACGATAGTCAATACTTGATTGATTTAGTTTAATAAAATGGACTAAACTATTCACTTAAAAATCGGATTAATAATTAGACTAATAACCAGAACCAAAATCACTATTAATAGTTTAAATTGAAGAATGTGGAATTTGACATAGAAGAGGCTGGTATCACCCACTCTAGTGCGACAAATGAAATAAATAGGCCAGCATGTATAAACACAAGCATTTATTAAAAAAAAAAATAAAAGCAAAACAGATGAAAACACACAATGTACAATATAACTGGACAGAAACTAAAGAAAGAAAAAGGTGTGTATGTGTGTGTGTGTGTGCATGGGGGTTGCGCAGCAGAAAAGGTTAGCAGCTCAGTGCTAACGCTTTATGGTGCTCCAGTGAAGTCAGCGTGCAGACTTTGTGTTTAAAGCTGCAGATGCAGACACTGCATGAAAAGTGGGATTTTCAACCCTGTAAACGCCCGGAAATCTCCCTAATTTTCGGCAGTTAATGACAATTTACAGCCTGTGAACGTCGCGTTTGTCTGTGCCACATATTGTCAGAAACGAACCATGACGTATGTGGAGTTCGCAGCAGAGTGCTAATGGATCTAATTAGCATATGAATAGCAGCGAAACCGCGCCTGGCCAGGCCTGGCTTGAATTTCCTTACTCAGTATTGGATGAAACCACTACTTTTAAACAAGAAAAATCACTCGTGATTGGTTGGCAGATCTGTCACTATTGGTCACCCTGGGTCATTATA
This sequence comes from Dicentrarchus labrax, assembly GCF_905237075.1. Taxonomy (NCBI): domain Eukaryota; kingdom Metazoa; phylum Chordata; class Actinopteri; family Moronidae; genus Dicentrarchus; species Dicentrarchus labrax. The sequence continues at coordinate 1,416,761 of NW_026136704.1, forward strand.
AATGTAACCCCCAATAATAAAATAATAATTATATATATATATATATATATATATATATTCATATGATATGCTATTATGTTGTATATTCATGTCATTGTTATCCTATGGACTACACTATTACTACCATCAAGGACATGAATGAATTTATTGAGGAAAGGAAAATTTGCCAGGAACATGTTTATTCAAAGAAAGAGCTTTATTAGCACAAACACACAACTATGTACAAAGCGAGATCTGCCCACACAACAAATGGGAAGCTCACGAGAAGCCCAAAATCCTACAGCACCGTGAAGTCGCCTCAGAGCTGTAGTTAACTGGCGGCATTCTGTCTGAATTTGGCCCGTTTTACAGACGTCTGTGGTGCGTTGCCCTGTACTTCGGAGTCGCCTCTAATCTGGACTGCAGCGTGGCACAGAGCTCGATGAGCTCCTGGCTGCGAAAGGACGGAGGTCGCACAATCCATCTGGACACCCCACCAACGATGCCGTCTTCCTCATCAGACATCAGGCCTATGGTGGCTGACTTCCAAAGTTCCCCCTCTTCCTCATCTAGCACACTCTGTCCAGCTTCCAGCAGCTGTAAAAACAATCAATAAAGACAATCAGTAATGCGCGATGCACTGCGTATGGACACAACACATCTTTTAATGCACCTGAAAAATAGTCACCAAAAAAAGTCTTACCCTCTTTCTTCTCAATCGACTCTGAGCTGAACTCTTCACAGCTTCCGCCTGCGGTGCAAGGTCTGATTGTTTGGACCTGAAGCTCCTGCGTACTGTCTCGTAATAGGTCTTACAGGCAGCTGGAAAACAATTAAATGAGAGGGGTATGAATAAAAAAACGTAAGTCACAGTAAAATTAAACAAGGAAGGAGAAAACAGTAAAAGTTACTTACACACAATGTCGTCATTATCAGCATCGTGTAAATCTGGACTTGCAGACATAGCTCCGAGCAAATAGGACGTCACGGCCTCGTTATGAGGCGAGGTTAGTCTGTGGAAACAAAATGTACAGTTAAGATCGGTATCTGTTAACGTCTCTATTTCTTTATACAGCAGAATGAAAGCATATTCTTTAAATCTTACCCTTGCTCCGGTTCGTAGCGCCTACAATTTGTCTCTGAGTTGTGACGACGGCGTACTGCTTCCTGTAAATTACAAGACAAAAAGATACACTGGTTCTGCTCACTTGTTCTTTTACAAGGCTACTAGGCTACTTTTAGCTTGGGCTACTTGAAAAAAACCTTTGCTTTTAGGCTACTTTTAGCTTAGCTAGCAGTCACCGAACATATTCTTACCGCAATCTTGGGATTGTGCATTCGTCTTCTCTTCTTAGAGTCTCCTGCACAGTTTCGACTCCAAAGCAGCCAACCTATCCTCCATGGACCGCAACCTGGAGTTTACTGAACTGCTGAGTTGAGTGAACTGCTCATTGACATCGGCAGCAAACAGAGACAGCCCACTGATAGCATTCAGCAGTTTCTTAATTGTTGAAATAAATTATTTTGTTGTACTAACTCACGGGAGGCTTCTTACCGAACATGGGGGAAGTTTATTTTGTTCCTGACAAACACAGTGTATATCACGATCACATCATCTCTCACAGTAACAGGACTAAATTCTTCTTCTTTCCATCTATTGCATTCCCAACAGGTAACAACTTACTCATCGCCCCCTAGTGGACCTGAGGACAATATATATATTTCTCTCAATTCTTCTTCTACTACATTTGTGTTTCTTTTTTACATAACATTTGCCATTGCTAATGACATACACAGTAATTCCTCTAGCATACTTTCAAGAAATAAATCAATACAAGCTAAAATTTAAGAGTCTGTAATTAGGCTACACTGAGCCTGATCAATTTATACCAGAGATTTTCTTACCTTTTACAAGAATTCTTTTCCCTAGAATTAGGGGGAGTGAGGTCATGGGGGGGACAACTGCCAAGCAAGGCCCACGTCAATTTCCGACAATTCACGGCAATTTTCCGTGTTGCCTGCAAATTGCCGTATGCAGTCATAAACCTGAAGTTCCACGACAACCTACAGTGCAGTGAGAGGGCTAACCTGAAGAGGGGCATCAGGAAGGCCAAGCACAGCCACAAGCTAAGGATAGAGGAGCATCAATAACAAAATCTCCAACCCCCGGCGCATGTGGCAAGGCATCCAGGCCATCACAGACTACAAACTGACCAACACAACCACACCAGCCAGCGACGCCTCCTTGTCAGATGAGCTCAACAACTTTTATGATCGCTTTGACAGAGAGAACCAGGAGGCAGCGATCAAGGCTGTGGCATCTCTGGACGTGTGCTCAGGGCCAGTGCTGGAGGTCCTGACTGACATCTTCAACCTGTCACTGGCCCAAGCAGTTGTCCCTACATGCTTCAAAACCACATCCATCATGCCGGTGCCCAAACACTCAACTGCAGCGAGCTTCAATAACTTCCACCCTGTTGCACTCACCCCAGCCATCATGAAGTGCTCCGAGGGGCTGGTCCTGGCTCACCTCAAAACCAGCCTACGACCCACACTGGACCCCCTCCAATTCACCTACCACCAGAACAGGAGTACAGAAGACGCCATCTCTACAGCGCTACACTCCGCCCTCTCCCACCTGGACAACAGTAACACCTATGTGAGAATGCTGTTCATTGACTTCAGTTAAGCATTCAACACCATAGTCCCCTCTTGTCTGATCACCAAACTCAGTAACCTTGGCATCAACACCTCCCTCTGCAACTAGATACTGGACTTTCTAACTAACAGACTCCAATCTGTTCGGTTAGACAACCACACCTCCTCAACCCTAACCCTGAACACCAGTGTCCCACAGGGCTGTGTGCTGAGCTGCCTCCTCTACTCCCTCTTCACCCACGACTGTCACAATGGTGATTGGCCTCATCAGTGACAACGATGAGTCAGATTACAGGGAGGAGGTCTATGTAGCCAGAACGGTGACTTTAAAATTTGGCATCCAAAAAAAAATTGGCATTGAAAACAAAGCCAGTACTGAAAAAGGAAACATTGGCATTGAAGCATTTGTATTGAAAACAGTTATATTGGCATTGAAACAAGTATTGGCACTGAAAAAAGAAACTAATTAAAATAATTAAAATCTTAAAATCTTATTATTTTATTGGGATTTTTTTTATTTTTCAATGACAATCTTCAGATTTTCTCTTTGTCACTTTTTTTTCAGTGACAGATTTTTTTGTCACTGATATTCAGTTTCAACTTTCTGTCACTGTTTTGGCGTCGAGAGGGAGGGGTCTGAGGGGAGGGGCAAGTAGAGCGTGGTTTGCATATAATTTGCAAATCAACAGACTGAAGAAGTACATCTCTTTTCCGGAACCCGCCATCCGCTGTGAATGATGAACAGACTTACTTGCGGTTTGGAAGTTCCCGGTGAACAGGACATTTTAGCAATGCCACCATGCCCGAGGCTTCAGAGCGGACGGCGGGTTCCGGAAAAGAGACGTACTTCTTCAGTGGGGTGGACTGGGACAATAATTCAGGCCGGGAATTTGATACCATCCCAGGCCACCACCACCCGATTAACGCAAAACACCAAGAGTGAGTTAGGTTGGGTGCCAACTGATGTAAGAGTGTAAAATAATAAAGCAAAGGCTCCACATGCGCCCACAAACAGCTTTTTCTGTTTCTTTCCCCTACAAAATAAATGTTTCTGTTCACTAATTGACCATTTTTATATGCATTGGCTATGTTCATAAAACAACAAATATGTTCTTAATCTCAATGGGATTTTACCGGGTTAAATAAAGGTTAAATGAAATAATATAATACAAGGATTTCAATATTCATATAATGTATTATGTTGTGTCTATGTTAGTTACAAGCAACTTGGTGTGTGTCTGCCTGCAGTGCTGTGACAGAGAGCCTCAGAAAAAGAGAGGAGGGGGTGTGTTTGTGCCCAACGTTGCTGCCCAGTCTGTGTGAGCTTCAGCAAGGCAGATACCCAAATGAGCCGCACAACTGATTGTTTATTTCAAAATCAAGCGCGACCCGAACCGAGCGTTTAGTCCCGACCATTAGCAATCGCCGGTTCGGCGGACTGGCCACCGGGAAATGTCCCGGTGCTCCCGATGGCCAGTCTGCCACTGAGTATGCCAATATGCAAATTATATGCAAACCACGCTCTACTTGCCCCTCCCTCTCGACGCCAAAACAGTGACAGAAAGTTGAAAATGAAAATCAGGGACACTGAAAAAAAAACTGACATTGTAAAAAAATCTGTCACTGAAAAAAAGTGACATGAAGAGAAAATCTGAAGATTGTCATTGAAAAATACAAAAAAATCCCAATAAAATAAAATAATAGGATTTTAAGATTTTAATGATTTTAATTAGTTTCTTTTTTCAGTGCCAATACTTGTTTCAATGCCAATACAACTGTTTTCAATACAAATATTTAAATGCCAATGTTTCGTTTTTCAGTAATGGTTTTGTTTTCAATTCCAATTTTTTTTTTGGATGCCAAATTTTAAAGTCACCGTTCTGGCTCCATAGAGGTCCGGCACCTGGTGACCTGGTGTGCCAACAACAACCTGGCCATCAACACCAAGAAGACCAAAGAGATTGTTGTGGACTTCAGAAAAAACAATGGCAGGACCCTCCACCCCACCCTTCATTGACTGAAATGTTTTTCTTCCCATATTACCCACCACTGATGCCCTCTCCACTATACCGCCACACTACTGCACACTTACCTGGACTATTTAAGCCCTCACACCCTAACACATATTTATACTGTCCTACTGTATATATCTATAGTGTATTCACTTGCCTCTGTCTATACTGTACATATGTACCTATAGTGTATTCATATCTAGCTGTCTGTATATAATGTCAACCAATTTAATTACTTGTACTTACATCCGCACTATATAATTTACTGCTAATCTGTTCATACTGTAAATATCTTAACTTAATAGCAGTGTATGGGGCGGCTGTGGCTCAGAGGCAGAGCGGGTTGCCGCTAAGTGAAAGGTTGTTGGTTCGATCCCCTGCTCCTCCCGCCACGCGTGGCATCTACTCTGCGCCTTAGAGCGTGTCAGCTGCAGAGCTGCTGCTGCCAGTCCTAGTCTAGAAGAGCCGGAACTGGGAGAAGCTGACTGCAACTCCCATGATCCCATGCTGCTTCAGCACCTTATTAAACTTCTTCTATTGACATTGTTTTGAGGTGAGAGATCCCTTGGCAGGAATGACGTATTGTTTGTTTAAATAGCACCAGCATCAGAAGGAGTCAACAATACCTTGACAGACTGCTATGAACACTGATGATGACGCGGACTGCTGAGATTCTTGTTCTGCTGCTGCAGTCTGTAGTGCAGCAGGTGAGGTGATCATGTGTGAACAGTGAGGAGATAAGTGGTAAGTTCAGTCTGTCTGTGAGGTTTTCGCCATTTGCACAGTTTTGTCTCTTTTGCCTTAAAGAATAATGGGAAATTTAACTTCATTAACTTTCATTTTTGGAGCATATTTGCATATTGGAACTTTAAGATACTTATATTTCATGATAACTGCATTGTTATACATTGTAATTATTGTTCTCAACACATCTCTCATTGTGATTATCTGTATGAACAGAAGCTTACATGAACCTATGTACATATTTCTGTGCAGCCTGTTTGTAAATGAACTGTATGGTAGTACAGGGTTGTTTCCAATGCTTCTGGTTCAGATTCTCTCTGACATTCACACTGTTTCTACGTCATTTTGTTTCCTGCAGATTTTCTGTTTGTATTCTTATGGAAGTGTAGAATTTATTAATTTAGCTGTAATGTCTTATGACAGATATCTCGCTATCTGTTATCCTCTACAATATAACACACGTATGACTTTGAACAAGGTGTTTATTTTAATTATTTTGGTATGGTTGTACTCCTGTGTGAAATTTCTGATTACTTTATCTTTAAACATCCGTCTGACACTTTGTGGAAACATCATAAACAGTTTGTACTGTAATAACTACCTTGTTGTTAAGTTGGCATGTTCTGACACCAAAGTGAACAACATTTATGGACTTTTTGGGATAGTGCTCTCCATTGTAGTCCCTCTGCTCCCAATCCTTTTCTCTTACATGAAAATTCTCAAAATCTGTTTTTCTGGTTCCAGACAGACCAGACAGAAAGCTGTCAGTACCTGCACACCTCACCTTGTGTCTCTCATAAACTTTTCTTTTGGCTGTGTGTTTGAAATAGTTCAGAGTAGATTTGATATGAGCAGTGTACCCAGTGTGCTACGAATCATTCTCTCACTGTACTTTGTGATACTTCAACCACTTCTGAATCCTATCATGTATGGAATGCAAATGTCCAAAATACGAAATACATGTAAAAATCTCCGCTTTTATAAAATGTCGACTGGTCACAAGGACCCTTTTTAGGTTTGTTCAGAAATGTGTATGTAAACAATAAATATTATTTGCCTTCAGACTTTTGCTTGTTAAAGATACTGACACTTGTGAAAATAAAATATAACATTAAAAAGTGAATGTTAGACAGGATTGATTCACAAATCCAGTTTATTTTTCAAAGCATTTTATTTGATTATATTTATTTATACAGTGGCTTCCAACAATATAATGTATTCATTTTACAGTTTAGATTTTGTTCAAAATACATCTGGAGACTGTTGGGCAGGGACGAGTATTCAGAAAATCTTAGACTCATGGGAGAGAGATAAATGGAGGAAATTAGAATCTGACAGAGAAGTGTGTTGAAGAGATTTCTTTAGGCTTGGGAGAAAAAAAACGGTGGAACATTTTAATGCTGAAGAGAAAAACCTAAAAAGGTCCTTTATAAAAACCCTTTTAACTACAGCATGTTTGGATCATTTTACAGAGTTATTTCTCAACAGGGATTTATTACAGTTGGGAAGACTGTATCTGCTGACAGAGGCGTCAGATCAGAAAACCTTCCTGTGTGTCATTCTGTAGGACAGTTACATGATGTATAATCACTGAAACGGTGTATATGGGCCATTGTAGCTTTAAAAAAAACTTGGAGCCGGGTAGGGGCGCAATATTCTGAGTCCCAAATTTATGAGGAAAAGACTTGGAGTTGGAACGCTGGAAGTCACAGTTGGGGTGCTGAGAGCTAAGCTGTCTGTCATAAATACTGTGTGTGACATTCATCGTTTTTGCATTAATTTGAATGGCCAGGATCATTTATATTTCATGGATATTAACAACATTTTACACTGATTTTAGAACATTTTACACTGTGTAGGATGACAACAGCTCAATGTGTCCAAACTGACGGTAAAGATTTCTGCATGCAAAATCTCCCTTTATTTTAAACGTTTTACACTACAGACTGTAACACAACATAATGTTTGTGGAAGCAGCCAAATAAAGTACATAGTCAGGAGGAGAGGGAAAAGAGAGGCAGTGTATAGATGCAGGAGACTACAAGGTTATAAAACCAGGTTATAGAACATTTGTGACTTTAATCTCAGACTTTTTTCTAGCAAATTTATGACTCTAATCTGGGAGTATTACCCCCCTCCCCTGGCTCTGTTACAAACAGTGGTAGGTAAAAACCCTCTGTAAATCCTCGTAAACCTCCGTCACTGAGGATGTTTTAGAGGTATTTCAATATTGTTTTGTTTGTTTGAGCTTGCTGATGCAGGAACTTAAACTTGTCAGTCAATAATCAGGAATTGGGCTTTGAGGATAAGGTGGGGGTGGCTTGTGGATATTCTCCTGGTCTGAAAGAGGGTATAAAGCAATAGTCTGCAGTGCAGCAGACAAATGTGTGTGATGTGATCATTTACAGGTCCTGTGACGGAGGGGAGTGAATTGTAAGTTTGTCTTGTTTTGAGGAAAAAGCCACTGAGTCAGTCTTAAGAAATATTACATTGTCACTGTTTTTTTAAACGTGTTTGAGGCTAATTTAGGATTCATTTTTACAGAATAATGTCGAATTCAACATTATCAACTTTATCTTATTTAATTCTTGAAGCTTATGTGCATCTTGGACACTTAAGATACTTGTATTTTATGGTAACTGCTTTTATTTACATTGTTATTGTTGTTGTCAACACATCTCTCATTGTGATTATCTGTATGAACAGAAGCTTACATGAACCTATGTACATATTTCTGTGCAGCCTGTTTGTAAATGAACTGTATGGTAGTACAGGGTTGTTTCCAATGCTTCTGGTTCAGATTCTCTCTGACATTCACACTGTTTCTGTTCCCTTTTGTTTCCTGCAGATTTTCTGTTTGTATTCTTATGCAAATATAGAATTATGTAACTTAGCTGCTATATCTTACGACAGATATCTCGCTATCTGTTGTCCTCTGCAATATAACACATATATGACATTGAACAATGTGTTTATCTGTATCGGTTTGATATGGTTGTACTCTTTTGTCAGATGTGTCATCAGTATATCTTTAAACATCCGTCTGACATTGTGTGGAAACAGCATTAACAGTTTATACTGCCGTAATTACCTCGTTGTCAGGTTGGCATGTTCTGACACTAAAGTGAACAACATTCATGGGCTGTTTGGGGTTTTTCTCTCCATTGTAATCCCTCTGCTCCCAATCCTTTTCTCTTACATGAAAATTCTCAAAATCTGTTTTTCTGGTTCCAGACAGACCAGACAGAAATCTGTCAGTACCTGCACACCTCACCTTGTGTCTCTCATAAACTTTTCTTTTGGCTGTGTGTTTGAAATAGTTCAGAGTAGATTTGATATGAGCAGTGTACCCAGTGTGCTACGAATCATTCTCTCACTGTACTTTGTGATACTTCAACCACTTCTGAATCCTATCATGTATGGAATGCAAATGTCCAAAATACGAAATACATGTAAAAATCTCTGCTGTTATAAAACGTCGACTGGTCACAAAGATCTGATGCTGAAATAAAGATGTAAATCACTTATAATCTCTTTCGTTGAAATATTTACTCATAAAATGTAAAAATTCCTCAGTGTCTGTCATTGAATAATATCATCAATGTCGGTGGAAACCTTGTATCTTCATATTTTGTCATTTTAATTATTTTTTTTATAAATTAATGCTGTTGGTCAATGTTTACACCTGCCTGTGGGTTTTACAAATATTTAAGCAATGAAAAGGTTTAAAACCAACAATACCAACCTTTATGACACAGTTGTTTTGGACAGAAAAGGTTTCCACCTGACAGCGGCAATATGCAATGTGGTGTAATGAAATAAAATCACAGTAATGAATTTGAATAGAATTTGGAAAAGGTAAACCTGATACAGAATTCAGTGGGAAATTGATTATGAATATTATTTAATCTCTCAACACAGTGTGAGATAAGAATATTAATATTCTGCTGTCAGAGCTCATAGTCTAATGACTATGGTTTAGGCCAGTCTTTCAGTAAGTGAATGTATTGTATAAATATAGAAAAACACACAATCATCAGAGTGAAAACTAGAAAAAAATGTCTCCATAAGGATTTGATCCAGTTTCACCAAAATCACTGACATAGTTGGTGGTGTGTGACTTAGTGTGTTATGCAGTTATCGCAACCTGTAGACCAAAGTTACATACTGTAAGAACAGGAGTACAGAGGAACACTTCACCCTGTTACAGCCACTGCAATGTCAACATGATTTTGAAGCTGTTGATATTATACAAAAAGTTACATCATGGGGCTTTAAGTACACATTTTAGGAAGTGTGTTAATACACAACAGTCAATAACATTGGATGTATAATGTTTTAAAGAATTCGGTCTAGACCTGCTCTATTTGAAAAGTGTCCTTAGATAACTTCTGTTATGAATTGGCGCTATACAAATAAAGTTGAATTGAATTGAATTGAACTTGTTGCCACTTCTCTCACAAGCTTATGTCCTGTATCTCTGACCTTTTACACTTACATGATGATGATCCCTAAAGTTTGTTTTTCTGGTTCCAAACAGACCAGACAAAAGGCTGTCTGCACACCTCACCTCGCTTCTCTCTGGGACTTTTCTTTTGGTTGTTTCTTTGAAATATTACAGTGTAGGTTTAATATGAACAATATATCCAACATGTTGTAAACATTTTTATCATTATACTTTCTTACATGTCAGTGTTAAGTTCACTTGTGACTTGGACCCCAAAGCAAAGACACACTCTCTGGTGAGTGGGAACTGAAGATATTTTAATAGAAGTCCAAAAACAAAAACCGGAACTGAAGCGGGCAGTTGAGGCAGGGAGCTGGCTGGCAGGAGGATGTCTTCAGCAACTAGACTCGGGAAAGTAGGTGAACAGCATGCCGGGTTGGAGCATGGAATCTTCTGACAGCGAGCAGGAGTGGAGACTGGGCTAATGAGGTGAAGGGAATGGGCTGAGTGAAAACAGGTGTGCCAACAGGAGGAAGCCAGCCACACCCCCTTCCACACAAGCTCTGCAAGAAAACAGAAAGGGTAGGGGGAACAGAGAGAGGACAAAAGAACAGCAAACACAAAAGCACAACAAAGGCATAATAAACCATAACAGTCAGGCCCTTTTCAACCCTGTGATGTATGGACTGAATATGTCCAAGATCCGTATCATAGGTAAAAGTCTGGTCTTTGCTGAAATGTAGGACGTCTAATCTAACGGATGACAATACAGACCTCTGCCCAACAGCACTGACCTCTGCCCAGGATCTACAGTACTGTGGTTATATGGCCAGATGGTCTCAATCAGAACTTTATCAACTGTCTCTGAAAAAACAAATTGTGTGAAATTATTGGGATTCAATAAAACTGAAATGAAAGTTAATTATCTTATTAACACTACTTTGTTACTATTACATTTGATCCACATCAACAGCACTGATCTCTGCCCTTACTTTTCTGTGCTCTGCAACTTATTATTGTCAAATGGACAAATTAACTGTCTTATAATTAGTGTCAAATAATTGGTCTATAAAGTTATTAATAAGATAACTATTACTTTAATATCAAATAGACAGTACAGACCTCCAGTGAATGAACAAAAGAGAAATCTAAATCAAATATAGAGGATCAATAGTTGGTGTGACCACCCTTTGCCTTCAGAACAGCATCAATTCTTCTAAGTACACTTGCACACAGTTTTTGAAGGAACTCAGCAGGTAGGTTGTTCCAAACATCTTGGAGAGGAAAATGATTCAAGGTAATTGATGCAGATGATAGCAGAAAAGCAGTCATATATCTGGGTTTACAGCTGTTAAAATTCCTGTGTTTAAAGAGACATCTGTACCTGTTGAGAGCAGGCCGAGATTAATTTTGTATGTAATAGTAACAATTTAATCATTAAAGAAACACATGAAGTCTTTGCTATTGAAAGCTATAGGACTACCTGGCTCAATAGAGCTGTGACTCTTCTGGCTACAGTACTGACAAGAAGAAGTAGATCTAGACCCACTCTATTTGAAAAGAGTCCTGAGAGACTTTTTGTTATGAATTAGGGCTATAAAAAATAAAACTGAATTGAATTTACTTCAAATCATTACTATCACTTGAATCCAATAAACTACAGGTGGCACCAATGACAGAGCAGAAGACTTTCCAGACAGCAGAGGTGAATTGGGGACCATGGACACAATGTAATTTGGAAGGCCAAGAAATCAGAAAACCTCCCTCATCAGCAGGTCTGACATTTCCTTGGCTGATGGCAGTTTTGACAAAGGCAGTCTATCTAAAAAACGTATCTCTTCAATATTACTAATTGTTAGTAGATTGAAATCTTTCTTATTTTGCTGACAACAGTCTTACGTCATGACTGTTGCTGTGAAAGGTTTAAAAGCAGCAGAAGCAGAGTTTCATCTCAGTGAGTAGGGACTACCTCAGTACAGCAGTTCTGTAATCTCTCAGCATGGCATTATACTGACTTTCAATCCTAGTTGATTTGCAATTTCCTATGGAAAGTAATTTCTTAACTGCTAGCAGACAGTAAGTAAAGTAAGTAAAAAATTGACACATTGCAAAACCTGCAACATAATGTACAGTTATTAACAAAAGTAGTCCTTCCTGGGCCTGTATTAACTGGAGGATCATGGTTAACTCTACACAATTTTCATATTTCACACTTTCTTACTACTTTGACACTGGAATTTTCAGATATTTATTTTTCATGATTGTTATGTTATTATATATTTTAACTCTTTGTACCAATGTTTTGCTCATTGTGATTATCTGTATGAACAGAAGCTTACATGAACCTATGTACATATTTCTGTGCAGCCTGTTTGTAAATGAACTGTATGGTAGTACAGGGTTGTTTCCAATGCTTCTGGTTCAGATTCTCTCTGACATTCACACTGTTTCTGCTTCATTTTGTTTCCTGCAGATTTACTGTTTGCACTCTTACAGCAGTGTAGAATTTGCCAATTTAGCCGTCACGTCTTATGACCGATATCTCGCTATTTGTTTTCCTCTACAATATAACACACGTATGACATCCAACAAAGTTGCCATGCTTATTGCACTAAGTTGGTTATTCCCTCTTCTTTCAATTGTTGTCCTGGTATCTTTGAGTGCACCTTTACAGCTGTGTGGGAACATCATTAACAAAGTTTACTGTGACAACTACTCCATTGTCAAACTGGCATGCTCTGACACAACAGTTAATAACATCTACGGACTCATTGTCACTTTTCTCGCAATCTTGTGTCCTCTATCTCTTATTCTTTACACTTACATGATGATTCTTAAAGTGTGTTTTTCTGGTTCCAAACAGACCAGACAAAAAGCTGTCAGTACCTGCGCACCTCACATTGCTTCTCTCCTGAATTTTTCTTTTGGTTGTTTTTTTGAAGTTGTGCAGGCCAGATTTATTATGAACAGTGTAACAAACATGTTGCGCATTTTTTTGTCATTATACTTTGCCATTTGCCAACCACTCTTTAACCCTGTACTTTATGGACTGCAAATGTCTAAAATACGTGGCTTATGGAAAAGCATTGTCTTTGGTAAAATGTAAACTACCTTCAGAAATGATGTAATATATATTTTCTAACCTTAATAATATGAAAAAGATGGATGTTTTGATGGCAATAATAATGTTTATTAAATGTAAATATTATTATTAAGAACTAATAAATACATTTCTACATGAATGTGGTTTGAATTGTCTTTCATTCGCTACAAGGAGATTATTTAAATTCTTAATCTCCACCTTTAGTAGTTGAAGAGCCTTTAAAAAGGTTCCTCAAGGAAAAGGGGTTATTATTATATATTAATTATTATTATTATTAGGGTTATTGTTACTGATATTTATATTGTTTCTGTTATATTATTGTTATTCACATTCCACAAATGTTTTGTCACATTTTATTTAAAAGGAATATAGAGATGAAAATATATTTGTGAAAAAAGTTTATACAATATAACCAATACAATAACAAGTCACCAAACTTTGTCATGATTATGATTATGGTAGCAATAACAAATAACAAAGCAACATTCATAAAATATGTAACAATAATAATAGGTAGGTTTTGTTACATTTATAATATAACATTAAATGTTTCATGAGAGAATATAAAATGCTAATAAATATATCTTATTCTTTTTGTGGTTTGGGTTAAGATAAGTATGTAACATAACATACTGCAAGTAAGGTAAGTTATATTACATATGTAATGTAAGTAATATCACTGATATTATTGTTATTATTATTACTATTATTATTACTACTACAGTAAGTATTATTACTATAATCACTGCTCATTGTCCCCCATCATCTTCATGTTCATCATCATCAGTCACTACTATTAGTGTTGTTGTTACTTCTGTTGTTGCTTTTCACCTCTGTCTGTCTGTATGTCTGTCTCTCTCTCTGTCTCTCTCTCTCTCTCTCTCTCTCTCTGTGTGTCTCTCGCTCTCTCTCACCCCAACCAGTCGAGACAGACAACCACCCACCTAGAGCCAAAGGGTCTGTCCAAGGTTTCTGCCTCTTAAAAGGATGTTTTTCCTTACTGCTGTCGCCAAGGTCTTGCTCATGGTGGTACTGTTGGGTCTCTGTAAATAATGTTATAAGGAGTTCGGTCTAGACCTGCTCTATTTGAAAAGTGTCCTGAGATAACTTCTGTTATGAATTGATGCTATACAAATAAAATTGAATTGAAAATTGAATTAATGAAACTCAGGTAACGTAAGTTGGTTTCACACAGGACGACAAGGAATGGGCAGTGGGTGCAGCAAACCAAAACTGGTTTAGTTGGAAGTCTTGTGTCCACTAAAAATGCCTGATAAAAGACCAGACTACGGTCCATACCAGGAAAAGCCAGCATAGAAGAATGGGCCCACTGAAGAACAAAACATTTAATGACAATGGGAAAAAACATATGACCCTGGGGGTATTATCCAAGTCTGCCTGGAGCTCCTGATTCATCATAGTTCCTTTCTGCAGTGGAGAAACATGAGACAAAAAGGCACAAGGATGAAAATTACCATCATCCGAGGAGCGTTGTGAAAGGACTGCCCCCACCTAAATGTCTGAGGTGTCCACCTTAACAAAAAACAATGTTTTCAAGTGTCCAGTTGAATGAGGATAGGTGCAGATTTGAACTGGGTTTGAGGATCCTAGAATACTGTCTCTGCCGCAGCGGTTCACCGGAAGTGTCTGGAGGTGGAAGTCAGAGCTATTAGTGGGGTTGCAATGGGACTGTAGTTAGGGATGGATTTCCTATATAAATTAACAACCCCATTCCATGCCTCATTCCTGGATGGTTTTGACCTTTGCTCGATCCATCTTTACTTGTCTTTTGGCGATCATGTAACCAAGAAAGGCTTGGTGGTCTTTGGAATCAGAATATCATCCAGATGGTTTAGTAAGGTTCAAAATGTCCTATAGAACATTGTTTACCAGGACCTGGAAGATGGCTGGGGCATTGGTGAGTCCAAATGGCATCACCAGCTACTCCCAATGTACCAAAGGTTTGTTAAAAGCTGTTTTCCATTCATTCTCCTGATGCATCTGGACCAGATGACAAGCAATGCGGACATAGATCTTGGTGAACAGAGTTGCTACCTGAAGAGTATGAAAGACAGAGTTAATGAGACAGAAAGGGTAGTTGTTTTTTACAGTTATGTTGCTTAGTCCTGTGAAGTCGATGTACAGGTTGACGGTTTTGTCCTTCTTGTCCACAAAAAAGAAACCAGCACCAATGGGCGAAGTAGACGGACAGATATAATATCGCTCAATTTGGCAAAATAATCTTAAAACTTATAGAAAGGCCCTCCGTAATGCCAGAGGAGCCTATTATTCAGCACTAATAGAAGAAAATAAGAACAACCCTAGGTTCCTCTTCTAGAGTCACAGCTCTATTGAGCCACATATCCCCATAAACTTAAGTAGCAATGACTTCATGAGCTTCTTTGATAATAAAATTATTACTATTAGAGAGAAAATTAGTTACCAAATGCCCTTAACAGGTATTACTCGCTCTCCAAGTTTGGGAACTTCAACTAATGTAAACTCAGATGTATATTTAGACTGTTTTTCTGCTATTGATCTTCATCAGTTAACTTCAATAATTTCTTCATCGAAGCCATCGACCTGTCTGTTAGACCCGATCCCAACTAGGCTGCTTAAAGAAGTTGTTCCCTTAATTGGCACTTCTTTACTGGATATGATTAATCTTTCTTTATTATCAGGATATGTACCACAGTCCTTTAAAGTAGCTGTAATTAAACCCCTTCTTAAAAAGCCCACTCTTGACCCAGGGGTTTTAGCCAACTATAGACCGATTTCTAACCTCTCCTTCCTCTCTAAGATTCTGGAGAAAGTAGTTGTCAAAGAGTTGTGTGACTTTCTAAATAACAATAGTTTATTTGAGGATTTTCAGTCAGGATTTAGAGTTCATCACAGCACAGAGACATCTCTGGTTAAAGTTAATAATGACCTTTTGATTGCTTCCGACAATGGACTTGTCTCTGTACTTGTATTATTAGATCTTAGTGCTGCATTTGACACCATTGACCATAATATTCTTTTACAGAGACTTGAGCATCAAATTGGCATTAAAGGAACCGCACTAAGCTGGTTTAAGTCATACTTATCAGATTGTTCGCAGTTTGTACATGTTAACGATGAATCTTCAATAAATACTACAGTTAGTCATGGAGTTCCACAAGGTTCTGTACCAATACTATTTACTATATATGCTCCCTTTAGGCAACATTATTAGGAATCACTCCATTAACTTTCATTGCTATGCAGATGATACACAGTTATATCTCTCGATTAAGCCCGATGAAATTAATCAATTATCTAAATTACAAACATGTCTTAAGGACATAAAATCCTGGTTGAGCTGCAATTTCCTGATGTTAAACTCGAAATAAATAAACGAAATTCTTGTATTTGGCCCCAAAGACGTTAGAGACTCACTGTCTAAAGATATAGTTACTCTAGATGGCATTAACTTGGCCTCTAGCACCACTGTCAGGAATCTTGGAGTTATCTTTGATCAGGACATGTCATTTAATTCCCATAAAGCAAACCTCTAGGACTGCCTTCTTTCATTTAAATAATATTACAAAAATTAGACACATCCTATCACAGACAGATGCAGAAAAACTAATCCATGCATTTGTTACTTCAAGGCTGGATTACTGCAACTCTTTATTATCAGGTTGCCTCAATAAGTCCATTAAAATGCTCCAGTTAATTCAGAACGCTGCAGCACGAGTACTGACAGGAACTAGAAAAAGAGATCACATCTCTCCTGTACTAGCTTCTCTGCATTGGCTCCCTGTAAAATGTAGAATAGAATTTAAAATCCTCCTCCTCACCTATAAAGCTCTTCATGGTCAGGCCCCTTCATATCTTAAAGAGCTCATAGAACCCTATTACCCCTCTAGAACACTACGTTCTCTGAATGCTGGGCTACTTGTGGTTCCTATAGTCTCTAAAAGTAGAACAGGAGCCAGAGCCTTCAGTTACCAAGCTCCTCTCCTGTGGAACCAGCTTCCAGTTGTGGTTCTGGAGGCAGATGTAACCGTGGTTAGTTAAACCCCAGGTTATTTCTAATCTGTTCTAAGAATTTAGCTGTATATAATGTATTTGTGTTCTAAATGTTTCTCTCTAATTTAAAATTATAAATGTATTATTATTTTCCATGAGAAGAAAGCACCAAAAGTCAAATCACAACCTGTATATGTGTTACTGTACCTTTAATTGAAGTGGTAGTTGGTAGGTGCTGTTTTCAGCATGAAAAACTGATAGGAGTGGTCATCTTACCTGAGTACCAATCTCTGCGCAATCCCCTGGACTGATGCATGGTGTGTGTGTGTGTGTGTGTGTGTGTGTAAAACTAAGTCAGAAGTCAGAAACTGACAGATAAGTTGAAATGGATGTAGAAGAGGCGATTGACGAGCTGTGACTTAAAGTCGGACGCTGTAGAACTGTTAGAGTTGTAGACAATTGGTTTCCCGGTGACTAATGATCGCTATGCTACATTAGCATGCTAACTCGCTAGCAAAGTGTTACACACTGTTAAAATCTTAAAGATGAGCCTTGTAGTACTCTCACTAAAACCAGTGGGGATAAACTTTAATTAATGTCTGAAGCCTGTGTCTATGTGCTTTATGAATCTTGTGTTGTTATTCAATGTATTACTGTGTGTGAAACGCTTGATAACTGTTTGGTGCAGGCTAATTAGGTGCTGTGCTGGTGTTAGGCCAGTTGTGTCGAGTTCTTGGAGTGATGTAAAATTATGTAAAATTAATGTAAATAGGTTACAGTATGAGCTGTATATTAAGGAAACACTATTTAAAAACAGAGTAAAATGGACACTGTACAGCAGTAACTTTATTTAAATATATCCAGATGGACCTTATGTGGACTACATGAGTAATTATTTTGCCTGGCTGTGTAAGCTGTTTTTTTTTTAAGAGTCCTTCGATTGGGTCCTCAGTCCTCGGTTCCTCTACCATCTTCTGCTGTCATCCATCTGCATCTCCATCCCGGTTGCTACTCACCTTTGGAAAAGGGGTCATCCACGTCCACATCAATATCTTTCCCATTGCAATACTCACCTTGGACATTCACTGTGGAAGAGGGTGGTAGGACTTTGAGTGCACTCATATTTTTATTTCCCCTTACTTTTTATTTTTTTATTCATTTATTCATTAATTTAAACTTTTGGGACAATTTCCTTTTTCATACCTGAGATCTCAGAGGTTTTTATTATTTTATTTTGGTTTTAAAATATTAAAATCAAACAAATGTACTTAAAAGAACTGTGTATTGTGAATCCAACTGTGAGTTGATGATATAGGTACTGAAGTATTATAATGCAGTATTCACTTTAATTTACTTACCTTGTTGAGATATTGTGCTGTGAAGGATCTTTACTGGGTTGAATATACCTCCTTTAAAATGGTCAGTCAGTCGAGTGTGTTATTTGGGGTAAATATTGCAGGTCTAATTCAACAATTAGGCAGGTAATCTCCTAGGCAGTCTCCTCATCGTATCTACAGTTAAAGTCAACCCTCATTTTCCTATTTGATATTTAGCACTGTCCTAGAGTGACAGGTGCAGATAGGGGTTACACAGACACCCTCTCCACATTCAAGAGTAGGCTTAAGACATTCCTCTTTGATAAAGCTTATAGTTAGGGCTGGATCAGGTGAGTCCTGAACCATCCCTTAGTTATGCTGCTATAGGCTTAGACTATGTGGGGATTTCCCATGGTGCACTGAGCTCCTCTCTTCCTCTGCACTCATTCATGTCCCATTAATGCATGTTACTAACTTCACTTCTTCCCCGGAGTTCTTGTGCTTTCTCGTCTCGCAGGTTCTCATGGATCCTGGTGGAGCCTCCTACCATGGTCCTGCTTAACTGCCATTGCCAATATAACCTCTCTCTCTCTCTCTCTCTCTCCCTCCAACTGGTCGAGACAGACGACCACCCACCTAGAGCCGGAGGATCTGTCCTAGGTTTCTGCCTTTTAACAGGCAGTTTTTCCTTGCCCTTGTCTCCAAGGTCTTGCTCATGGTGGTACTGTTGGGTCTCTGTAAATAATGTTCTAAGGAGTTCGGTCTAGACCTGCTCTATTTGAAAAGTGTCCTGAGATAACTTCTGTTATGAATTGGCGCTATACAAATAAAATTGAAATTGAATTAAAATATACTGTGGAAATACCTAACCGCTCAACCACTTCAGTATCCAAAATACTTTTATTATCTTTCATCTTATTACTTTTTATCAGATCTAAAGAACTCTGCAAACTTCAGGAACGTCATCCATCTTCAGCCAAGTGTGGGAGATTGCAGTGCTGTCTCCCTTTTTTGCTCCTGGGGACGATTATCCACTACATTATATTACTGCTGTCAGCCAGGCCAAAGCATTTCCACGGAGTAAGTAAGTAAAACTTTATATAGCACCTTTTTGACAGAGATCCAAAGTGCTTTCCAAATGACAAATAAACATAACACACAAAAAACAAAGATAAAACAAGAGACGACAGATGAGAAACAAACGAGATCTATAAAAAGACTTTCCTGTAGAGGAGGGTTTTGAGCAGCCGCTTAAAACTGTCCACAGATTCAGTGAATGGGTAAGACTATTCCACAATGTTGGGGCTAAGACGGCAAAGGCACGGTCACCTTTAGTTTTACAGTTAGAGTGTGGAATGGATAAAAGGCCGAGATTTGAGGAGTGGAGTGGCCGAGGAGTGGAATGAGGAAACTACTAGGGCAAGGTCATGAAGTGCCTTATATGTAATCAGTAAGGGCTTATAATTGATTCTAAATCTAGGAAGCCAATGAAGGGACGCGAGAACCGGAGTAATGTGGGACCGACGGCTGGCTCTGGTTAAAAGTCTGGCAGCTGCATTTTGGACTAACTGTAATCGGTTTAACGAAGCCTGACTGAGGCACGTGTTGAGGAAGTTACAGTAATCTAGACAGGAGAAAATGAAGCTATGAATTAGTTGTTCCAGATCACTGGAGGACAGGAATCTTTTGATTTTTGCTATATTTCGTAGCTGCAGGAAACAGGACTGGACAAGTTTTGTAACATGAAGGTCAAACGTCATACTGGTTGAAGATGATACCCAGATTCTTAGCAGTGGGTTTGATATTTGTCCATAATGGTCCAATAAACTGATCAACTGTAGTGAGAAATTTATCTAAATAAAAGGATTTCAGTTTTATCCAGATTTAAGTGGAGAAAATTAAGAGCCATCCAGTCTTTGGTGGCAGCTAAACACTCATGGAGAGAGGACAGTTGAGTCAGATTATTGGGTTTCGCAGAAAAGTAGATCTGTGTATCTGTGTGGCGAGGAGTGAAAATGTATTTGTAAATAAGGAGGGGGAACTAAAGATAACTAAGAGAAGGAACAAACTTAGGGACCGACAACGCCACCTGGGGACTAGCACCCCAGGATATGAAAACCAAATTCTTTGAAAGGGCACTGGTTCGAAACAGATGAGGCAGAGACAGTAGGTAAAATAGAAGAAATCTTTATTAAAAAAAAAAAAAAAAAAAATTATCTAAAATAAAACAGTGCTAAAACTAATGAAATACATATGATAAACTCAAATCAGTGGGCTGGGGCCTTAGTGGGGGCAGACTACTGGTAAAGTACCCCGTGTCACTAGGCTGGGGGGCAACACTACAAAAAAAACATGCACTAAAAGAGCCCCAGTGCCTACTTGCATGCAACGGGAGTGAGGTTCCACCACGGTGTCTAGCCGCCCACCTGAGGACACCCAGGCCACACCAAAAAGCAAGGAAACAAAACGATAAGGCACTGCTATAACAAAGAATCAAAAGTTAACAAAAACCAACAACCCCATTGATAATTAAACAATCTCAAAACATACACTCAAGCAAAATAGAAATATATTTAAAAGTAAACAAACTTAATAAATAAACTAAAGAAAAGGCAAACCTAACAAAAACACAAAACAGAACAGCAACAGGTGAGCCTGAAACACAAAAAGGCACATGTTAGTTGGGGGGACAACTATAAACCAGGAAACACACAAAATGGGGACCCTACTCACCACCTTCAGCAGGCAACCACCACCAGGGACCAGCAAGAGGCTAAACTGAGCCAGCTGAGGCCTTTTATACTGCACCTGGGCAGGGGGAGGAGCTAGGGGAGGAGTTTTGCTGGACTACCAGGGTTGCGTTCACAACACCTCACTGTGGTTCACTACAATCTACCCCCAGGTTTTCAGTCGTCGGCCCGACGATTTGCCTCACTGCCAAGGCCTAAACACCACAGAGCCACTAAGCACAGGCCTCAGAGAGTTCGTAGCCCCAATAGCACTACTCCCAGCAGCCTGTGGAAGGTGGTAAAGGTTTGGATGTCTGCCTGCATTTGGACGGGTGGTTCTTCTCAGGGAGGCCTCACTGGTACTTGATGTTGTAGCACTAGATGTTGGATTTGCTGGACCTTCACCTGGCTGAGGTGTTGCAGCGGCATCGGTTCGGTTAGGTGAAAGGGTGGTGGTGACTGGTGGGTGGTTTCCTGGGGCAGCCATGGGTTCACAGACCACTACAGCCCAGTCACCATGAAAAGACGACTCATCTGCTGGGGTGGATCCCATCCTTTCAGGGGGCTCACCGGGGGGACAACCAGCAACACAACCCACTTTGCCTTTTAACAGTGAACGATGAATATGCTTTACCCGCTGGAGGTCATGCATGGGCGCCACGGTGTAAACGGATCCTCCCAATCCAGGCGCCTTCAATACTTTGTACACTGTTGCGCTCCAGATGTCTTGAATTTTGTGACGGCCCCTTACTCCAGTGTCTCTAAGGAGGACCAGCTGACCTTCTTGCAGGGGGATATCTCGAACATGTTTGTCATAGTGCTCCTTCCGCCGGGCAGCTGCAGCTTCCAGATGCCTGGTTGCACTCTCGAAAGCATGACTGAGCCGAGTCTGGTGTTCCACGATCCAATCATGGGGTTGGCCAGCTACAGGTTCCTGTACTCTGCCCAAAAGAAAGTCAACAGGTAATTGTGGGTCTTGGCCAAACATCAGTAAGAATGGAGACTCACCAGTGGACTGATGTGCAGTGGTATTGTAGGCAAAAGTCACTTGGGGCAGGTAGCTAGACCAGTCCCTCTTCTTGGTGATGGGCAGAGTGCGGAGGAGGTTGTGTAATGTGCGGTTAAACCTCTCACATTGGCCATTTCTAGCTGAATGGTAAGGGGTGGTGTGGCTTTTCTCAATGTCATACATATGGCAGAGCTGTTGGATGAGATTACTCTCAAAGTTCCTTCCCTGGTCAGAATGGAGGCGACCGGGCACACCAACCTGCAGAACCACTCATTAACCAACACTCTGGCCACTGTAGGTGCCCGCTGGTCATGGGTTGGGACAGCTTGGGTATACTTTGAAAAAACATCAGTCATGACCAGGATGTTCTCCACCCCATTCTTCGATGGCTCCAGGACGGTGAAATCAATAGCCAGGACCTGATTTGGACGAGAAGCAAGCAAGTGACCCATAAATGCACAGGCTGTAGGTTGAGTGTCTTTGGCTACCTGGCAGCGCTCACATTCCTGACACCACTGCTTGATGTCACGGTGCATCCCAGGCCAATAGCACCGCTGATGGACCAGCTCTGTTGTCTGCCCAGCACCTTGGTGGCCATGTTCATTTTGCAGCTGCTGTAGTACCTGTGTCTTGAGTGATGCAGGTAGTACCAGCTGGAGCACTTCGTCCCCCCTGGGGAGGAGGACGCGGTGATAGAGCACCCCTTCTTGCTCCACTAGCCGGTCCCACTGTCTGGCCACCACTAGGATCTCCTTGGAAGCCTGGCATTGCTCAGCTGCATCAGGGGCCCTATTTCTGGTCCAAAAGGTCAGGAACTCTTTGATTGGATCTGCTTCCTGTAAAACATGCAAGTCAGGGGTAGAGTGGCAAGGAAAAGCTGCCACAGCGGCTTGGGTCACCTGGTTCTCCTCAGCAACCTGTTGTAGCAATTCTGGGACTGATGTGCCTGGAGCTACATGTTCTGATGTGTGGATGCTTGGTGGATGCTGCCTGGAAAGTTCATCTGTATTCTTGTTGCTTCGACCAGGCTTGTACTTGATGGAAAACTGAAAAGAAGCCAACTGTGCAGCCCAACGATGCTCTGTAGCACCCAGCTTTGCTGTGGATAGGTGACTGAGAGGATTGTTGTCTGTATACACCACACACTTCTGTCCCAATAGATAGTCCCTCAATTTTCTGTCATAGCCCATTTAAGGGCAAGAAATTCCAATTTCATGGAGCTGTAATTCATCATGTTGCGTTCTGTTGGCTTAAGGCCATGACTAGCATATGCAATGGGTCTGACCTTACCCTCTTGTTCTTGGGAGAGTACAGCACCCAGTCTGCTGCAGCTGGCATCCACCTCAAGGATGAAGGGTAATGAGAAGTTGGTGTAGGCCAGGACTGGAGCAGACGCCAACCTTCTTTTCAGGCCCTCGAAGCCCTGCACACTCTTCCGTCCATACAGCACGCAGGCTTGCTTTTGATGGTTTCCGCGCTTTGGTGCCAGTGAGTTGAGGAACCAGGCGATGCAAAGGGGCTGCCAGCTTGGCAAACCCCTCTACAAAAGCGTCTGTAATAGCTGGCATATCCTAGAAAAGAGCGAAGCTCTGACACATGGTTAGGCCTTGGCCACGGCTTTGATTTTGCCAGGATCAGTGGCTACACCTTCGCTGGAAATGACGTGACCCGGGTAGTTCACCTCTGGCCTGAAGAACGAGCACTTCTCCAACTTCACCTTCAGTCCTTCCTGTTGCAGGCAACCCAGCACAGCATCCAGGCATTGAATATGCTCTGTCACAGAAGCAGAAAAAACAACATCATCCAAATACAACAACAATGATTGACCATGCTGGTTCCCAAAGATCCTTTCCATCAATCTTTGGAAAGTGCTGGGGGCGTTGCACAAACCTAAAGGCATCCGATTCCACTCGAACAATCCAAAAGGGGTGCAGAATGCCGTCTTTGCCTTGTCCTTCTCTGTGACAGGTACTTGGTTGTATCCAGCTGTCAGGTCCAAAGTGGAGAACCAGTGTGCCCCTGATAAAGCATCAAGGGATTCTTCAATACAGGGCAAGGGGAAAGCATCCTTGCGAGTCTTACTGTTCAAAAGTCGGTAGTCCACACACAACTGAAGGCTGCCATCTTTCTTTTTCACAAGCACAATGGGAGAGGCAAAGGGGCTACTACTTTCTCTTATGACCTGTGCATCCAGAAGTTGGCGAATGTGGGCCTTCGCCGCCTCATACTCCGAAGGTGGAATACGCCAAAATTGCTGGCGCACTGGTACGTCATCTAGTAATGGGATATCAGGAGAAATGAGGTAAGTGCAACCTAAATCCCCCTCATAGGCTGAAAATATCCCACTGTATTTCTGCAGTAGCACCCCAACTTGACACTGCTCTTCCTGAGTGAGTGCCGTTAAATCAACTGCATTGATCTTATCCTGCACTAAACTTGTGGTAGTCTGTGAAGAGACTGCTACGCCCTCTGCCACAAGATTATTCAATTCAATTTTGTTTGTATAGCTCCAATTCATAACAGAAGTTATCTCAGGACACTTTTCAAATAGGGTAGGTCTAGACCGAACTCTTTAAAACATTATTTACAGAGACCCAACAGTACCACCATGAGCAAGCACTTGGCGACAAGGGCAAGGAAAAACTGCCTGTTAAAAGGCAGAAACCTAGGACAGATCCTTCGGCTCTTGGTGGGTGGTCGTCTGCCTCGACCAGTTGGGGAGGGAGAGAGAGAGAGACAGAGAGAGAGAGAGAGAGAGAGAGACACACACACACAGACAGACAGCAACAACAGTATTGGCAATGGCAATCTAGCAGGACAATGGCAGGAGGCTCCACCAGGATCGATAAGAACCTGCGAGACGAGAAAGCACAAGAACTCCGGGTAAGAAGTGATGTTAGTAACATGCATTAATGGAACATGAATGAGTGCAGAAAGAGAGAGGAAGAGAGGAGCTCAGTGCACCATGGGAAATCCCCCGATAGTCTAGGCCTATAGCAGCATAACTAAGGGATGGTTCAGGACTCACCTGATCCAGCCCTAACTATAAGCTTTATCAAAGAGGAATGTCTTAAGCCTACTCTTAAATGTGGTGAGGGTGTCTGCCTCCCGAACCACAACTGGAGGCTGGTTCCACAGGAGAGGAGCTTGGTAACTGAAGGCTCTGGCTCCTGTTCTACTGTTAGAGACTATAGGAACCACAAGTAGCCCAGCATTCAGAGAACGTAGTGTTCTAGAGGGGTAATAGGGTACTATGAGATCTTTAAGATATGAAGGGGCCTGACCATGAAGAGCTTTATAGGTGAGGAGGAGGATTTTAAATTCTGTTCTAAATTTTACAGGGAGCCAGTGCAGAGAAGCTAGTACAGGAGACATGTGATCTCTTTTCCTAGTTCCTGTCAGTACTTGTGCTGCAGCGTTCTGAATTAATTGGAGCATTTTAATGGACTTATTGGGGCAACCTGACAATAAAGAGTTGCAGTAATCCAGCCTTGAAGTAACAAATGCATGGATTAGTTTTTCTGCATCTGTCTGTGATAGGATGTGTCTAATTTATGTAATATTACGTAAATGAAAGAAGGCAGTCCTAGAGGTCTGCTTCATGTGGGAGTTAAAAGACAAATCCTGATCAAAGATAACTCCAAGATTCCTGACAGTGGTGCTAGAGGCCAAGGTAATGCCATCTAGAGTAACTATATCTTTAGACAGTGAGTCTCTAAGGTTTTTGGGGCCAAGAACAAGAATTTCACATCAGAAAATTGCAGGTCATCCAGGATTTTATGTCCTTAAGACATGTTTGTAATTTAGATAATTGATTAATTTCATCGTGCTTGATTGATAGATATAACTGCATATCATCTGCATAACAGTGAAAGTCAATGGAGTGATTCCTAAAGGGAGCATATATAAAGTAAATAGTATTGGTCCAAGTACAGAACCTTGTGGAACTCCATGACTAACTGTAGTATTTATTGAAGAATCATTGTTAACATGTACAAACTGCGAACGATCTGATAAATATGACTTAAACCAGCTTAGTGCAGTTCCTTTACTGCCAATTTGATGCTCAAGTCTCTGTAAAAGAATATTATGGTCAATGGTGTCAAATGCAGCACTAAGATCTAATAATACAAGTACAGAGACAAGTCCATTGTCAGAAGCAATCAGAAGGTCATTATTAACTTTAACCAGAGCTGTCTCTGTGCTATCATGAACTCTAAATCCTGACTAAAAATCTTCAAATAAACTATTGTTATGTAGAAAGTCACATAACTCTTTGGCGACTACTTTCTCCAGAATCTTAGAGAGGAAGGGGAAGTTAGAAATCGGTCTATAGTTGGCTAAAACCCCTGGGTCAAGAGTGGGCTTTTTACATACAATTACAGCTACTTTAAAGGACTGTGGTACATATCCTGATAATAAAGAAAGATTAATCATATCCAGTAAAGAAGTGCCAATTAAGGGAACAACTTCTTTAAGCAACCTAGTTGGGATCGGGTCTAATAGACAGGTTGATGGCTTCGATGAAGAAATTATTGAAGTTAACTGATTCAATTCAATTCAATTAAATTTTATTTGTATAGCGCCAATTCATAACAGAAGTTATCTCAGGACACTTTTCAAATAGAGCAGGTCTAGACCGAACTCTTTAAAACATTAAGTCAGTCAGCATAACTGATGAAGATCGATAGCAGAAAAACAGTCTAAATATATATCTAAGTTTACATTAGCAAAAGTCCCTGGACTTGGAGAGCCACTGATAGCTGTTGATGGCAGTTGGTGATTAATTATCTCTCTAATAGTAATAATTTTATTATAGAAGAAGCTCATGGGGGGTTGCGTTCACAACACCTCACTATGGTTCACTACATGTGTATCATCCGCAAAACAGTGGTATGACATGTCATGGAAGCGGCTGAACAAATGACCCAGAGGAAGCATGTACAGGGAGAACAGAACTGGACCAAGAACCAACCCCTGAGGGACACCACACAGCAGGGGAGCGGAAGAGGAAACATGATTATTAATGCAGACATTAAAGACTCTATTAGTCAAGTAGGAATTAAACCAATTTAAGGCTGTACCAGAAATGCCAACCCAGTTCTGTAATCTATCCAGTAAAATGGCATGATCGATGGTATCAAAGGCTGCAGTCAGATCAAGAAGAATAAGGATGGAGCTTTCACCTTTGTCAGCATGCATAAGGATGTCATCAGACACTCTCAGTAATGGTGTCTTGGTGCTATGATTTTGGCGAAAACCAGATTGGAATTTGTCAAAGATTCTATGACCTTCTACCAGTTTCAGGAGCTGGTCTGCAACAATCTTTTCAAGTATTTTAGATAAAAAGGGAAGTTTGGAGATAGGTCTATAGTTTTCTAACTGGTCTGGATTGAGAGAGGGTTTTTTAAAAAGTGGCTGAACACTGGCAATTTAAAGTTTTTAAAAATGTTGTAGAAACTATGTCACAGGGACTGGAGGAGGGATGCATGTTATCGACAGTGTTTGAAAGGATCTGTAGAGAGATAGGAGCAAAATCAGACAGTAAAGTAGGACGATTGAATGTTACAGGGGGAAGAACAGTGAGAGGGAAATGAGACCTTAGACCATCGATCTTGCAAATGAAAAAAGGAGGAGATGGAGTTACAAGCTGGTTGATAGTAAACAAAAACCTTGGGTTATGTTTATTGCTAACAATCAGATCAGAAAAGTAGGCAGCTCGCGCATCTCTCATAGTTGGTTCAATTTAAACAGTAGTTCCCTCATGTAGAGGCGGTGGACTTCAAGTTTGTGCTTTTTCCAATTTCGCTCTGACTTCCTATATTCCCTTCTTTGTTGTCTACTGTTGTTGTTCATCCAGGGAGTTTTATTAATAACTTGGACAGCCCTGGATGTATATGGAGCAGAAAAATCAAGGGCTGATGTACACAAATTATTAAACTAGCTAATTTGATCATTAATGTTGGGAAAGTGAGGAGGAGAATTAGCCAGACCACAAAAATGGCTACAGAATGTGGCTGCTGACTGATTATTAAAGATGTGAGAGTGGATTATATGTTTCCTGGATGGTGAAGCAGTTATAAAATGTGTATCAAAAGTAATACATTTGTGGTCAGAGACAAAATCATGCATATTCAGGGAACTGAGAGACAGATCCAGAGTCAAGGGTGTGCCCACGGTTATGTGTAGGGCCTGAGACCTGCTGCACAAGGTTAAAAGATTTACAAATGTTTAAAAACTCTGTGGCAAATGGATTTGAAGTTTTATCAATATGAATGTTAAAGTCACCAGCTATAATGGCCTTATCAAATTTGAGCACGAGAGAGGACAGTAGGTCAGAGAATTCAGTGAGGAAACCACTGCTGGAGTTGGAATTGGGGGGAGGGTAAATTATTATAAAGCAGATGGGGTCTTCACGCACAATCTTAAAAGTTAAGATTTCAAAACTGTTAAATCTGTGGTTCTTCTCCCAGAGCCAAGATTCTCTGGATCAGGAATGAAGCCCTGTTTCTTTTCCACAGTCACAGATGAACTTCTGTCGCTTTCAGAGTCAAGGCTCTCACTAGTTCCACATAGACCTTCACTCTCTCTCTGGCATGGACGAGGCAAGGTCAGACATTTGTGTCCCCCACAGGAAGAAAATTGGTCAGTATCAGAATCCTGTGGATCACTTTCTTCTGTCCAGTGACTGTTTCGTGTATCCTGTAAGTGTGCATCTCCTTGTTCATATGTCACACACTGACCATTTTTAAGCCAGAAACTCCAAATGGTGAGCTGGGTAGTTCAAGTTGTAGTTGCGCAGCCTGTCCACCATCTTCACATGCAGCAAGGCAGTCTCTTCATCCGGTGCAAACACCAACAAATCCTCCAAGTAGCACAGCAGACTCAAATAGTTTTGGTCCCCAAAGATGCTGGTCATCATGCACATGAAGCACAGGAAGAGTACTTCATGTCATCCTCATGGAGTGGCATGTTGAAGAGCCCGGAGGTCAAATCCATCATGCTGAAGAGACAGTTTCCTTCCAGTGCTGCCAAACAATCTGCCTGATGGGGAAGAGGATGAGCTTCCTCCAGGGTCCTCTTATTCAACCAGCAAAAGTCTGTACAAATGCAGAGATCTCCAATTTCTTTTCCACACAAGCACCAGTGGTGATGTGTATTCACTGGTTGATTTTCTAATGATTTCCCGATTACTGATTACCTGAGTGGAAGTTTTGGCACTGGCCAGGGGTCACCTTCATGTATGGGAGTCTGAATGGTCTGCTGTCTGACAGGTCTATGCGGTGTACAAAGCACTTCGCCTCCCCACAGTCAAAACGGTGGTGTGAAAAGACGTCCTTATACAGTAAAACAAGATCAGCCACCCTCTTCTTACATTCAGCTGACACTTCACTTAGTCCAACTGACTTGAGCTTGTTTCCAGCAGAGTTTGCATCAGCAGTAGGTGGCATAGCCGAGTAAGCACAGGGGGTCAGACCAGAGAGCACTGACAGGAAATGTTCAGTTTCTCAGTCTCTTGTTGTTCGGTCTAGACCTGCTAGAGTTCGGTCTAGACCTGCTCTATTTGAAAAGTGTCCTGAGATAACTTCTGTTATGAATTGGCGCTATACAAATGTTGTCCTGGAACAACAAGTATTGTTACACCCCTGTCTAGGGTGAAGGATCACAACATATGTATGTAAGAAGAAAATAAACCAATAATACTATCCCGATCCCCAAACCAACAACAAACATGGATTTAACAATCAAGTGAAGTGATTTATTTACAACACATGGAAATAGTGCAACAAAAACCAGGAACAAACTTCAGGGTAAAACAAGGCCAAAGTAACAAACAAAACAGATCTAACTTTCTCAAACTAAAACCCTAACCCTCTGAATGTCTGGAATCTTTTATCAGATTTAACATGAACTGGCACGTGTGGTGGGTCATGTCTGTAAACCTATCCATTGTTACTTGAACTATCAAATGTTCTTGTGTTGACTAAATTTATACTGAAAGAAAGTGGAGCAGAAAAGCAAGCTATTTTGAGCAACAAAAATGATATATAACAGTATTTAAGTTACTAATTTAGTGAGGATAAACAATATACAACATTATACCTACATCCAGAGTCACTTATATATCTGACCACACAATAATCTTGATTCGTAGTTCAGCGGCAGCACAGCATCCACAGCAATTAGCATCAGGCTGATCTGAAGATCCAAAGGGTGACGGCACCAGTTTAACAGTTGTGGATAGGGAATGAATAGAGGCCAACTCATAGAACTGTACTGAACCAGCATTTATTTGCTCCTCCAGAAGACAATATAGCACATTAATTTTCCGCACCTCTGCTCCCTCAGCAATGCAAAAGAACACTATGAGGGGAAGATGGGAGGACCTACGGAAGTCTGGGAGGTAAGTGTGTCCGAGGTTTAGAAAACTAATTTCCACAGGAAATAAACCAAAATAAAAGTTGGTGAAAAAAACATAATGTACGATGGAGTATTAGGGCAGGAAATCACAAGAATAAAGTCATAATATTATGAGAATAAAGTAATAATATTAGGTCTAAGAGAATAAAGTCATAACATTACGAGAAAAAATTTGTAATATTACAAGAAATTTATTGTAATATTGCGAGAATAAAGTCGTAACATTACGAGAAAAATGACGTAATATTACAAGAATAAAGTCGTAATATAATGAGAAAAAAGTCATAATATTGAGAGAATAAAGTCATAATATTACGGGAATAAAGTAGTAATTTAATGGGAACTAATTGCTTAGCCAGCAAAACTGTTTAACGCCGAAATGATCAATACGTTAGCTTACCTGTTGACTGTACGGTACGACTGAGACAAACAGCGGCTGCTGGGCTCAGGCTGAGGCTGCTGTTTGGTTGAGCTGGTCACGTCAGATCTTGATAACTCTTATCGAAGCATTTTTTCCCATTAAAACAACTTTTTTTCTCGTATTATTATTGCTATTATTACAAGTTTAGTCTCGTAACATTGCGGCTTTTTTCTCGTAATATTACAACTTTATTCTCGTAGACCTAATATTTTGACTTTAATCTCATAATATTATGACTTTATTCTCATAATTCCCCCCCAAAAAAATATATTTTATCTCTTAGTCTGGCCCTAATACTCTGTCGTAATAATGAGATGAAATTCACAAACACTCCATAAATTAAGTATAATTCACAAATACACATTGAACATAAGAATTTATAAACTGCATTTTTAACTCATATGTCATGTAATTTATAAATGGGGACAAAATAAATCTCTTTATATTTGTTTCTACTGACCTATCTTTTCAATATTACTAATTGTTAGTAGCTTGAACTCTCCCTTGTATTGCTGACAACAGTCTTACGTCATGACTGTTGCTATGAAAAGTTTAAAAGAAGAAGAAGCAGAGTTTCATCTCAGTGAGTAGGGACTGACTACATCAGCGGATAGTTCTTAGGACTCACACAGTGCCATAAATTGTGTTCTGTGATCTCTGAGCATGGCTTATACTGACTTTCAATAATAGAGTAGGTAAGTTTAGTTAAATTGTCATTTTCATTTGTTTATTGAAAGTAATTTCTTAACTGCTAGCAGAGTGAATATTGTTAGATTGTTGACAGTGTGAAATTTGACAAACATATAGCAAAACCTGAAAAAAAATTACAGTAATATGTACGGATATTAACTGGAGGATCATGGTTAACTCTACACAGATTTCATATTTCACACTTTCTGCCTACTTTGACATCGGGATTTCCAGATATTTATTTTTCATGATTGTTATGTTATTATATATTTTAATTGTTTGTGCCAATCTTTTGCTCATTGTGATTATCTGTATGAACAGAAGCTTACATGAACCTATGTACATATTTCTGTGCAGCCTGTTTGTAATTGAACTGTTTGGTAGTACAGGGTTGTTTCCAATGCTTCTGATTCAGATTCTCTCTGACATTCACACTGTTTCTACTTCATTTTGTTTCCTGCAGATTTTCTGTTTGTACTCGTATGCAAATATTGAATTTACTAACTTAGCTGTCATGTCTTATGACAGATATCTCGCTATCTGTTATCCTTTACAATATAACACACGTATGACATCTAATAAGGTTGCCATTCTTATTGCTATATCATGGTTATTTCCTTTTCTTGCTATTGTTGTCATGATCTCTCTGAGTGCCTCTTTACAGCTGTGTGGGAACATTATAGACAAAGTTTACTGTAACAACTACTCTATTGTCAAACTGGCATGTTCTGACACAACAATCATTAACATCTATGGAATTGTTTACGTGTTTACCATATTACTTGGTGTTGTAATTTTAATCTTTTACCCTTATGTAAAGATTTTTAAAGTTTGTTTTTCTGGTTCCAAACAGACCAGACAAAAAGCTGTCAGTACCTGCACACCTCACCTTGCTTCTCTCCTGAACTTTACTTTTGGTAGTTTCTTTGAAATTGTGCAGGCCAGATTTATTATGAACAGTGTACCGAACATGTTGCGCATTTTTTTGTCATTATACTTTCTCACTTGTCAACCACTCTTTAACCCTGTACTGTATGGACTGCAAATGTCTAAAATACGTGGCTTATGGAAAAGCATTGTCTTTGGTAAAATGTAAACTACTATTCAAAACCTGTCTGTATATATATTATTTTATATATATTTTTATCCTCAATAAGGTGTTGCTCTGTGTTGCTGGCTGATGCTTTTGATTGCTGATTAATTGAACTAATAATTCTATAATATGTAAAACATGGATGCTTTAATGATAACAATATTGTGTGTTTTTAATTAAAGTGTATACTATAATTAACAAGTCAAAATAAAGTAAATGCATATCTAGATCAGTGTTGGTTTGTATCTAAGTTATGAACAGTCTTTCAGTTGCTACAAGTAACTTTCTGTTCAATCTTCAAATTCCCCCCTTAGATGTAGAAGAACCTTTAAAAAGTTTCTTCAGGGAACTGTGTTTTAGGGTTCAGTTTTTAACTCATAAAATCATTATTATTATTATTAGGGGTATTGCTATTGGTATTCATATTGTTACTGTTATTAATATTATTGTTAAGATTGCACAAATGTTTTCTCACATACATTTTAACCAGAATATAGAATACAGAACAAGTGAATCTATATAATTTCACAGCTGACAATTCACGTAACTCAATGATGCAACAATCATAAAAGCTTCCCCAGCACATAAAGAGCAACATCCCTGCCAGCCTGGACCCTCACCCGTTTGCACAGATCCATCAAGTATGCCATCTCCACTACCTTCACCTCAGTCTCCACACACCTTGAGAAAAATAACCCCTATGTCAGAATTCTTTATGTTCAATCAATCAATTTAATCTTGGAGAACAGTTGGAGATGATCCAGTTCCAGAGACTTTTTTCACCATTTCAGCCAAAGTAGCTGTTGTTCCTTCTAGCCTCCTAAAGGCTTGGCTGCTGTGGAGGTGTTTGAGTGCCTTTAACTTCCACTCGAGGTGGGACAAATCAGAATCAGATTTATTGCGAGGGAGGTTTTTACACATACGAGGAATTTGTCTTGGTGCAATGGTGCTTAAAATATACAATCACACAAAAATATACAAATCACACAAAAATCACACAAGAATAAAGTACTTTTAAAAATATAAATAAATAAAGATAAGAAAGATAAGAAAAGATAAGACTATATCTATACTATACAGGGTGGGTATAAGAGTCAGTGACAGTGGGGAATCCGGGCCTTGTTAATGAGGCCAGCTGCAGACGGAAAGAAACTGTTTGTGGTGAGAGGTTTTGGTCCTGATGGACCGCAGCCTCCTGCCAGAGGGGAGTGATTGAAAGAGTTTCTGACCGGGTGGGAGGGGTCAGCCACAATCCTACCTGCACGCCTCAGGGTCCTAGAGTCGTACAGGTCCTGGAGGGATGGCAGATTGCAGCCGATCACCTTCTCAGCTGATCGAATGATACGCTGCTGTCTGCCCTTGTCCTTGGCAGTGGCAGCAGCGTACCAGATGGTGATGGATGAGGTGAGGATGGACTCGATGATGGCGGTGTAGAAGTGCACCATCATTGTCTTTGGCAGGTTGAACTTCCCCAGCTGCCACAGGAAGTACATCCTCTGCTGATGTTCAGCTCCCACTTGAGGTCCTGGGTAATGATGGTACCCAGGAAGCGGAAGGACTCCACAGAGTCAACTGGGGAGTCACACAGCATGATGGGGGTGGGTGGGGCTGGGTTCCTCCTGAAGTCCACAACCATCTCCACTGTTTTTGCTCTAGGTTGTTCTGGCTGCACCAGGTCACCAGATGGTCAATCTCCCATCTGTAGGTGGACTCATCTCCAGTAGAGATGAGCCCAATGAGGGAGGTGTCATCTGCAAACTTCAGGAGCCTGACAGACTGGTGACTGGAGGTGCAGCTGTTGGTGTACAGGGAGAAGAGCAGAGGAAAAAGAACGCAGCCTTGGGGGGATCCTGTGCTGATGGTCTGGGAGTCAGAGACATTTTTCCCCAGCTTCACGTGCTGTTTCCTGTCAGACAAGAAGTCTGTGATCCACCTGCAGGTGGAGTCAGGCACAGTGAGCTGGGAGAGCTTGTCCTTTAACAGAGCTGGGATGATGGTGTTAAAAGCAGAGCTGAAATCCACGAACAGGATCCTGGCATAGGTTCCCGGGGAGTCCAGATGCTGGAGGGTGAAGTGCAGGGCCATGTTTACTGCATCGTCTACAGACCTGTTGGCTCTGTAGGTGAACTGCAGAGGGTCCAGGAGTGGATCCGTAATGGCTTTGAGGCTGGAAAGCACAAGGCGCTCAAAAGACTTCATGACCACAGAGGTGAGGGCAACGGGTCTGTAGTCATTGAGTCCTGTGGTCCTTGCTTTATTGGGGACAGGGATGATGGTAGATGTTTTGAAGCAGGCTGGCACATGACATATCTCCAATGAGGTGTTGAAGATGTCCGTGATCACCGGAGACAGCTAGTGTTTCAGGGTGGATGGAGAGACAGAGTCTGGTCCAGCTGCTTTGTGGGATTTCTGCCTCTTAAAGAGCCTGTTGACGTCCGTCTCTTGGAGGTGCGGAGTCATCACTGTGGTGGAGGAGGAGGGATTCACAGGGGTGTGGGGTTGTGAAGTGGCCCCGGCTCCTGCTGAGCTGGGGGGGAGGGTCTGGTGAGGTGGGGCTGGTGAGGGGTGTCACGGGGGGGATGGTGTCAGGACTGCTCCTTTGTCTGTCGAAGCAACAGTAAAAGTCATTCAGATGGTTTGCCAGGCGCAAGTCGTTGATGGAGTGGGGGATTTTAGGTTTGTAGTTGGTTGTCTGTCGTTGGCTGAGAACTGATGTTGAAGTTTCTCAGAGTACTGTCATTTAGCTTTTCTCACCTCCTTGCTAAACGTGTACTTTGACTCCTTAAACCTGTCCCTGTCCCCACTCCTGAACACTTGCTCCTTCTGCAACCGTAACTGACTGAGTTTGGCTGTGAACCAGGGTTTGTCGTTGTTAAAACTCACCTTGGTGCGTGATGGTACACAGCAGTCCTCACACAAGCTGATGTATGACGTCACAGCCTCTCATCCAGGTTCCTCAAGGAAAAGGGGGTTCAGTTTTTAACTCGTAAATGTATAATATTATTAGGGCTATTGTTACTGATATTCATATTGTTTCTCTTATATTATTATTGTTATTCACATTCCACAAATGTTTTCTCATGTTTTATTAAAAGGAATACAGTGACCAATACGATTAACAGCTCACCAAACTTTGTTATGATTATGATTATGGTAGCTAATAACAAAGCAACATTTATAAAAATATGTAATAATAATAATAATAGGTAGGTTTTGTTAGTAAATACATACATTTAGAATTCACAGATCTTAAATTTTTCACGAGAGAATATAAAATGCTAATGTATATATTTTATTTTTTTTGTGGAAGGACGTTTCGTGTGGGAGATACTTAGGAGTCTAGATTCTAGTATAGATAGGGCATAAACAGTGGATGACTCACGATCTGTTTTTCAGTATTTATTTGCTCCTTCAGAAGACAATATAGGACATTAATTGCCTTCGGCTCTTTTTCCGCACCTCTGCTCCCTCAGCAAAGCAAAACAACACTATGAGGATGGAGATGGGAGGAGCAAGCTAAATTCAGAAAACTAATTTTTAACAGGAAATAAACCAGAATAACAGTAAATTAATAGTGAAATAAATACGAAATGAAATCTATATATACATATTAAAAATAAGAATGAATAAAGTGCAGTTTTAACTGTTACACAAGATCACGATAAAGAGAACCAACAACAAATGTATCCCATAGGGATAAAGTGTATGAGAGCAGCACTTATCTCTCCATCCAGCAACTGGCAATTGGGTGCCTTGTACACCCCACAACATCCTAACCCAGTGTAGCGCAGGCCCATGACAGATAAGAAAATAAAAACTGCGGGACACTATACCGATACAAATAAAAATTAAAAAGCATAGGCTATCTGATCAAGGTTTCAGTCAGTAACAGCCTGGAACATAGATTTGCAAACAGCCTTAACATTGAACTAGACATGGTCTGTGACCACAGACATGATGTGAGGTCTGATCTACAGGCTGCAGAAAGTCTGATGTCTTGTCTGTCTGCGTCACAGTGCTGAAAGCTGTTTCAGACTGTCTCACAAGTACTGGAATGTTCACAGCAGTCACAGGGCCAGAATCACAGGTCAGAGACTGGGCAGTCATGTGATCCTCGGGTGAGACTGAGGCATCTTGGGGGTCACAAGTCATGCAAGTCACTGCGTTATATCAGTAACATTTGCCTCTGACAGACTTGGCACAGACAACTGTGTAATCCATTCAGTGGTTCTTCTCCCAGAGCCAAGATTCTCTGGATCAGGTAAGAAGCCCTGTTTATTTTCCACAGTCACAGATGAACTTTCGCTTTCAGAGTCAAGGCTCTCACTAGTTCCACATAGACCTTCACTCAGCAGCCGCTTAAAACAGTCCACAGATTCAGTGAATCTAAGTGATTGGGGAAGACTATTCCACAATGTTGGGACTAGAACAGCGAAGGCACGGTCACCTTTAGATTTACAGTTAGAGCGTGGAACGGATAAAAGGCCGAGATTTGAGGAGCTGAGTGGCCGAGGAGTGGAATGAGGAACAAGGAGATCTGAAATGTAATTGGGAGCAAGGTCATGAAGTGCCTTATATGTAATCAGTAAGATCTTATAGTTGATCAGAATTTTACAGGAAGCCAATGAAGGGATGCAAGGACAGGAGTAATGTGGGACCGACAGCTGGTCCAAGTTAAAAGTCTGGTGGCTGCATTTTGTACTAACTGTAAACGATTTAAGGATGTCTGACTGAGGCACGTGTAGAGGAAATTACAGTAATCTAGACGGGAGAAAATTAAGGTTTGAATTAATTGTTCCAGATCACTGGAGGACAGGAATCTTTTGATTTTTGCTATATTTCGTAGCTGCAGGAAACAGGACTGGACAAGTTTTGTGACATGAAGGTCAAATGTCATATGCTGGTCGAAGATGATACCCAGATTCTTAGCAGTGGGTTTGATATTAGTGCGTAGTGGTCCAATAAACTGATCAACTGCAGTGACAAATTTATCGGGGCCAACTAAAATGATTTCAGTTTTATCCGGATTTAAGTGGAGAAAATTAAGAGACATCCAGTCTTTGGTGGCAGCTAAACACTCATGGAGAGAGATCACAGTTGAGTCAGATTATTGGGTTTCGCAGAAAAGTAGATCTGTGTATCATCGGCATAACAGTGGTATGACATGTCATTGAAGCGGCTGAACAAATGACCCAGAGGAAGCATGTACAGGGAGAACAGAACTGGACCAAGAACCAACCCCTGAGGGACACCACACAGCAGGGGAGCGGAAGAGGAAACATGATTATTAATGCAGACATTAAAGACTCTATTAGTCAAGTAGGAATTAAACCAATTTAAGGCTGTACCAGAAATGCCAACCCAGTTCTGTAATCTATCCAGTAAAATGGCATGATCGATGGTATCAAAGGCTGCAGTCAGATCAAGAAGAATAAGGATGGAGCTTTCACCTTTGTCAGCATACATAAGGATGTCATCAGACACTCTCAGTAATGGTGTCTCGGTGCTATGATTTTGGCGAAAACCAGATTGGAATTTGTCAAAGATTCTATGACCTTCTACCAGCTTCAGGAGCTGGGCCGCAAAACAATCTTTTCAAGTATTTTAGATAAAAAGGGAAGTTTGGAGATAGGTCTATAGTTTTCTAACTGGTCTGGATTGAGAGAGGGTTTTTTAAGAAGTGGCTGAACACTGGCACTTTTAAAGAGGTCAGGTACGGACCCTGATGTGAGAGAGGAATTGATGATAGCAAGCAGGCTAGGACCTAAGAGAGGGAGTATGGTTTTGAAGAACACTAAGGGGAAAATTAGAACTTATACCATCGATCTTGCAGGAGGAGATGGAGTTACAAGCTGGTTGATAGTAAACAAAAACCTTGGGTTATGTTTATTGCTAACAATCAGATCAGAAAAGTAGGCAGCTCGCACATCTTTAATAGTTGGTTCAATTTAAACAGTAGTTCCCTCATGTAGAGGCGGTGGACTTCAAGTTTGTGCTTTTTCCAATTTCGCTCTGCCTTCCTATATTCCCTTCTTTGTTGTCTAATGTTGTTGTTGATCCAGGGAGTTTTATTAATAACTGGGACAGCCCTGGATGTATATGGAGCAGAAAAATCAAGGGCTGATGTACACAAATTATTAAACTAGCTAATTTGATCATTAATGTTGGGAAAGTGAGGAGGAGAATTAGCCAGACCACAAAAATGGCTACAGAATGTGGCTGCTGACTGATTATTAAAGATGCAAGAGTGGATTATACGTTTCCTGGATGGTGAAGCAGTTATAAAATGTGTATCAAAAGTAATACATTTGTGGTCAGAGACAAAATCATGCATATTCAGGAAACTAAGAGACAGATCCAGAGTAAAAGCTAAGTCCAGGGTGTGCCCACGGTTATGTGTAGGGCCTCAGACGTGCTGCACAAGGTTAAAAGATTTACAAATGTTTAAAAACTCTGTGGCAAATGGATTTGAAGTTTTATCAATATGAATGTTAAAGTCACCAGCTATAATGGCCTTATCAAATTTGAGCACGAGAGAGGACAGTAGGTCAGAGAATTCAGTGAGGAAACCACTGCTGGAGTTGGAATTGGGGGGACGGTAAATGATTATACAGCAGATGGGGTCTTCACACACAATTTTAAAAGTTAAGATTTCAAAACTGTTAAAAGAGCCAAGGCTGAGTGGAATTCAAGTAAAATGTTTTTTAAAGACAACTGCAATACCCCCTCCCAGGCCTGTTAGTCTTGGTGAATTTAAAAATGTGTAACTGGGTGGGCAGAGCTCCACAAGTGGGGACCACTCCCCAGGGACCCATAGTGGGACCCACCTGTCTCCCCACAGTGAAGTTATAATCTTTGAGACAAAAACACATCTGGGAGCTGAGCGGGATCATCTGGGCTCTGAGATGACAGTGCTGCCTGTTGAAATAGCAGTCTTTTTTGGTTTTCCCCAGATGAGATATTCACAGTCAGAATTACACCTGACTGTACCGACCTTATCGGGCACATCATCTCCCTTCCAGGGGGTCAGACCAGAGGGCACTGACAGGAAAGTTTCAGTTTCTCGGTCTCTGGTTGGGCAGGGGCCTGACACTGTCTTCCAGTATGACTCACATAGCTTGGACTGATGCAGGATGTGTTTTATAACATTGGTCCCTAATATCAACTTATGCTGTCCTGGAACAAGAAGTGTGGGAACCAACATTTTGCAGCCATACACGCCCATCTCAATATCAAAAGCACACTTTGGCCTCAGTCTGTAAGTCTGCCACATCCAACGAGGACCACATTCATATCAATCTGCTTCTGTCACAATTTTTCACATGTCGACCATGTGAGTTTCCTCTGACTGTCTTTGTGCCACAACTGGTACAGAGGTAAATTTAAATCATATGTCATGTAATTTAAACAAATGGGGACGAAAGGAATCTCTTTATTTGTTTCTACTGACCTATCTTTTCAATATTACTAATTGTTAGTAGCTTGAACTTGTATTGCTAACAACAGTCTTACGTCATGACTGTTGCTATGAAAAGTTTAAAAGAAGAAGAAGCAGAGTTTCATCTCAGTGAGTAGGGACTGACTACATCAGCGGATAGTTCTTAGGACTCACACAGTGCCATAAATTGTGTTCTGTGATCTCTGAGCATGGCTTATACTGACTTTCAATAATAGAATAGGTAAGTATAGTTAAATTGTCATTTTCATTTGTTTATTGAAAGTAATTTCTTAACTGCTAGCAGAGTGAATATTGTTAGATTGTTGACAGTGAGAAATTCGACAATTAATCATATAGCAAAACCTACAACAGAATGTACAGTAATATGTAAAGATATTAACTGGAGGATCATGGTTAACTCTACACAGATTTCATATTTCACACTTTCTGCCTACTTTGACATCGGGATTTTCAGATATTTATTTTTCATGATTGTTATGCTATTATATATTTTAACTCTTTGTGCCAATGTTTTGCTCATTGTGATTATCTGTATGAACATCATCAAACTGGCATGTTCAGACACAACAGTCATTAACATCTATGGAATTGTTTACACATTTACTATTGTACTTGGCGTTGTAATTTTAATCCTTTACCCTTATGTAAAGATTCTTAAAGTGTGTTTTTCTGGTTCCAAACAGACCAGACAAAAAGCTGTCAGTACCTGCACACCTCACCTTGCCTCCCTCCTGAACTTTTCTTTTGGTTGTTTCTTTGAAGTTGTGCAGGCCAGATTTAATATGAACAGTGTACCGAACATGTTGCACATTTTTTTGTCATCATACTTCGTCACCTGTCAACCACTCTTTAACCCTGTACTGTATGGACTGCAAATGTCTAAAATATGTGGCTTATGTAAAAACATTGTCTTTGGTAAAATCTAAACTACTGCTTAATTATATGATATAAATATAATTCAATACTATGTAAAACATGGATGATTTGATGATAATATATATATTTTTAATTTCGAGTCAAAATAAATTAAATGATGATGTAAAATATCTAGATCAACGTTGGTTTGAATTTTTGGGTGTTCCAGGTCTGCAAAGGTCAGTGCCTATCAAAAGTGGTCCGAGGAAGGAACAGAACTGGAGACAGGGTCATGGGGGGCCGAGGCTCATTGATGCACGTGAGGAGTGAAGGCTGGCCCGTGTGGTCCGATCCAACAGACGAGCTACTGGAACTCAAACTGCTGAAACAGTTAAAGCTGGTTCTGATAGAAAGGGGTCAGAACACACAGTGCAGAGAAGTTTGTTGATATGGGTCTGCATTATATTATGACCACAGGTTGTCATAATTGTATGACTGATCGGTGTAGACGTTAATTTTGCATATTTAAAACAAAATATAGAGTGATGGACTTCTGAATAGAACACAGATTGAAGTGACAAGTTGTTCACATCAGTGGATACACTGAAAAGAATTTAGTTTTTAAGGTTTATTAAAGTTTTGGAATTTGAAAAGTTTAATAACAGACCACATGGTGGCACTATTGAATATATGTTTCAATATGTTTAGCACATCTCCATGGGGAATCTGTGTACCACGTTGGATGACTTCAGCATTTATAGTATATTTTAAAATATTCTTATTTCAATAACTGTAACATATAACAAAGGTGAAAATCTCAATTACTTGTCTATCTGCAACAATGTGGTAGAGTAGATGCGGTCCAAAAACTGTATGAAGAATAAAAAGAACAAAACTGTTACTTACGAAATAAAGTTAATATTCATAATCTCATTTTTGTTAATAATATCCTTATTGTTACTATTCATCAAATAGACAGTATAGACCTATACCTACCTGGTATCTACAACACTGACCTCTGCCATGTAGGTACAACACTCACCTCTGCCCTGTAGCTACAACACTGACCTCTGCCCTGTATCTACAACACTGACCTCTGCCCTGTAGCTACAGCACTGTCCTCTAACTTGTGTCTACAGCACTGACCTCTATAACAATTATATCATTGCTACTATTATTTGAATCAAATAAGCAGTACAGACCTGTGTCCTGTATCTGCCCTGTCCATTGTAACTTAGTATAATTATAGAGCTATTGTCAGTAGAATTGTATGAAAGGTGTCACAAACACTCCCCTGCAGCATATAGACGATGCCTAAACTCATTGACATAGTCAATAAGATTGGTCGGCGGATCTGACTCCTTTAACCCATCCTTAAACACAGACAGTGGACCCCTAATGGTGTCAGAACACCAGATCATTTGGGCTAAACCCCGTACTTTCCTGCAAGACCTCTCATGCAGCTGAAAGAAACCATGGTAGCCCCTCCTCCCAGTCCCCATACATCTCTGTACAATATGCACGCAACAAAGACTTGAGTGTTTGGTGAAAACACTCCAAAGCACCTTGACTTTGAGCATGATAAGCAGATGACTGGTTATGTCTGATTCCTAGCAGCTTTGACACTTGGGCCATAAGATGCGAAGAAAAGTTAGAACCCTGGTCACTCTGAATGACTCTGGGTATGCCAAACACAGATATAAATTGTGTCAGCGCCCTAACCACAGACTTTGCAGTAATTGTGCGCAAAGGATAAGCTGCTTGATATTTAGTGCTTTGACACATAACTGTTAGCAAAAACTGGCCCCACACATTAAATAATCAAGTACTCAAATGGTTGCCTGATAGCTGGAATTGGCTGCAGCAGAGCGGGTTTAATGACCTGATTGGGCTTACCAGTTAACCGTTTTTAATATGTACAGAAACATCCTTCTTTAGTCGTTGCAAAATAAAATGGCACAAAATCCTGTCATATGTTTTCCGGATGCCTATGTGCCCTGACCCATCATGAGCAAGCCCTAACACATGACTGCAACATTTGCATGGAACTACAACTTGAAAAATGGGACCCCAAACAAAATCCTCACCATGGGGCACCTACTTCCTCGCTAACCTTGGTATCACTACAAACCCATCTCTATCAAATGGCAGATAGGACTCCTCAAGAACACGAGCCATGCAAAAATCTGCATTCCTACCTTGCTACATGCCCACATTCACAGAACCAGGAACGCTTGCAGCCAGTGCAGCAGGTTTTACATGACCACCTCCAGCATGCTGCTTCTTAGCCCTGAGCATCGGGCAGTCTGCCTTCCAGTGGCCTGCCTGATGACAGTAATTGCACACATTGTCC
Organism: Dicentrarchus labrax; assembly: GCF_905237075.1. Lineage (NCBI taxonomy): Eukaryota > Metazoa > Chordata > Actinopteri > Moronidae > Dicentrarchus > Dicentrarchus labrax. The sequence goes on from NW_026136704.1 coordinate 1,460,043, forward strand.
CTTTTTCAGGTACTCCACAGGACCCTTTACCTGAAAAGGCCCCAAGTCGACCAGGCACTACCATCTGTTCCTACCACAGGCTCCCGCAAAGGCTCACTGGGTCGATGTTTATGAATAAGTACATACTCATCAGCCAATGCTGCAGCCTCAGCAACAATTGTAACCTTACGTTCATTAATGTATGTGGCAACCTGACTGGGCAGAGAGTTTTTAAACTGCTCTAAGAAGACCAAGTTACACAAAGTTGTCAACATCAGAAGCCATACACCAACGATTGAAATGATTAGTCATCTCCCTTGAAAACTCCATATGAGACTGACTAACCCTTTTTTCCCCACATCCTAAATCGCTGACGATATGCTTCTGGAACTAACTCATACGCCTTCAGTACAGCAGCCTTGACTGATTGATAAGTTAGATTATTGCTACTTAATGACGCATAGGCTTCCTGTGCTTTTCCTGACAACACACACACTGCAACAACAAAACCTGCTCAGAGTCTGACCAAATCAAAGAGAGAAAAACACATCTGGATCCCGCTCATTAAATTTAGGCAAGAGACGCAAATTACTAACAACAACTGGTGACCCTGACCGCAAAGAGGAACTTTCTTCCCGTCGCAACACATCCCCAGAAAGCTTACCATCTCTTAGCAGTTTCCAATGCTATCTTTCTGCTCTCTCCTCCTCAACTTATGCTTTCCTATCTCAATCTTTTGCCTTTCTAGTTCCAACTCTGTTTTCTCTTTATCATGAGAAAACTGCAATAAAAGCAATTCTGTTCTCTGCTCAAAGGTTAAGTTGCCTGACAAAAGTGACTGTGCAGATAGCGATGGACCCCCTCTTGCTTAGCCACCACTACCTCTTTCTCGACTAACTGCAGTTTTACCATATGCTTTACATTCTCCTTACATCATCTATCACCTATCCCACTTAGATCAATGTCATATTCTTCTGCAATCTTTAGAAGGTGATCCTTAGTGCAACGATCTAGAAACCCCTCACTCGGAGCAGCAACAAAATCTCCTATCCCAGCCATACTAACCTAAGTGTGTAACTAACTAACCTTTAGTTCATTTATTCCAACACAGTGTAACATTATGCAGTCTGGTTGTTCAAAACACGTAATAAATAACTTCCAACTTAAATAAAAACAAATCATGGCGGACTTATCAATACAGTGGATGATGGATAAGATAAGATTTACTTTATTAAAATAATAAAAAGCATGTGCACACACATGCAAGGCTTGTGGACATGCAGACATGGAGAGAGATGGTGGAGTGATGGGCTGCCATGTTAACAGCGCCCCATGAGCCGTTTCTTGGGGTTGGGTACCTTGCTCAAGGGCACCTCAGCAGTGCACAGGAGGTAAAACTGGCACCTCTCCAGCTACCAGTCCACACTCCATACTGTGGTCTGTGGGTCTTGAACCAATGCCCTAAAAAAATCTGACTAAGGAAAAGAGTGTCAACTAAGACTCCTTTTGTCAATTAACAAAATAATCTGGCCAAAATATTTCAACAAGCCAGAACTGACTAAACTTTGTGTGCCATATCTTGAGGCACCGAGGTATGCTGGCTTGGACCTATGGAACCATAGTGTCCTTTTCCTCAGACTTGAAGAGTGGAGGTTGGTAACCACAGAAGCACTAGAACGTTGACATACCTGTAGCAGACGTTGGTGGAGTGTTGTGGGCATAATCCACCCGTGGGACTTGAACACATTTGCTACCTTAAGAGTATTGAAGGCATAGTTGATGAGGGGCAAGTGGTATTTGTTTTTCACCATTGTGTTGTTTTGTCCTCTGAAGTCGATTTACGGATGGAGGAAGCAGCAAGGAAGTACTTGATGTATGTCTCCATATCTTCCTGCTCCAGCCTGGAGAGGTTATAGAAGTAACTGCAAGGGAGAGGTGTACAAGGAAGCAGGTCAATGGCACAATCTTTCACCCGTCAGGTAGGGGAGCAGTCTGGGAAGGCAGGATGGTTCACAGTGCGTGGAAACACCCATATGGGGGAGACCAAACCAACATCTTGGAATTGAGAGCAGTTAACCATACTCTGAAGGTTCTCCTGCCCTACTTTGAGGCCATGAATGTATAACAACAGACATACAGTTCCTCCACTTTCCACTTGCATTCTTACTATAACCACAGGAAGTGGCAAAAGCTGGATATTCCAACCATTCAGCCATTGCTTTTAGCTAATTATTTAATCTCATCTGCTTGCTTGCTAACTAGTTCCCACGCAATCTTAATTGAAATAATGTCTAAAATAATTGTTAGAGCTGGCTCAATATGTGGACTTTTTTAATGAATACTTAAATTATGAAAGTTGGTTGAGACACTCTACAATCTCTCCACGTCCCCCTGGCAACAGCCGTACCCACTGAGGTACATGTACCTTGGTTGAGAATCACTCACTTCTATACAAAACTCCCAGCAGAGGGAGCTAAATGAAAAAGAAAAATAAGTGGCGAACAAAGCAGCGTTTTACTGTTTTATCTGTTAAAATAGCTTGTTGAAGGAAAAAAACATCACTAGTACAGGTGATTCCAAACTTTTGAACTTATATGTATGTACATACATTTTATTTAAGGTTTTATTCTGGATGGTCACCACATAATCTTGGGGTCTCCGGTCATTAGTTTTTTCTGTAAGAGGTCACAGGAAATTACTGTAATAATAAAGCTCATGTGGAATCACAAAATGAACAAGTTTATTTTTTAAAGGTCCCAGTAGTCCCAACATGTGTATGTACACAACATACATGCATAGTAGGATCATGTAAGGATATTACATACATGTCACCAAATGGGAACACATTTTCACAATTACTAATTGTTAGTAGCATGAACTCTTCCTTGTTTTGCTGACAACAGTCTTACGTCATGACTGTTGCTGTGAAAGGTTTAAAAGAAACAGAAGCAGAGTTTCATCTCAGTGAGGACAGACTGACTACATCAGTACAGCAGATAGCTTTTAGGATACACAAAGCACAAATTGTGTTCTGCGAACTGATATAAGCATACATTTGACTGTCATAATTTAAAAACCTGCAACAAAATGTACAGTATTCATTGAAAGCAGTCCCTCCTGGGCACAGTCTAACTGGAGGATCATGGTAAACTCTACACAGATTTCATATTTCACACTTTCTTCCTACTTTGACATCGGGATTTTCAGATATTTATTTTTCATGATTGTTATGTTATTATATATTTTAATCATGTGTGCCAATCTTTTGCTCATTGTGATTATCTGTATGAACAGGAGCTTACATGAACCTATGTACATATTTCTGTGCAGCCTGTTTGTAAATGAACTGTATGGTAGTACAGGGTTGTTTCCAATGCTTCTGGTTCAGATTCTCTCCGACATTCACACTGTTCCTGCTTCATTTTGTTTCCTGCAGATTTTCTGTTTGTACTCGTATGCAAATGTAGAATTTAGTAACTTAGCTGTCATGTCTTATGACAGATATCTCGCTATCTGTTACCCTTTACAATATAACACACGTATGACATCTAATAAGGTTGCCATTCTTATTGCTCTATCATGGTTATTTCCTTTTCTTGCTATTGTTGTTGTGATTTCTCTGAGTGCCTCTTTACAGCTGTGTGGGAACTTAATTAACAAAGTGTATTGTGACAACTACTCCATCATCAAACTGGCATGTTCAGACACAACAGTCATTAACATCTATGGAATTGTTTACACATTTACTATTGTACTTGGCGTTGTAATTTTAATCCTTTACCCTTATGTAAAGATTCTTAAAGTTTGTTTTTCTGGTTCCAAACAGACCAGACAAAAAGCTGTCAGAACCTGCACACCTCACCTTGCTTCTCTCCTGAACTTTTCTTTTGGCTGTTTCTTTGAAGTTGCACAGGGAAGATTTAATATGAACAGTGTACCGAACATGTTGCGCATTTTTTTGTCATCATACTTTATCACCTGTCAACCACTCTTTAACCCTGTACTGTATGGACTGCAAATGACTAAAATACGTGGCTTATATAAAAACATTGTCTTTGGTAAAAGGTAAATTACTGTTAAAAGTAATGAAGCCTAATATGTATTTTTTTAGCCTAAATGATATGAAAACAATAAAATAATACTATAAATTCTATACAACAATAGATAGATAGATAGATAGATAGATAGATAGATAGATAGATAGATAGATAGATAGATAGATAGATAGATAGACTTTATTAATCCAACAAAGTTACCATTCTCATTTCTCTATGATGGTTATTCCCTCTTCTTTCAACTGTTGTCACGATATCTTTGAGTGCCTCTTTACAGCTGTGTGGGAACATCATTAACAAAGTTTTCTGTGACAACTACTCCATTGTCAAACAGGCATGTTCTGACACAACAGTCAATAACATTTATGGACTCATTGCTACTTGTCTCGCAATCTTGTGTGCTGTAGAGAAGGGACTTCCTGGTTTAATATAGGTTATATGTATACCAAACCTTATCATTTCCAGAACACCATCATTACAGTATGCTTGTTATAAAAACCTTAAATATAACTTATTAAATACTATTACAAATGGCTATTGAAATATTTGTTTATATGACCAGCACAACATAAAAAAGTTTCATCATGCTCAATGTTATTACCAAAGGGAGACAGTTTCTGGATTGGGTTAGGGTTAGGGTTAGGGTTAAATCTCGCAAAGGCTGTTCACGAACTTCTGTCCAAGTATTTTTCCAACAATTTTAACAAATATAGGACCATCCTATTAGTCTGTGTCGTATTAATTTATAGGAAAAAAAGAAATTGGCTGGTTCCCATTGTTCACTAGTTCTCAAACGACACATCACTAATTCCATCAGTGAATCACTAAAAAGACAGGAAAACAAAGTGGTGGAAAGCTGGCTCAATAAGTGAAAACTGTATTGTTCTACAATTGATGGAGTATCTATAAATGCTTGTTTATAGGAGGGAAGTAGCCAGTTTTGTGCCCATGTCCAAGTTGCAGATTTTCATCTGGGGTAACAAGAAACGAGGCAGAAAACCTACGTAGGAGTGTGGTATATAAGAGACTATGATTACCATTCTGAGATGCTTATGGATGCAAAGACGTGATGACCTCTCTAGGGGTACCTGGGTACCTGTTCTACTTTTGGAGACTATAGGAACCACAAGTAGCCCTGCATTCATAGAGCGCAGTGTTCTAGTAATTGCACAACACTCCATTAAAAGTGAAAGTTAACGGAGTAATTCCTAATAATGTTGCCTAAGGGAAGCACATATAAGGTGATCTGATAAATATGACTTAAACCAGTTTACTGCAGTTCCTTTAATATCAATTAGATGCTCAAGTCTCTGTAATAGAACATGATGGTCAGTGGTGTCAAATGCAGCACTAAGTTCTGAAGTCCATTATCTGATGCACATAACTTTCAGCGGTGCTGTCTCTGACATTACAGAGGGCCTTTCTATATGATTTCAGACTATCTTGCCAGATTAAACAGGATTCTTCCACCTTGGTAGAACATCAATTCCTTTGAAAATTTCCACACCTTTTGCTTTAATTGGCGTATTTGGTGGTTGTACCGGTGCTAGCCTCCTATGTTTTAATATATTTAAACATAGATTGTATTTAGAGGGGCAATACAGTTGAGTGTCGAAATCAGAGCATGGACCAGGAGCATGGTACACTATAACACAGATTAGATGTGAAAGAACAAGTCTTTCAAAAGAGTTATAATTTAATCAGCAGAGTCAACAGACTTGATTATATAACATAACATTAGTTATGAGCCGAGCTGCTGCTAACGTTAGCTCAGCTTGTTTCTCTGATAACTTAAGATCCAGACGTCAGATGACTAAAATCCTTCATCCGGTTCAAATCTAGAGTTAAAAACCAGCAAGATCTAAAAAATAGGTTTAGGTAAAAATGTGGCTGAAAGGTCCAGTGTGTAGGATTGAGTAGCATCTAGTGGTGTAGTTGCAGATTGCAACTCCAAAACGCTCCAATTAATTCAGAACGCTGCAGCACGAGTACTGACAGGAACTAGAAAAAGAGATCACATCTCTCCTGTACTAGCTACTCTGCATTGGCTCCCTATAAAATGTAGAATTGAATTTAAAATCCTCCTCCTCACCTATAAAGCTCTTCATGGTCAGGCCCCTTCATATCTTAAAGAGCTCATAGTACCCTATTACCCCACTAGAACACTACGTTCTCTGAATGCTGGGCTACTTGTGGTTCCTATAGTCTCTAACAGTAGAACAGGAGCCAGAGCCTTCAGTTACCAAGCTCCTCTCCTGTGGAACCAGCTTCCAGTTGTGGTTCGGGAGGCAGACACCCTCACCACATTCAAGAGTAGGCTTAAGACATTCCTCTTTGATAAAGCTTATAGTTAGGGCTGGATCAGGTGAGTCCTGAACCATCCCTTAGTTATGCTGCTATAGGCCTAGACTATCGGGGGATTTCCCATGGTGCACTGAGCTACTCTCTTCCTCTCTCTTTCTGCACTCATTCATGTCCCTTTAATGCATGTTACTAACTCCACTTCTTCCCCGGAGTTCTTGTGCTTTCTCGTCTCGCAGGTTCTCATGGATCCTGGTGGAGCCTCCTGCCATGGTCCTGCTTGACTGCCATTGCCAATACTGTTGTTGCTGTGCACCTGTCTGTCTGTCTGTCGCTCTCTCTCTCTCTCTCTCTCTCTCTCTCTCTCTCTCTCTCTCTCTCTCACCCCAACTGGTCGAGACAGACGACCACCCACCTAGAGCCGGAGGATCTGTCCTAGGTTTCTGCCTTTTAACAGGCAGTTTTTCCTTGCCCTTGTCGCCAAGTGCTTGCTCATGGTGGTACTGTTGGGTCTCTGTAATTAATGTTAAAGAGTTCGGTCTAGACCTGCTCTATTTGAAAAGTGTCCTGAGATAACTTCTGTTATGAATTGGCGCTATACAAATAAAATTGAATTGAATTGAATTGAATTGAACTCACTCGCTTCATCCTCCCTTACCAAGTGTGAGGGAGAAACTACAATGGCCATGAAAAATGCGGCCATCCATTATCCTAATCCATCCCATTATTTATTGTAGTTTCTTGTTGTTATTTTGGTTACCTACATTGTTAAAATATATTTCTTCATTGTCACTTAAAAATTGTGAATGTGAGTGCTGCTAGCTTAGTTGTGGCACACTAAGCTAACTTCCGCCTGGTAATTTTTTTTATGTGTGTCAGAGCTGGAGCACGCAGTAGAGCTGACATGGAGGTTCTGTTTCTCTATTTGTTTATCAGAACAAACAGAGGTTTGCCATAAAACAGATCCCGGTGTCTTCTCTATCACACTAACACAACACAGAAGCCCACCACTTACACATGGTGGTTCAATATGTGTCCCAGCGGGCAACCAGTGGCATCTGTGAATAAAGATGATTCTTATTTTCAGGTGACTTCAGGGTACACTAATGAAAACATACCTATGGATATTATATTACATTTCTGACAATGGATTCTCCTAAATGTTACACACTGGACCTTTAAAACAGGATAAACAGTCAATGTATGACAGCTTCTGGCAGACAACCACAACGCTGACGCAGACACAAAGGGGATATGACACCATTGACAGGCAACCAGTGAAACGCATGTTACCTGAATAAAATGACAAATTTCTCTGTGTTTGAACATTGTTGGAAACATTTGGGATAATGGAAGAACTCAAATCAACTACATATAGAACATAGAGCTAGAGTTTATACACTGTTTAATGATTAGAGATTATTGATTAAATCAACTACACATAGAACATAGCTCTAGAGTTTATATTCTGTTTAATGATTCCATGTTGTATATTATACATTTAAATAAATGTTAAAAGAGGTTCAGACAGATTGTAAGAAGTTACATTTTACCGAACACCACACTTTTACATGTAATGCGTATTTTGGTTATATTCAGTCCATAGACTACAGGATTGAAGACTGGCTGACATGTAAGCCAGTATAATGATAAAAAAATGCGCAACATATTTGGTACACGTTTCATATCAAATCTGTTCTGCACTATTTCAAAGAAACAGCCACAGGAAAAGTTGAGCAGAGAAGCAAGGTGAGGTGTGCAGGTGCTGACAGCTTTTTGTCTGGTCTGTTTGGAACCAGAAAAACAAACTTTAAGGATCTTCATGTAAGTGTAAAATATTAAAAGTACAAGAATAACTGTTGTAAAAGTGTAAACTATTCCATAGATATTATTGACTGTTGTGTTGGAGCAGGCCAGTTTGACAATGGAGTAGTTGTCACAGTACACTTTGTTAATGATGTTCCCACACAGTTGTAGAGGAACACTCAAAGATATTAAAATAAAAATAGCAAGAAATGGGTATAACCATGTTAGAGTGATAAGAATGGCAATGTTGTTAGATGTCATAAGTGTGTTATATTGTAGAGGACAACAGATAGCGAGATATCTGTCATAAGACATGACAGCTAAATTACTAAATTGTATACTTGCATATGTGTACACACAAAAAATCTGCAGGTAACAAAATGAAGCAGAAACAGTGTGAATGTCAGAGAGAATCTGAACCAGAAGCATTGGAAACAACCCTGTACTACCATACAGTTCATTTACAAACAGGCTGCACAGAAATATGTACATAGGTTCATGTAAGCTTCTGTTCATACAGATAATCACAATGAGCAAAGAATTTCCACAAACTATAAAAACATATAAAGACATTATAATCAGGAAATATAAGTATTTTAAAACGCCGGTGTCAAAGTAAGCAGCAAGAGTGAAATATGAAACAGGTGTAGAGTTAATCATGATTTACAGGATAATTAAACCTCTTGTACAGACAATACAAACACTTTTGATCAAAGCTACATTACTCGCTTTTAAACTTTAGTGGAGACTATAAATGTTCCAGAGATACCAAGACATAAAGACATCTAGTATATTTCTATTACTACACTCACTGAAAACATTTTGTGGCTTCCATGAAGAGCTGAAAGAAGAGGAGAAAATAAATAAATTAAGCTATTAAACAGTGCAGAACAAGATTATTATTATTATTATTATTATTATTATTATTAAGTTTGAATAAGCAGCGGTATTAGCACATAACAGCAGTTTACTGACAATAAATACATTAATACTGAACAATAAATGTGGCCAATTCCTCAAACTAAGTGAAAATCATAATAACTATTACAGTTAATGAGATTGTCTAAATCCTAATATTTGTCTACTGTGAGTCCCTCCTACCTGAGCTCAAACTCTGCTTCTGGTTCCTTTTAACCTTTTCAAGTCAGGAATCACCCACAGCAACAGGCTGACCTCATTATCAAACCTCCTGTTGTTACTTGTTTCAAGCTGATGTTATTTCATGTTTCGGATTGATTACTGTTAGTAACTTTGACAGATTATCTCAGTTTAAACCATTGACAGTATATAATTAATGGACAGAGTTCCAGGTATGTGAAATGAAGCCAATGTGGAAGGGTCTTAAACTTGCATTCTTTCTAATCTCCAGCAAGAGGCAGTCGAACAAGTGAGAACCTATCGTGACGTCACCCATTGGTTTGTGGAGTCCCGTTTCAAGCCTCCAGTTTGGGAGTGATATACCACAAGTTGAGCTGCTCCTATTGGCTGCTCTTGGTTTGGGGTAGCAACACCCTAAAGCATACACTGCTTTATCGTATTTTTTACTCTAAATGGGATCATAATTTATTAAATTAACATCATACCGTAACAAAGACCCTAAACTAATTTGGAAACTGGTTTACTGAGCTCATAAATGAACACAAAACAATTCTCCAAAAGGCAGGTTTAAGACACTTTCTCATTAGCTTCACTTCACAATTCAATTTCAATTCAATTTTTTTTTGTATAGCGCCAATTCATAACAGAAGTTATCTCAGGACACTTTTCAAATAGAGCAGGGCTAGACCAAACTCTTTATAACATTATTTACAGAGACCCAACAGTACCACCATGAGCAAGCACTTGGCGACAAGGGCAAGGAAAAACTGCCTGTTAAAAGGCAGAAACCTAGAGGGGGGCGCGTTTGAGCATGAGTAGTGAGTAAACGTGTCTTCCACAGCTCCCGCAGAAATCTATCAAATTTATACATTTTGGACCTCGTAACCCTTCAAACTCCGTTGGAAACACACACTAAGTGACTTTACTACCTTATGAGTGGATGAATGCCTCCCAAACCGGCCAAACAACAAAGTGGGAAAGCCACAACACAGGGCGATTAGAACTTCTCGGCTAGCGTTAGCGCAGAAACAGGTGCTAATGCTAATAACATGGACGCGCTGGCAAATGCAGTTACTGCTGTGCAAGCCTCTATCAACACGTTTCGGGAGGAGAACCGGGCGTCTATTGCTTCTTTACACTCGATCCTGAATTTGTATGGCCAACGAATTACTGATATGGAGGACGGGCTGACTGAGTTCGACAAGAGACTGAGCAGCGTGGAAGCTTCCCAAACTTCTCTAGCTAAAGAGAACGGTGCTTTGAGGAAGAAGGTGGCGTACTTGGAAAACTACACTAGACGGCAGAATATACGCATTGTGGGGATATCAGAAAATGCGGAGGACCCGCGACCAACAGAATTCATCACCAAACTTCTCATCGATGTGCTTGGGGAAGACAGTTTTGAGAAGCCGCCGTCGGTGAATAGAGCCCACAGGAGTTTGACCCCAAAACCAGCTGATGGCGACAATAGACCATGGCCATTCATTGTCTAGCTCCATCACTTTCAAACCAAAGAGTTGATCTTACGCCTCGCCAGGCAGAAGGGCCCGCTCTCCTTCAGCGGATCAAGATTTCACTTCTTTCCAGACTACAGCCCAGATGTCAACAAACGACGCACAGCCTTCTCCGAGTCGGTTCGGCCTCTACTACCCAGCCACTCTGCAGTTCACACACAACGGGAAACGTATGAAGTTCACCGACCCTGTGGAGGCGCTGACCTACATTAATAACAATGCTATTGTTGATAACGGACGCAACGCCTTACACACTGCAGAGAATGGTGATTGAGGTAACGTTGATGATTGGGTCAATGACGCCAATAACCACTTAAAAGAGATGGTGGTATCATTAGATATGGTTATTCTGCCATAATTTCTGACAGTATTTTCTATTTTTATAGTATTATTTTATTAGCATTGTTCATAGTGGCAGTGAACGTTTTGTGTGTGAAGGTGTGTGTACACATCACACGTAACGCTACATGTGTAGGCCCTCCTAAATGCTTTATTTATTTTTTTATTTTTTATTCATTTTTTATTTTTTATTTTAGTTTTATGATCACCACCGGTCTCGCTACAGTGACTTTCTACCGTCTATGGATATCACGGTTTCAATAATGTGAAATGATGTCACAGGTCATTTAATACACTGTTGGAGAGGTTCATCAATGGTTGAAAAAGGTATCCATCACTGCGAGTAGCATGCAAATGCAGGTTTGCAGTAGTTTGAAGTTTTCTGGGGGGGATAGCCTTCTTAAGGCTTGTTTATGTGTTATATGTAGTAATTTTGATGTGGTATTTGTTCTATGTATAGTTTGTGCACCTATCCGGCTTTTTTATCATCTAAATGGGGTAGACACAGGTATCTTTGAATTGAGTGGTTCTAATGACACAGAGTAATTCACATCTTGTCCCAGGTAAAGATGACATGAAAATTATAAGCTGGAATGTGAAGGGTCTGAATCAGACAATCAAAAGAAAAAGGGTTCTCTCTCACTTACAATATCTTGGGCTTGGTATTGCTTTCCTACAGGAAACCCACCTTCAAAATCGAGACCAGTCTAAAATTCACAAAGAATGGGTGGGGCAGATGTTTCATTCACAATTTAACTGTAAAGGTAGAGGAGTAGCTATACTCATTCATAAAAAGATTCCTTTCGTTGTATCAGACACTATCTTGGACCAAAATGGCAGATACGTGATGGTTGTGGGAGAGCTGTTCCAACCTCACTTAGTATTGGTTAATATTTACTGCCCAAACTTTGATGATGATTTTTTAAAAAAGATGCTAAGCTCCATACCTAATCTGGATAGTTATCACTTGATTATGTCTGGGGATTACAACCTGGTGATGGATTCTGTCTGGGATCGCTCTTCTCAGTCTGTATCAAGGCCGTCTAAATCTGTGCAAACAATCCAGTCGTTCATAGATATACATAAACTTATAGACCCATGGAGATTTAAACATCCCACCAAAAGGGAGTATTCGTATTACTCTACTGTACTGTACAGTCATTTTCCAGGATAGATTTTTTTTTGGTTGACCCCTATCTGCTCAGTGTTATTACAGATTGCAAATATGATCCAATCATTATTTCTGATCACGCTCAGGTTAGTATTAAGGTAACTCTTCCGACTCAGAGGACAAAACGGACATGGCAGCTTGACACACTCCTGCTGGCTGATTCAGACTTCGTGAAGTTCATTACAGAACAAATAGCCATACACTACCTTCTCCTTCCTGTTTGGATTCCCTATTAATTCAATTCAATTCAATTCAATTTTATTTGTATAGCGCCAATTCATAACAGAAGTTATCTCAGGACACTTTTCAAATAGAGCAGGTCTAGACCGAACTCTTTAACATTAATTACAGAGACCCAACAGTACCACCATGAGCAAGACCTTGGAGACAAGGGCAAGGAAAAACTGCTTGTTAAAAGGCAGAAACCTAGGACAGATCCTCCGGCTCTAGGTGGGTGGTCGTCTGTCTCGACCAGTTGGGGTGAGAGAGAGAGAGAGAGAGAGAGAGAGAGAGAGAGAGGCAGAGAGAGAGAGAGCGAGAGACAGACAGACAGGTGCACAGCAACAACAGTATTGGCAATGGCAGTCAAGCAGGACCATGGCAGGAGGCTCCACCAGGATCCATGAGAACCTGCGAGACGAGAAAGCACAAGAACTCCGGGGAAGAAGTGGAGTTAGTAACATGCATTAATGGGACATGAATGAGTGCAGAAAGAGAGAGGAAGAGAGTAGCTCAGTGCACCATGGGAAATCCCCCGATAGTCTAGGCCTATAGCAGCATAACTAAGGGATGGTTCAGGACTCACCTGATCCAGCTCTAACTATAAGCTTTATCAAAGAGGAATGTCTTAAGCCTACTCTTGAATGTGGTGAGGGTGTCTGCCTCCCGAACTACAACTGGAAGCTGGTTCCACAGGAGAGGAGCTTGGTAACTGAAGGCTCTGGCTCCTGTTCTACTTTTAGAGACTATAGGAACCACAAGTAGCCCAGCATTCAGAGAACGTAGTGTTCTAGAGGGGTAATAGGGTACTGTGAGCCCTTTAAGATATGAAGGGGCCTGACCATGAAGAGCTTTATAGGTGAGGAGGAGGATTTTAAATTCTATTCTACATTTTATAGGGAGCCAATGCAGAGTAGCTAGTACAGGAGAGATGTGATCTCTTTTTCTAGTTCCTGTCAGTACTCGTGCTGCAGCGTTCTGAATTAATTGGAGCGTTTTAATGGACTTATTGGGGCAACCTGATAATAAAGAGTTGCAGTAATCCAGCCTTGAAGTAACAAATGCATGGATTAGTTTTTCTGCATCTGTCTGTGATAGTATGTGTCTAATTTTTCTAATATTACGTAAATGAAAGAAGGCGGTCCTAGAGGTCTGCTTTATGTGGGAGTTAAATGACAAATCCTGATCAAAGATAACTCCAAGATTCCTGACAGGGGTGCTAGAGGCCAAGTTAATGCCATCTAGAGTAACTATATCTTTAGACAGTGAGTCTCTAAGGAAACAAGAATTTCGTTTTTTTCTGAGTTTAACATCAGAAAATTGCAGCTCATCCAGGTTTTTATGTCCTTAAGACATGTTTGTAATTTAGATAATTGATTAATTTCATCGGGCTTGATCGATAGATATAACTGTGTATCTTCTGCATAGCAATGAAAGTTAATGGAGTGATTCCTAATAATGTTGTCTAAAGGAAGAATATATAAAGTAAATAGTATTGGTCCAAGTACAGAACCTTGTGGAACTCCATGACTAACTGTAGTATTTATTGAAGATTCATCGTTAACATGTACAAACTGAGAACGATCTGATAAGTATGACCTAAACCTTAAAGTGTGATTCCTTTAATGCCAATCTGCCGATTGATCATAACCAGTAAAGAAGTGCCAATTGTCATGAACCTGCTCTAGGATTATGACAAAGAAGGGAGACCACACAGAGATTGTAAATGTTCAAAACAAAAAGAAGTTTAATTAAACAATATTCACTGTCACAAGTCACAATATGTATATGTACGTCAGTGAGGTCAGTAGTGTAGTGAGTGAGTGTGTGGACATGGGTGAAGTGTGTCTGTCCCAAAAGGTGGTGCATGTCTCCAAAGACTATCCAAAAAACAAAGACCGCAACAAACCAGGAACCTGGTCACCAACCAGCCGTTTACAAAGAGCAGCACTCAGGACACACCAGGTGTAGCCCATCTAATGGCCACACCCTCTGCCACTCTGTCTCCTGGGGAGAAGGGAAAAAGACCCAGACCAACCAGAGAAGGGTGGGGTCATCACACAATTAAGGGTACGACTTCTTTAAGCAGTCTAGTTGGGATGGGGTCTAAGAAACAGGTTGATGGCTTCGATGAAGAAATTATTGAAGTTAATTGATGAAGATCGATAGCAGAAAAACAGTCTAAATATATATATGATTTTACATTACTTAAAGTTCCTGAACTTGGAGAGCCACTGATAACTGTTGATGGCAGTTGGTGATAAATTTTTTCTCTAATAGTAATAATTTTATTATAGAAGAAGCTCATGAAGTCATTGCTACTTAAGTTTATGGGGATATGTGGCTCAATAGAGCTGTGGCTCTCTGTCAGCCTGGCTACAGTGCTGAAGAGGAACCTAGGGTTATTCTTATTTTCTTCTATTAGTGCTGAGTAATAGGCTCCTCTGGCATTACGGAGGGCCTTTCTATAAGTTTTAGGATTATCTTGCCAAATTGAGCGATATTCTAATAATTTCTAAGAGCGCCATTTCCTTTCAGATTTCCTAGCTATTTGTTTTAACTGGCGGGTTTGGTGGTTGCACCATGGCTAGTTCCTTTGTTTTAATATTTTCCTCTTTATAGGAGCGATAGAATTCACAGACCAAGAAATCTCTGCCCACCATATATATTGTCAGTGGCTGATGAAAGTAGATGACCATGTCATGCTAGCATTTTGCAGATGGAAAAACTAGCATGGCCATTTTCAAGGGGATCCCTTGAGACAAGCCACTTTATGCTAATCCCATGTACATTTTGCTGTATTTTGCATGTGGTGTTATTTTGGCCTAGTGTGGCCTTTACAATTAATTTGGTGACTCCGCTAAACCAGTGACGTAAAGACAAGAAAAGTTGCACCAGTTAAAATAGTAAAACTCTGTCAAAATATAATAACTCTCAAAAAATCATTCTCCAAAAGAAAAAACACTTCCAAAGGTGTGAAACCATCACTGACTATATTAAAATGCACACTGGGATATGGTGCCATTATTCAGGCTTTAGGAGCATTCTTTGAACATGTATACAGCATGCGGCTGTGGCTCAGAGGCAGAGTGGGTTGTTCCTCAATCGGAAGGTTCCATGTGCCGAAGCGTCCTTGAGCAAGATACTGAAACCCAAATTGCTCCCGATGCCGTGCATCGGTGTGTGAATGTTAGTTTCTGTTTGATGGGCTTTGCCATCTCTATGTAAAAGGGTGAATGTGTCTGTAATGTAAAAGCGCTTTGAGTGGTCAGAAGACTAGAAAGGCACTATACAAGTACAGGTCCATTTACCATTACCATTGAGAATGTCTCATTTGTGATTTTTACCGCCTGTTTATGGTCAGCTCTGTGCTTTGTAAACAAACCAACTAGCCAACAGTTCACAAGGACAAAAGGAAAGCCCACATTTCTACTGTTAAACATTATAAAGGACTTGGCTATCACAAGGTTTATGATATGAGGAAAAATCATGCCGCCCTTATCAAGAAGTTGGTTGAATAAATAAAAGTGTGTGTGTGTGAAAATTTTTTATAGAAATCCTCTGTTTTTAACAAAATGCCTCCAGCAGCTCCAGCTGTTCCACTTGTACCACAAGAGCAACATGAAATTTCTCTTGAGATCTTTGTTGGTTACACCTGCACTAAGTTAACTTATCAATCCTCCTTCTCACCAACAAAGCTCTTCATGGTCAGGCCCCTTCATATCTTAAAGAGCTCATAGTACCCTATTACCCCTCTAGAACACTACGTTCTCTGAATGCTGGGCTACTTGTGGTTCCTATAGTCTCTAAAAGTAGAACAGGAGCCAGAGCCTTCAGTTACCAAGCTCCTCTCCTGTGGAACCAGCTTCCAGTTGTGGTTCGGGAGGCAGACACCCTCACCACATTCAAGAGTAGGCTTAAGACATTCCTCTTTGATAAAGCTTATAGTTAGGGCTGGATCAGGTGAGTCCTGAACCATCCCTTAATTATGCTGCCCTATCGTTGCCCTAGCCTAGGGCTGCGTTTCATTAGTCGTTTAACACGCCCTCGTTCACTTGCCCTCGGCACTTGCCCTCGGGGGAATTCCCGCCGCCATCAATTGTCTGGAAAACTGAAGTGAACTTGGTGAGATGGACCCTCGGAGGGCTGAGGGAGCGAGTGAACAACGATGGTCACTCCGAGGTGGATATCACCCACAATGCATTGCAGTTTACGTCATTGCCGCTATAACGCCGAGTAAGGGCAAGTGCGTTTCATTTAAATCCCCCACTCCTGCCCCGCCCACTTTCCCTCCGCGCTCCAAGTGGCCTCCGTGCAACGTATGCTGTTACGTCATACCAAGGGCTGAGGGGAAGTGAACGAGGGGAAGTGGAACTACTAATGAAACGCAGCCATGGTCCTGCTTAACCCCCACTAATATCCATCCAATATTCCATCAGCTGTTGGAAGGTTCCCGGGGAATTATTAAGTCCAAATGGCATTACCTTGAAGTAGTATAGTTGAAACCAGAAGTTTACATACACTGTATAAAAAGACTTTTTTCTCTCTGTCTGACATTAAATCAGATAAAACTTTTCCTGTTTTAGGTCAATTAGGATTACCAAAATTATTTCCATTTGCTAAATGCCAGAATAATGAGAGAGAGAATTTTTTTAGACAATGTTTTTATTACTTTCTTGAAAGTCAGAAGTTTACATACATTTCATTGGTATTTGGTACCATTGCCTTTAAACTGTATGATTTGGGTCAAACGTTTTGGATATCCTTCTCACAATAGTTGGCAGGAATTTGGCCCATTCCTCCTGACAGAACTGGTGTAACTGAGCAAGGTTTGTAGGCCGCCTTGCTCGCACATGCCATTTCAGCGCTGCCCATAAATGTTCAATAGGATTGAGATCAGGGCTTTGTGATGGCCACTCCAAAACATTGACTTTGTTGTCCTTAAGCGACTTTGTAACCAGTTTGGCAGTATGCTTCGGGTCATTGTCCATTTGGAAGACCCATTTGCGCCCAAGCTTTAACTTCCTGGCTGATGTCTTGAGATGTTGCTTCAGTATTTCCACATAATGTTCTTTCCTCATGATGCCATCTATTTTATGAAGGGCACCAGTCCCTCCTGCAGCAAAACAACACCACAACATGATGCTGCCACCCCTGTATTTCACAGTTGGGATGGTGTTCTCAGGCTTGCAAGCTTCCCCCTTTTGCCTCCAAACATAACGATGGTCATTATGGCCAAACAGTTTGATTTTAGTTTCGTCAGATCACAGGACACGTCTCCAAAAATTAAGGTCTTTGTCCCTGTGTGCATTTGCAAACTGTAATCTGGATTTTTTATGTTTCTTTTAGAGTAGTGGCTTCCTCCTGGCAGAGTGGCCTTTCAGCCCATGTCGGTACAGTACTCGTTTCACTGTGGATAACGACACACTCTTACCAGCTTCAGCCAGCATCTTCACAAGCTCTTTTGCTTTTGTTCTTGGGTTGATATGCACATTTCGGACCAAAGCACGTTCAACTCTGGGACACAGAACCCGTCTCCTTCCTGAGCGGTATGATGGCTAGACATTCCCATGGTGTTTATAATTGTTTGAACAGATGAACGTGGCACCTTCAGGCATCTGGAAATTGCACCCAAGGATGAACCAGACTTGTGCAAGTCCACAATTCTCTTCCTGATATCTTGGCTGATTTCTTTTGACTTTCCCATGATGTTACACAAAGAAGCAGTGTGTTTCAGGTGTGCCTTAAAATACATCCTCAGATGTGTCTCTAATTAACTCAAATGTTGTCAATAAATAATCAGAAGCTTCCAAAGACATGACATCATCACCTGGGCTTTCCCAAATTGTTTAAAGGCATAGTAATCTTAGTGTATGTAAACTTCTGACTTTGAAGAAAGTAATAAAAAATTGTCTAAAAAAAAATCCTTCTCTCATTATTCTGGCATTTAGCAAATATAAATAATTTTGGTAATCCTAACTGACCTAAAACAAGAAAAGTGATTGTCTGATTTCATGTCAGACAGTGAGAAAAAAAAGCGTAAGTGTCTTTTTATACAGTGTATGTAAACTTCTGGTTTCAACTGTACAGGCCCAAGGGAAAGATGAAGACAGTTTTTTCTGGCAATGTGACATAATTCAGAGTGAGGTTTTTAGGAGTCAGATATATCGGAGGATGGCTGATTGTGATAGTTGAAAGGAAATTAAGTGATTATGAAACGTCCTTACATTGTTTTTTACACGCAACAGGTAGAGTGTGTTGCTCAAATCGTAAACCCTCCTGCAGTCTTCTCTCATGCTCTCCTCAAAAACTGAATAAAAAATGGAAGTAAATTCAATTGTGGCACGAGCCAGGACCAGGATCAGTCAATGGATAGGTGTTTGGTAAATGGACCTGTACTTGTATAGCGTCTTTCTAGTCTTCCGACCACTCAAAGCGCTTTTACACTATATGCCACATTCAACCTTTCACACACATTCACTCAGTGATGGCAAAGCCCATCGAACAGAAACTGACGCATTTATACACACTCACACACCGATGAATACTTCGACATGTGGCAGGAGGAGCCAGCAATCAAACCAACAACCTTCCAATTAAGGGACGTCCCGTTCTGCCTCTGCACCACAGCCGCCCAGCCTTTTCTATGTTTTGTATCTCCCAAGATGGCATGATAAAGGATCATCATGATAGTGATGAAGAAGCTGTTGCCGTAGTAGGGGGTATGTACTGTATACCTGGATAGGGTTTTGTGAGGTAATTGCATCACTTGTTATACTTTGTCCTCCAAAACAGTGAACTTGGTTGTAGAACTTTAAATTACCTCTCCTGTTTCCATGATTTTGTCATAAAACATCCTGCTGAGCTTTTCGAATGTCCACATCTGTAACTTGGGAATTCTTAGAGGTGTCCCTGTTGGAGTGTAACACAACGGCACAAATGCATTACATGTGAAAAGTTTAATTATTTAGTAGATGCATGCATCAATCAAACAATTGGTGTCAAATTATTGGACTTTACTGAAACTTGTGCAATAAAGTTAATATTAGTAAAATCAGTTACTGTTCTATGAATCAAATACAGTACATCTGAGTATTGTCTGCGTAAAAATGGAAACAGATATGAGGTGACCACATGGGAGCGACTTAACAATTGCAGAGCAGGGTCACCAATACCCACCCAGGTTTCAAGAAGGTTAGAGAGGTTCTCGTGGTCATCTGCCCAGTTGTTGCTAACCTTCTATTTAGTATGTTTATATTGTGGCGCAATGGTTCAGACTTTAGATGCTGTAGAAGCACAAGACTGCAATCTTTACCTTAATCCCACATCGACAGCCCCCCCACAGACACACACACATACTGGAGAACCTCTCTGAGTTGCTAGCTTGGCTACAGCAGAGGTGTCACACAGAAACTTTTACAAACAATTGTCAAAGGGCTCCTGGTGACTGTAAAATCTCCAGCGGGCTCAAACACACAGAGTCTGACAGCAACCGTTGATTAGCTCTGACTAACAGCCGCTGGTTCTGCTACGCTGCTGTGGTCAGTCACACGCGTCCTAAAGTCACTGTCCTTTGCAGCTTTCTGATGTGCTGTCTTCTTCTGCTAGAACTCTATGATGGCAGTGATTATCTTGGGTGGTCACGTCACAGCGGGATGTGATGCTGAATAAATGCGATGCAGCCGTGCCTTACGGAATCAGCCGTTAGAAACTACAAACAGCAGGATACAAAGTTTTCATTTTTGCTGACATTAATTAAACATGAGTATCAATCATTGGGACCTTGCATAATGAGGTCACTCTGCTGTGTGGGTGTCTTTAAAAGTTTAAAAGAAGTTGAAGCAGAGTTTGGGCTCAGTTAGGAGGGACTCTCAGTATGACTACAGCAGGACAACAGGTGAATGCAGAAGTTCACACAATGTCGCAGACTTTGTTTTGTAAATGTTAGCATTATTGTGAATTTGAAAAGGAAATGATGCATTTAGGGATGTTTATATCAATTGTTTCCATGATAATGAATCTGTTTAGCATCACTACACTGACTTCTGTTCATATGTGCTTTATGATTAAGTTGAAAATCGTGCCATACAAGTCCAAGTTGAAGCTAGTTAAGTTTTTACAAATCCATAACCAAAGATAAAATAATTATTGCTTGGTGTGTACAGTGGAATTGAGCGATCATGGTAAACTCTACACAGGTTTCATATTTCACACTCGCTGCCTACTTTGACTCTGGAACTTTTAAGTACTTATATTTTATGATTGTCATGTCTTTATATTTGTTTATTGTCGGTGTCAATGTTTTGCTCATTGTGATTATCTGTATGAACAGAAGCTTACATGAACCTATGTACATATTTCTGTGCAGCCTGTTTGTAAATGAACTGTATGGTAGTACAGGGTTGTTTCCAATGCTTCTGGTTCAGATTCTCTCTGAAGTACAGACAGTTTCTGTTCCCTTTTGTTTCCTGCAGATTTACTGTGTACACTCGTATGGAGCTGTAGAATATTTAAACTTAGCCGTTATGTCTTATGACAGATATCTCGCTATCTGTTATCCTCTACAATATAACACACGAATGACATCTAACAAGATTGCTGTGCTAATTGCTCTAACATGGTTATACCCTTTGCTTTCATGTCATATATATGTAATATATTTGAGTACCCATTCACAGCTGTGTGGGAACATCATTTACAAAGTTTACTGTGACAGCCACTCTGTTGTCAAGCTGGCATGCTCGTACAACCAGGTAGTTAATATAAATGGGCTTATTGTATCTTTTGGGACAATCTTTGGTGCTTTGATTTTTATCATTTTCTCTTACATGAAGATTTTTCTAGTTTGTTTTTCTGGTTCCAAACAGACCAGACAAAAAGCTGTCAGTACCTGCACACCTCACCTTGCTTCTCTCTTTAACTTTTCTGTCGGGGCTAGTTTTGAATTAATCCAGAGCAGGTTTAATATGAACACTGTACCCAATATCATGCGCATATTTTTATCATTATACTTTCTTACATGCCAGCCGCTCTTCAACCCTGTAATGTACGGCCTGAATCTGTCCAAAATCCGTGTCATAGGTAAAAGTCTGATCAAATCAAAAGCTCTTAAGTCATATAACAAATTTACTCATTAGCTTTAATTAAACAGACCTTTAAAGTATTCTAATGTAGAACTTTGCATTCTGTTGTGTGACAAATAAATTAACTCAACTGTTAAAACCTGTTTTCCTTGTGTAAATAGAGGGACATACAAGCACAATACTAATAATAAAACTGTACATCCAATTTGGAAATGTGTCAAATTGAGAAATGAGATTAATGTATTTAATTCAATTAGGGTTAGATCAAAAAATTAAATTTACTATTAAAACTAGCTATTTATATTTATATCACAGATATATCACATTATATCAATGATTCAATTCAATTTTATGCATATAGCTCAATTTAATAACAAAAGTTATCTCAGGACACTTTTAAAATAGAGTAGGTCTACCATTCTCCAAATGAGTATAACTCTTAATGGGATGCTAATGTATTCTACCTCAACAAGGCCTTGTCACCAGTAGACATTAAAAATGTGAAAATCATGTGTATGCCCAATGATAATATATTTTTATAATGTAAATTTACTTAGATTTATTATGTTTTAATTTATTTCTTAATTTCAGTTTTAATATTTGTTGATTTGTTTCCTAACTCTTCAACCTGTGCGACTGTAACCCCTCGAATTTCTCCACAATAAAGACGTTTTTATTTGTATTGAACAAGCAGTGTCTAATATAAATAATAATTACAGACCAGCCTCATTGACCTGACTAATCTCATCTGCTGGTTCAGATTTCCACTACAAACAGGTAGCGCTACAAATCACAAGATTAGACAACAACATGGATATCTTACTTTGCCTTACTATCCTGAAATCCATTTGTATTCAATAGCCTTCATCGCTTTTTCAATAGCAACAGCAAAGTATATACACTACATTAGTCAGGTATTGACAGATATGAAACATTTTATTAATCCCAAAGTGGAAAAGATAGCCTTACAGTGGTGGCAGAAACAGGATACAAATAATCCGAAAAAATATAGATAACAAATAAAGTTTGAAAATTAGACAGTGTGTTGTTATGTATTTTAGTACATTTAATATGTGTAAATGTTGGCGCATACCCAAATGTGAAGTTTTGTGTTTATTCAAATAAGAAAGAGACAATGAATATAATAATGCATAAATGAAAATAATATGAAATGAACAATATAACACATATATAAACATGTGACATGCTTGTTTGGCCACTGGACTTCTCAAGAACCACTCATCCGATTGACTTCACAATTGTCTACATTATTGAGTGTGCCTGAAAAGCACACTATATATTATTCCTCATACTTCATATTCTTATTCTTCCGTGTCGTTTTTCGGTCGACTACTCCTCCCGCAGTTTTGGTCACACATACACAAAAAGGTATCAAAATCTGCTGCTCGGCCGGGAGATTAGTGCTGTGACTTTTCTAAGCGTTTCACCAAACAGTTTGCAAATAAATCGCCAAAAACCAGGCCAAAAAATGAATGGGTGTGTATTGGTAGAATGTTCACGAGCTAGAGTATGTGACATCCTCGCTAAAGTGGAGAGGGAGAAAACAATTTGTAGAAAAAAAAAATTGTAAACTGCTCTCAAGGCCACAAATGTCATTCTACAGAAATATTTTATTGATAGAAACGTCGGTTAATCCGTGGGGTGATGGCGGGAAACACACTGATGCGCCAGCAACACCCCCTCACAGCCCCATTTACGCCCATGTAAATTGAAGAGGAGAAATTTTGAAAGGAGACTGAGCGGTCACATTTTTTTACTTTAGCCACTGAAACTTGACATTCCTATGGTCAACAAGATGAGGATGCTCACGTCATTTTGGTTGTCATTGCGGTTGTTCCAATGGTTAGAGGGGGTTCATTTTGAGATTTTCTGTCTCTCTCAGGAGTCAGAGACAGAGAGAAAGTGTGCAGCTGTGCTTAATTGCTCTGGCCTCCATCAGGCCCTGGTTGCTTGGCAACCAAAGCCTGCCCCTCACAAGACATGAAATTACTGAGTAGTGTCAATGTGTTGTGGTTCACATCAGGCCAGCTGACAGTCTTGCCTGGGCCCGGGACGAGATAATCTTAGATGGGCCCCCCCCCACGCCCAGATCTCTCCTTTCCCTCTGCTCTTCCTCTCCTTCCAATAACAATGTTTGTGTGCACGGTTTCTGTCATGTTCTGGAAATCTCTCATAAAGCTTTCAGTAAATTGAATTTAGTGCACTAGTTGAATTTTTCTCTACGTCAAAGGAGAACAGTAAGCATGGTAGGTAAAATAAGGCCTTTTTGGAGCTGCTATATACTATCCAGTCCCTATCGATTTTTTCCCTCCCATTGTGGGATGTGGAATATGTCAGATAGTTTGGGAATTCCCTGCCCTCTGCATCTGCTGACAATTCCTTTGCCCTCTCTGAGAAAGGCGCCATCACACGTATGAGGTTCACTCTATCAGAGTCGGTCATTCTAGTTGGCCATAATGCAGGATCGCTGAAATTAAGTGTGATCTCTGATCCATTCTGCTCAGACTCTCCGACGGGGCAGCGGGCCCCTCCCGCTTCACCTGCCTGCAGCTGGATCTCTCTCCTCTCTGTCTCATCCTCTCTGACGGAGCTACCAAACTCAACTGTTTCTGTCGGAGATAACGTTGTGTCAGTCTTTTATACAAGCTGATGGACGTTAACATTAGAGCTGGTCTGTTAGGTTACAAGGCTGGTAAACGTTGGCTGTGCTGTTTCTTACCTTGCTCTACGTTGACTTTACCAGTTCCAGCTTCACCTTCACCACCTTTTTTTAATATTTAAAATCTCTAAGGCCTCTTTATTTTCTTCTTCTCTTCTTCTCTTTTCTTTCCTTTTCTGAGCAACGGACTTTTTGAGCGTACTGAACTTCAAATCAAACAACAACATCAAATTTCCATCAGTGGCCAAACCATTTTTGTGTTGGGGGTGACAATTAGGAAGAACACAAATAGAAAGATGTTATGTAACTCAAATATTACACTTTTTTTCCCCCCACAAATAGGCCTTTTTTAAAAAATTAAAAAAATGTAACCCCTAAATTTAATGAGGGCCCAGTTCTGATAATGAAGACAACTGTTTCTAAAACTGTTTTATAGTAGTTCTGTGCTTACAGAAGCAAAACAGGTAGAAAAATAAAGTATGAGTAAATGTGTCTCAGTGTCCAGGTGAGGTCCTCACTGATGTGATTCAAGATTCAAGATTCAAGAAGCTTTATTTATCCCGAGGGAAATAACTGTGCAACAGCTTTAATACAAAGGTGGTAAAGTAAAGTACTACAGGGTTAGAATAAAAATAAGCTAACATAAAATAAAATAAAGGCTAATATAAAATAAATCAAACAATTAACTAAATGCAACCAAATGTAAGCACTTACAGGTAACATAAGTAGAAAAGAAGAAACAAGTAACTAAATGTGACAAAGTGCAACAAAAATTGCAGTTAAATGTAGGTATATACAATATACAACAATACGCACCGTGCAGTTTAGCAGCATAAATTGAAATAAAATAAGTACAAACTAGGTAAGTGACAAGGAGCGATTGGAGTGGTAAAAGTGGTAAAAGTGATAAAAATTGTAGCAGCATTTGTTAGCAGCATAAATTAACTATGGTACAGTACAACTAAATAAAGTGAAATTGGTTATAAAATGATAAAGTGACATTCTTTCAGGGCACTGTGTCTCCACTGTCCATCTTGCGACCGGAGGTAGATGAGTCATAGAGTCTGGTGGACACAGGAAGAAAAGACTTCCTCTGGCATTCTGTGTTACATCGGGGGGGAATGAGTCTGTTGCAGAAGGTGCTTCTGCTCGAGGTTAGCACCTGGTGGAGAGGGTGAGCGTTGTTGTCCAGGATACTGTGCAGTTTACACAGCATCCTCCTCTCAGACACCACCACCAGAGAGTCCAGTTGGACCCCCAGGACAGAGCCAGCCTTCCTGGTGACCCTGCTGATCTTGTTTGCTGCCCTCAGCCTGCTGCCCCAGCACACAGCAGCAAGCGTCAGCGCCACCGGTCTGTAGTCGTTGGAGGTGCTGGGACGCGCCTTCTTCGGTACTGGTATCAGGCAGGATGTCTTCCACAGCACAGGGACCCTCTCCAGACTCAGGCTCAGGTTGAAGATGTGCTGCAGGACTCCACTCAGTTGGGTTGCACAGGTTTTGAGGACCCTCGGGCTGACACCGTCGGGACCTGCTGCCTTGCCTGGGCGGAGTCTGCACAGCTCCTTCCGCACCTGCTCTGCAGTGAAGGTCTGTCGGCCGTGTGTGTTGATGGGGGTGGGGAGAGGTGATGGTGGGGGGGAGAGGACAAGTAAGGCGTAGTCAGGAAAGAACGGAGGGGGAGGGGGGCAGCAGGGCTGGAGGCTTGGAGGTAGATGGTTGTAGAGGAGCTGGGGGAGGGGTAGTCCGGAGCCCTCTCATCAAATCTGTTGAAAAACAGATTCAGCTCGTTGGCTCGTTCAGTACCACCTCCTATTGTCTGGCTGCCAGATGGTTTGTAGCCAGTGATGCTCCTCATGCTGCTCAACACATCCTTCAAGTTGTTCTGCTGGAGTTTGTGCTCCAGCTTTCTCCTGTAGCTGTCTTTGCCCTGTTGGATCCTCTCCTTAAGCTCCCTCTGAACCCGCCTCATCTGCTCCCTGTCCTGATCTTGCCCTCTTCTTCTCATTCAGCAGGACCTTGATGTCTCTGGTGACCCACGGCTTGTTATTTGGGAAACAGCGTACAGTCACTGTAGGAACAACACTGTCCACACAGAAGTTGATGTACCCTGTTATGTAGTCCATGAGATCATCAAGATCCTCTCCATGCGAATCACAGAGCAACTCCCAGTCTGTTAGTTCAAAGCAGCCCTGCAAAGCTTCATCTGTCTCCTGTGACCATCTCCTCACAGTCCTGGTGGTCACAGGAAGCCGCTGGACTTGGGGCTTATACAGGGGCTGCAGGTGGTCTGATCTTTCAAGAGGAGGAAGGGCACTGGAGCTATAAGCCTCCTTAACATTGGCATACAGCAGGTCCAGTGTCTTGTTTTCCCTGGTGAAACAAACTGCTTCAAAGTGGGCATTGTTGCAGCCAGAGTGACGTGATTGAAGTCCCCAGATATTGCAATGAATGCGTCTGGGTGCCGTGTCTGGAGTCCCGCGACGACGGTGCGTATGACGTCACTCGCGCGCGTCGCGTTTGGGGTCGGAGGAATGTAAACAAACAGGATGATCACGTGTGAGAACTCCCTCGGCAGATAATATGGCCGCAGACTCACGGCAAGCAGTTCAATGTCCGGAATGCCCTTGTGGAGCCACGTCTCCGTGAAACACTGCACGCTGCTCTCACAATATACCCGCTGAGTCCTCACCAAGCCCGCCAGCTCGTCCATCTTATTAGCCAGCGACCTCACGTTCCCCATGGTGATGGAAGGGAGAGATGGTTTATATCTCCGCTTCTTTTCCCGGTGTTTACGTCCAGCCTTACATCCCCTGTACTTCCTCCTTAGTTCTCTGGGAATTTCAGGCCTCTCCCGCATCAGGGCCGATGGGTGTAGCGACAACAGCTGATCTCGGGTGTAAACAATAGACCCGCCGCATTGTTGCGCCCACATGGAGACGTGGTCGGGAAAAATTGTCCCAAGAATGAGACACACGGACAAAAAACATGGAAAAAAGTTCCCAAACATAGTTGGCTAAGGTTAGCACAACAACTTACTGAAAAGAAACGGTAATAGAAAACAATAAATAAGAAAAAAAATAGCTGTTGGAAGCAGTGCGGAAAAGAGAGAGAGCAACTGTTGCTGGCCGCCACTCGACACAGCGCCGTAACCGGAAGGGGACACCCAGGTATTTGAAACTGCTCACCCTCTCCACTTCAAGCTCCCGGATAGACAGTGGTTGATGAGGTCTCCTCTACTTCCTCATGTCCACTATCATCTCCTTTGTCTTGTCTGTGTTGAGGGAGAGGTTGTTGTCATCAAACCATGCCACTAGACCGGCCACCTCCCTCCTGTAGGCCGCTTTGTCACCCCAGTGATGCGACCGATCACTGCAGTGTCATCCGCGAACTTCAGGATGATGTCCTTGTGGAAGGCGACACATATAATAGCTTGTATGTATAGTGTACATAGCTTCATGTTTTTATTTGTTTCACTTTAAACAGTTTTTGGTCTGTTTCCCATCTCTTCAGGCTGCTTCTTGTGCCGCTGTAACATTTTAATTTATAAAGTTCTACAATAAATATTTTGTCTTTTCTTCTTTATAATGAGCAAACTGCACGTGCAACACATTTTAGACAGTGCCAGCATGACAGTCCTAAAGTTAATCATAATAACAGACAATAGTTTCTTTGACTTTAATCAGAATTAAATAATCTCAGGGTAATGAGATTATACTAAGTGCTGGGGTAGAGGTCAAATAATGTAGAGGCACAGTTCCCATCACAAAGAGCCATTTTGCCTCTTTTCATAAAAGGATTTTCAAAATCCTTTGACCTTCTTGAAAGGTTCTTGTGCAGCAGAGGTCTTCTAATGAGAAACGTAAAGAAAGCATGTCAGTGTTCTAAATACAGTGTTACCACCTAATTGTCTTGAAAACAGATGGAATTTACCTTGACAAACTCCATCCTCAAACAAGTTAGATGTACAATGGTGGCACTGATGTGGTTGAGAAACTCAAGCTTGCATTCGAGGCCCACCAACTGCTGCCAGTCCCTTGCTGAGGCCAGACCAGTTTTGGCTGCCATCCAGCTCTCACAAACACAATGGACTTCTTGAAAGGGCCAGAGTGCTTTGCTCATTGAACTCCCGAGTTGATGGCCTCAGCAATGGCCTTGATGGACTCTGTACTGTCCCACTGTAAGGACTTGAAGGGTGTTTGAAGTTTATTTTGGTGTCCATAGTGGGCAGTGTTGCTCAGGCTCTTTAGCAACCACAGCCATCTCCTGAGCCTTTTCATCATCCAGTATTCTTATCAGACAATGGACTTAGATCTTAGTGCCGCATTTGACACCACTGACCATAATATTCGATTACAGAGACTTGAGCATCAAATTAGCATTAAAGGAACTGCACTAAGCTGGTTTAAGTCATATTTATAAGATCATTCACAGTTTGTAGAGGTTAACGATGAATCCTCCATAAATACTAAAGTTAGTCATGGAGGTCCACAAGGTTCTGTACTTGAACCAATTCTATTGACGTTATGCTTCCCTTAGGCAACATTATTAAGAATCACTCCATTTACTTTCACTGTTATGCATTTGTTACTTCAGGTGAGTCCTGAACCATCCCTTAGTTATGCTGCTATAGGCCTAGACTATTGGGGGATTTCCCATGATGCACTGAGCTCATCTCTTCCTCTCCTTCTCTATCTGCACACATTCATGCCCCATAAATGTTGTGCTGGCTACTGTGGTTGTAGACGCTATTTTACTGAAAAGATAACCTCTGTTATTTATTGGCATTATACAAATAAAACTGAATAAGTTTAGGGAGCGTTTCTTCTCTGAACAATTCCTAAACTGTCTCTGGTGTTCAATTCAGTTTTATTTGTATAGCGCCAAATCATAAAAGAAGTTATCTCAGAACATTTTTCAAATAGAAAAGGTCTACACCGTACTCCTACAGGCCCAACAATTCGATTTAGAAAATACAAACAGCAGGATACAAAGTTTTCTTTTTTGCTGACATTAATTAAACATGAGTATCAATCATTGGGACCTTGCATAATGAGGTCACTCTGCTGTGTGGGTGTCTTTAAAAGTTTAAAAGAAGTTGAAGCAGAGTTTGGGCTCAGTTAGGAGGGACTCTCAGTATGACTACAGCAGGACAACAGGTGAATGCAGAAATGTAAATGTTAGCATTATTGTGAATTTGAAAAGGAAATGATGCATTTAGGGATGTTTTTAACAATTGTTTCCATGATAATGAATCTGTTTAGCATCACTACACTGACTTCTGTTCATATGTGCTTTATGATTAAGTTGAAAATCGTGCCATACAAGTCCAAGTTGAAGCTAGTTAAGTTTTTACAAATCCATAACCAAAGATAAAATAATTATTGCTTGGTGTGCACAGTGGAATTGAGCGATCATGGTAAACTCTACACAGGTTTCATATTTCACACTCGCTGCCTACTTTGACTCTGGAACTTTTAAGTACTTATATTTTATGATTGTCATGTCTTTATATTTGTTTATTGTCGGTGTCAATGTTTTGCTCATTGTGATTATCTGTATGAACAGAAGCTTACATGAACCTATGTACATATTTCTGTGCAGCCTGTTTGTAAATGAACTGTATGGTAGTACAGGGTTGTTTCCAATGCTTCTGGTTCAGATTCTCTCTGAAGTTCACACAGTTTCTACTTCATTTTGTCTCCTGCAGATTTATTGTGTACACACTTATGGAGCTGTTGAATATTTAAACTTAGCCATCATGTCTTACGACAGATACATAGCTATCTGTTATCCTCTACAATATAACACACGAATGACATATAACAAGATTGCCATGCTCATTGCTTTAACATGGTTATACCCTTTGCTTGCATGTATTGTCATAATATATTTGAATTCACATTCACAGCTGTGTGGGAACATCATTTACAAAGTTTACTGTGACAGCCACTCTGTTGTCAAGCTGGCATGCTCAGATGCCAATGTAGTTAATATATATGGACTCATTGCATCTTTTGGCACAATCTTTGGTGCTTTCATTTTTATCATGTTCACGTACATGAAGATTCTTATAGTTTGTTTTTCTGGTTCCAAACAGACCAGACAAAAAGCTGTCAGTACCTGCACACCTCACCTTGCTTCCCTGCTTAACTTTTCTGTCGGGGCTAGTTTTGAATTAATCCAGAGCAGGTTTAATATGAAGAGTGTACCCAATATGATGCGCATTTTTTTATCGTTATATTGGCTCACATGCCAGCCGCTCTTCAACCCCGTCATGTATGGACTGAAAATGTCCAAAATCCGTGTTATAGGTAAAAGTCTGATGTCAAATGTTGTCTAGCCTTAATTTAATCAGACCTTTGAAGTATTCGAACGTAGAACTTTTGTTATAATGTGACAAATAAATTAACTCCAATGTTAAAAGCCTGTTTTCTTTATGTATATAGAGGGACATACAACCACAATACTAACCATAAGACTGTACATCCGATTTAGAAATGTCAGTGTGCACCATGTTGTCAGATTGATATAGTAGTAATAGTTGATTTACAATTATAACTCCATATTTATATTTGATCACAGTGTGTATATTATATCAATGATTAATACCATTCTCTAAATGAGTATGACTCTCAATGGGATGCTACTGTACTCTACCTCAACAAGGCCTTTGCACCAGTAGACTAATTATATCCACACAGATATTTTCAAAATGTACAAATCATGTATATGTCCAATTACAATATATTTTATAATGTAAAAAGTGTTTTTATTTGCTAACCATTGAATTTCTCCTCAATAAAGACCTCTCCTATTTGTGACGACAAACAGTGTCAACATTATGTAAGTAATAATTACAGACCAGTTTTATTGGCTCTGATCTTATCTACTGGTTGAAGCAGAGGTCAGATTTCCATCATTAGTCAGGTAGTGCGACAGATCACAAGGTCAACAACATGGACCTTGGTCTTACTATACTTAAGTCCATATTGGAACAGTGAGGCCAATTCTTTTATTTTTGCTGTAGAATGAAATCATTTGGGTTTGACATCAAAAGATGACCACAAGACAAGAGATCAACATTTCAGCTTTTATTTCCAGCTATTTATATCTGGATCTGATACACAACTTAGAAGATAGCATTATTTGTTACAGAACACCAATTTTTTTAGGTGAGCAGTATTGGAACAGATGGACTTAAGATAGATTAAAGTGAATAAGACTTAGAGAATATTTAGTTGCAAATCCTTTGCTTGAAATAACTGCACCAAGCCTGCGACCCACTGACATCACCAAACTTCTTTTGTGATGCTTTTCCAGACTTTCACTGCAGCCTCTTTCAGTTGTTGTTTGTTTTGGGGGGGTTACTCATTTCAGTCTCCTTGTTTGTTTTGGGGGGGTTACTCATTTCAGTCTCCTCTTTAGCAGGTAAAATGCTCTATGGGGTTTAGGTCTGGAGATTGACTTTGCCAGTCTAAAACCTTCAACTTTGTGCACCTGATGAACTCCTTTGTTGCTTTAGCAGTGTGTTTTGGGTCATCATCTTGCTTCATGATGAAGGACCTCCCAATCAGTTTGGTTGCATCTTTCTTGAAATTGGCAGACAAAATGTTTCTGTAGACTTCTGAGTTCATTTTGCTGCTGCCATCATGTGTTACATCATCAGTGAAGATTAATGAGCCTGTGCCAGAAAAAACCATGCAAGCCCGAGCCATGACATTACCTCCACTGTGTTTCACAGATGAGATCCTTTCTTTCTCCAAATTCCATTACTTTGATAAAGGTTAATGTTTGTCTCATCAGTCCCAAAAACATCCAAGAATCTTTGAGGCTCGTCTCTGTACTTTTTGGCAAATTCCAGCCTGGCCTTCCTATTCTTCTTGCTAATGAGTAGTTTGCATCTTCTGGTGTAGCCTCACATGAAAAATGGAACGGTTCAAACATAAGGTGCTATCTTCTAAGTTGTGTATCAGGTCAGGATGTAAATACCTGGAAATAAAAGCTGAAATGTTGATCTCTTGTCTCATGTTCATCTTTTGATGTCAAACCCAAATGTTTTCAGTCTACAGCAAAAATAAAAGAATTGGCCTCACTGTTCCAATAATTTTGGAGGGGAGTGTACATGTTGTAGGAGATTGTTGTTCAATAGCAACAGCAAATAATCTTTATGGTATCAAACCTAAAAAAATGCTGACAATGCAAAGTAGGGCGTTTCACAGTTACCTTATTCAATTCAATTAAATTTTATTTGCATATAAATTATGTTATATATTTTATTGGATTATTTTTGCTGATGAATTGAGATAAAACATTTTGTGGGCAGAAACAGGCTATATAGGTATTTTGTTACCTGTACATATTCGCGTAAATGTGCAGTTTTCTGATAATCCAGATCAAAATGATACAATGATTATAATTGTGTACATAATACATATGTGATATAGCAAATATATACAGTCATATAAATATGATATATAAACAACATTTTAATCTTGGTGGAGTTAATTTTAAATACTTTATATACTGTATGGTAGTTTATTCTTCAAAGGGCATTATATTTCATCATAATTTATCTTTAAAATGTATTGTAGGGTAAGTATAAAGTAGTAAAGTAGATGTGTTCTCACAGAGCTTTCTAGTTTGTGGCATGTGGCACCAGATCTGTGGTTGAAGTTGTTATTTGTATATATATTGTATATGCTTGTTTTAAAAAGTCAGACCCCATTACTGTGGTTTAAAGTTTGGGGGCTGGGATACTCCTTTGCTCATATTTGGATTACAAATCATGCATTTAAGACTGAAAGATATTTTTTTTTAAATGTTGTGACTTTTTATGCCTTTATTTAATAGAGAACCGTATTGGGAGTAACATGTTTTAAAGGAAAGTTACTGAAACAAAAACTAAAAATGCTAAAAAATACTGGACAACTGCAGAATGTTGCAGACAAACACATCCGAGCGTAATGATTTTCCAGTTTATGATCTAACATCAGCGACCTCACGGTGGACAGATTGGTCCATTCATCATATATAATTATAGATTAACTTTGGGGAAGGTCTGGTTTTAGGACCTTCAGCACACACTGGAGCAATATTTTGCGATCGAGATCAGAGTCAGCATCAATGGTTCTCTGCCAGAAAACAGTGGACTGACCTCTCTGGATTGGAAGTGTGTGACTCTTTTGGTGCTCCTCCAGCTGGGCCGAGGTTATTTAGGCTGGTTATCATTCTGTCTTGCTGTCTCTCACCATCACCATTTATCTTTCTTTGTTTTGCCTCCACAACGCCACACACACACAACACTATAACCATCACTGACTTACAGACGACTCATTTATAATGTTGCTTTTGTTGTAGTTTAAAATAAAAAATATTGTGTGGTCTAGCTGTGACAAAATGGGGGCTCGTCCAGTATCCAAACCAATCTCTTGCACACAAAGTGAGAATCATACCTCTTGACTAAATGGAGTAGGAGACAAGTGAATGAAGTAAAGATAATTGTTTGTTATGATGTGATGTGATTTTCTATGAGATCTGTTTGAGTCCCAGACGAAGACTTGATGCGCAAACTCGTCAGAATTTGTTTTTAGGTCTAAGTTGACCATGCTATGACAATAAAGGCATTGTAATTGTTAAAGCTTAAGCTTAGCCTAGAGTCTCTCTCTCTCTCTCTCTCTCTCTCTCTCTGTGTCTGTCTGTCTGTCTGTCTGTGTGTGCTTCATTACAGGACTGGAATCTGGTGTTTAGGTGCCAGGTGGCCAGCTGCTGATCATCTTCAATCAGGAGAGGGAAACGGAGAAGCTAAAATGCTAATTTGTTCCGGGGTTGGGGGACTCATTCCTGCAGCACTCTATTGAAGAACTCAAGATCTGCTAGTAAACAATACAATGAGTATTGAGCTCGCTTCTGAGACGATTTGATACTGATTACTTACTTATTTAAATTAAATTCAGTTACTGGAAGCGGATCTAAAGAGCTCTTTGCCAAAACATGAACCTGCTGAATGTTCCTGTAATGTTGTAAATAAAAAAACAATGTTTATATTCAGAGGTTTGGACTTCTTCTCCTGTTTGTTGTTTCCGTATTAAGTTAATTCAGTTAGAAAAACCCAGGACGCTCCATTACAATACAGTTACACTATTATCTGCAAAACTGTGTCGGACAAACAAAGACTATACAACTGAGACTATACAAAAACATTTTATTAAAAACTGTCACATAAGAAAACGTACACTGTACTATACAAAACAACTTCATTCAAAACATCGAAATCTGTTGTGGTGGTGTAGCAGCAGTGTTTCACTATCTGTTGCTAGTTATTTACTTTACTGACACTGTCTTAGTAAAGTGCCTTAGTTTTAAACATACTATTTTATAATTACAAAGATTTTAATTTCCATTCTACTATTAAATATATTTTGTTCTGAAACATGGTGCATGGAACTGTTTTAATATCTGTTGTAACAGCTTTAGAGTTACTTATCAGTAAATAAAATAATAACGGTGGTTAGAATAATACAAAGTATTGGTACAGTAGTTAGGTGGCGGCTAATACTTTGCATATATTTGATATCAGATTTTTACATATGACACGGATTTTGGGCAGATTCAGTCCGTACATTACAGGGTTGAAGAGTGGCGGGCATGTGAGAAAGTATAACGACAAAAAAATGCGCAACACATTTGGTACACTGTTCATATTAAACCTGCTCTGTAATATT
This sequence comes from Dicentrarchus labrax, assembly GCF_905237075.1. Taxonomy (NCBI): domain Eukaryota; kingdom Metazoa; phylum Chordata; class Actinopteri; family Moronidae; genus Dicentrarchus; species Dicentrarchus labrax. The sequence goes on from NW_026136704.1 coordinate 1,495,011, forward strand.
TCAAAACAAGCACCAAAAGAAAAGTTCAGCAGGGAAGCGAGGTGAGGTGTGCAAGTACTGACGGCTTTTTGTCTGGTCTGTTGCGAACCAGAAAAACAAACTAGAAGAATTTTTATGTAAGTGTAAAGAATTAAAATGAGAGGGCCAAAGACTGAGAACGCACTAACAAACAGTCCGTAGATGTTATTGGCTGTGGTGTCGTAGCAGGCCAGTTTCACAATAGAGTGGTTATCACAGTATACTTTGTTAATGATGTTCCCACACAGCTGTAAAGGAACAATCAAAGGCAGTGTACAAAAATTTACAATAAATACAACTGACCAGGTTACAGCAATGAGGACGGCAACTCTGTTACCTGTCATACGTGTGTTATATTGCAGAGGACAACAGATAGCGAGGTACCGGTCATAAGACATGACGGCTAAATTCAAAAACTCTACACTTCCATAAGTATATACACAGAAAATCTGCAGGAAACAAAAAGAAGCAGCAATAGTGTGAACATCAGAGAGAATCTGAACCAGCAGGAATGGAAACAACCCTGTACTACCATACAGTCCATTCACAAACAGGCTGCACAGAAATATGTACATAGGTTCATGTAAGCTTCTGTTCATACAGATAGCTACAACCGGCAAAACATTGGCAAAAACAATAAAAATATATAGACACATGACAATAATGAAATATAAGTATTTTAAATGCCCGGTGTCAAAATAGGCACTAAATGTGAAATATGATACCTGTGTAGAGTTTATCATGAGCCTCCTTCTGGTTCACAACAACTCTACTGTGCAGACACTTTTGTTTAATTTTTACATTTCACATCGTTGTGGATTCAACTGGTTAGAATGAGCCTGTTTTAAAGGTCTGCCTGTTTAGCACAATGTGCTGCTGAAATATCAAACACATACAAACAGAGGTCAGGATAAAAGTACTAAACAGGTTCATTATAATGGATACAGTTTGATCTAACAACCCCAAACAGACCATTTCCTTTCCAAAGTCAGTATAATGTTTAAGTTAGAAAGTAGAAAAATAAGTGTGTGACATTGAGTGTTCACCTGTCGGCCTGCTGCAGTCCCTCCTAACTGAGCTCAAACTCTGCTTTCACTTCTTTTAAATGTTTAAAGACACAGAACACCCACAGCAGCAGAGTGACCTCATTATAAAAGGTCACGATTAATAAAGACTAATCCTACGTCCATACTGGCAAAAAAAGGAAGGACAACCAGTATTTGGTCCCATGTCAGTTATGTTATGTTTTTGTTACATGATCAATACAAATATCAAATTATCAAATAATTAGTACTTCCTAAAGGTCCAGTGTGTAACAATGAGGAGGATCTATTGTCGTTAATGTAATATAATCATAGGTATGCTGCAGCTTAGTGTATAATCACCTGAAAGGACAGCTAGAATGAGACATTTTTTATCTACAGAGGGAGCGGGTCCTCTTCTACGGAGGCCGCCATGTTGAACTGCCATGTTTCTACAGTAGCCCAGAATGGACAAACACTGGATCTAGATAGGGCAATCTGCATTTCTCACACAGTTCGTGGCCCCTGTATTTTCTCCCTTGTGCTCGGAGGGTGAACTGAGGGAGTGTGACTACAGCAGGTTTCACACAATGTCAAACTTTTTTTTAAGTACTTATATTTTATCATTATCATGTCTTTATATTTGTTTACTGTAAATGTTTTGCTCATTGTGATTATCTGTATGAACAGAAGCTTACATGAACCTATGTACATATTTCTGTGCAGCCTGTTTGTAAATGAACTGTATGGTAGTACAGGGTTGTTTCCAATGCTTCTGGTTCAGATTCTCTCTGACATTCACACTGTTTCTGTTCCCTTTTGTTTCCTGCAGATTTCCTGTGTGTATAAATATGGAAATATGGAATTTTTAAACATAGCCATCATGTCTTATATCTCGCTCTCTCCTTCGTCTGTTAAGATAACTGAACATTTTGTGAGTCTTGAGGCATTGTCAGCCTTTATATCTCATTTGTAAATGCTTAATAAGCCATAGATAGTGCTCACTTAAGATGAGCTTGTGCAAAATACTTAATTAACGAGTAGTAAGTGCTTTGTAATTGCCTCAATTCATGAATTCCTGCATTAATAACTGTTTATAGGCCATCATGTTTTCCAGTTTGGGTGAGAAAGACTAAGAACAAGACTTTCAAATGAATTATAATTTAGTTTAGGTTTAGGGTCCATTAAAACGCTCGAATCATATATGGCTGCTACTCCACCTCCTCGGCCAGTGCCTCGAGGAATGTGAGTATTAATATGACTGGGGGGGTTGGATTCATTTAGGCTAACATACTCCTCGTGGGACAACCAGGTCTCAGTAAGACAAAGTAAATCAATATCATAATCTGATATTAATTCATTCACTAAAACAGCTTTAGAGGACAGAGACCTGATATTTAACAGCCCACATTTCATTCTCTTATTTAATCTCTTATTTATCACCAGAACCCCCTCCATCCACCACATCACCCCTGTTCTACAGCAACTCCACTGGCTCCCGGTAAAACTCTGCATTGACTTCAAAATCCTCCTATTCACGTTCAAGGCCATCCACAACCTCTCCCCTCCTTATCTGTCCGAACTCCTCCACATCGCCAACCCTTCCCGTTCCCTCAGATCTGCCTCCTCTGTCCACCTCTCTGTCCCTCCCGCCCGCCTCGTCACCATGGGGAGCAGGGCTTTCAGCCGCTCTGCCCCCCAACTCTGGAACTCACTCCCACCGGACCTCAGGAACCTGGACTCTCTCACACTCTTCAAATCAAGATTAAAAACTCACCTATTCAGAACTGCCTACCCCACTTAACCATCTACATTGTCTTTTCTTATCTCTTTCTTATTTCTTGCTGGGGTTTTTTTGTGTTGTACGGTGTCCTCGAGTGCCCAGAGAGGCGCCTCTAATAATTTAATGTATTATTATTATTATTATTATTATTATTTTGTGCTACTGAGGAGTTGGTTTTAATTTTTATTAGATTTTTATGTTGAACTCCTCTTGTTTTTATTTCTTTAAATAATTTAGGTGGTCGGGGGACAGACACAGTCTCTATGGGGTTTTGGGTGGGTGACTGTTCTTGTACGTGGATAACAATCTTACTGTATTTATGTTTAGCTTTAGCCAGCAGTTTTAAATTTGATTCAATGTCGCCCGCTCTGGCCCCAGGGATACATTTAACTATGGCCGCTGGCTTCGCTAACTTCACGTTTCACCCATCTCCATGGGAACCTTGAATAAAATTCGTCCGAAATGCACCAGACATCAATCAATGATATCTGCAGGTTATATTTTACAACGGCTATATTGGACAACATTTCTCATTTCTGTCCATTTCTCAAGCTATCCTGTCAAATAAAAGGAAGAAAAGCCCCCAAAAAAATGTGTTTTAAAAAAACAGTACAGGTACGGTTTTCATAGTTTTGCGATATCATATGGTCAGAGATCACAGTGCCTACTAATCATCTGTGGATTTCTAAATTCAAAGTAGTTGAAAGCTGAGAGACACAGCTTGCGCAGCGGAACATCTTGATTTTTATTCCGACGTCCATGTTAACAGATGCAGTTTGACTCTCAGCTGCACCTGCAGCGTGATTCACTACAGAGTCGAGGTCTCACCTATTTTTACTGCGAGCCGTCACTGTGTTAGGGCTGATCAATGTACACCAATACTGTTACAAACTGGAATGTGGGCGATTAGTCGACCAGTCGATGAAACATTGGTACCCTTTCTAGGACTGTATAATTTAACCACATTTGGTTCCTGTGGTCTGCTTCGGGATTCTAGCAGCTGATTTCACTCTCTAATATCGAACCTCAAACATCTGTTAGAGATGGTACTGTTCAGGGGAAAGAGAAATTATTGATGAATTGATTGAATTGATGATGATTTGGAAAATGATTGGCAGGGGTAAGACGTAAACAGGATTAGTATTTATTCGGATAAAACATGCAAAAAAACCTTTATTGGCCCTTAAACCCCTAAATATCTGAGTTTCCTGTGAGTGCCATTCTCTTTACTTTCTTACTTTAATCTCCAAGTAAAACATTTGTTTGGTGGCTGCTGCCAAACTCCTGTGGGAGACACTACCAAACTAAAGGACTGAAGCTTCTCTGTTCAGTAACCATCGCGACAGAAAGTGACCTCCCATGATTCCCTGTGTGCTAATTGGCCTGTTAGTGAAGCTGGTTAGAGCCTCCAGAGTGTCCAAGTGTCCACACAGACGCCTCTGGGGTCTGGCCTTGTTGTGTTACAGATGGAAATAGTTGCTGTTGATGAAGAGAGGAGCTCCACCGGGGCTCGTTACTGTGAACTGATACAGTAAACATGACGAAATCACACTGCCCACTCTCTAGGACAATTAAACATGTTAAAAATCTATTTCCTTCCAAGGAAAAAAAGTTATCACTGAACTTTAAATCTATAATCTGTAATATTTCCTCATTAAAAAATTTAAAAAAAAAAAAAATTTTTTTTTTAAAAGATTTTTTTAAAAAAAAAAATAAAAAAAAAAAAAAAAAAATCATTAAACAGTGTATAAACTCTGAGCTATGTTCTATATGGAGTTGATTCAATCAATAATCTATAATCATTAAAAGTGTTATCACTGAACTTTAAATCTATAATCTGTATGGAGTTATAATTCATAAAATCTATAATCATTAAACAGTGTATAAACTCTAGAGCTATGTTCTATATGGAGTTGATTCAATCAATAATCTATAATCATTAAACAGTGTATAAACTCTAGAGCTATGTTCTATATGGAGTTGATTCAATCAATAATCTATAATCATTAAACAGTGTATAAACTCTAGAGCTATGTTCTATATGGTATTAAGTTGTTTCCCGAATGTTTCCAACAATGTTCAAACCCAGAGAAATCTGTCATTATATACCAGTAACGGTGTGCGTCACTGTTTTGCAGGATATGTGAAAGTAATGTCCAGAGTTCAGTCTCACTCTATGAAGAACACGTTCTTGGGAAATGCTGTCCACATGAAAAAAAAAAGTGAATTATTGGTTTACAATGGATATAGAAGACAAAAAATGTTGACAGAGAATAGAGTAATCTTTTCCTCAGAAAAACCATAGTATTGGTATATAATTGTTTATATATATATATATATATATATATATATATATATAGTTTTGGCTTGCAATGTTTAAGCTATGCATTTCTCTTACTACTGACTTTCCATACACACTTTACGTTCTCACGTATCCATTCACATATCTACTGAGGAAAAAAATAACCAGGTCAAGATGTAACTTCGTTAAGACAGACAGCAGAATTCTGGTTCGGGTTAATACAGATCAATGCCATTGCCATCACATGAATCTTACTCACTTACATTGAGACGTTGTCAATAACATGTGAGCTACTTTGTTGATTTGGTCCTGTGTTGTAGATGGGTGTTTCAGGTGTGCATGCTGGTGATAAAATCCTGGTTAGGGCGTCCATCAATGCTGTTCTCTTCCGCAAACAGCTGACAGCAGAGTGAATGTGGCGTGATCCAGGATTTAGAGTAAGTGTTGATTAGAGGATGACTGTTTGTGGCGGTTGGGATTTAAGGGATTAAAACAACCTTACTCTGTTTAATTCCACAAAATTGAGCATGTTGCTCTGAATGACACTGTGGCACTCTCCTGTCTCCTCTGCTAAAAATGTGAATGAATGAATGAATGAAACGGAAGTGAATTGAATTGTGGCGCAAACTGGGAATGAACTTGTGAATAAATGGGTGTATACTGGTGATGAAATCCAGGTGTGTCAGTGAATGAATGTGTTGCTAGCTAGTGCTAAGGCAGGCAGCAAATGCTAGTGAATCATGATGTGGCTAGGGCTAAGAAGCTGGTATAGCTCCTGTAGTAACCTAATGAGTGTTCTCCACTGTCGGTCTACTGCCTTGGAAGTAAAGAGCAGCAGGGAGAGCTCCATTGGTTGCAATAACAGACAGATAGCAGGTAGTCTTATCTCACTTCCTTTATGAGCTCAGTTTCCTGATGAGTTTCTGGTCTCAGTCTTTAGTTTCTTCTTCCATACAGCATTAAGTTCATTAAGTACATGATGGTCCCATTTAGAGTAAAATAGACCATAAAGCAAGTCATCAAGGCTTCGTTCTATCCTGTTTTACGTTTTGCAAAGATCTTTTTACGTTTTTGGGTTGTCCTTTCGTCCGTCCTATTCTTGTGACTGCGCTTTCTCAGGAAATGTTACCCAAAAGGTCAAAAGGCCAACACAACAAGGTCAAAACCTTGACACCATAATGGAAAAACACTTTTTGGGCCGTTATTCATCACCATAACTCAGGTACAGAAGGGGAGATTGACCCCTGTTCAGTCAATACATTCATTAATCAGTTGAAATAATACATGTTACATCAATAGAGTGATAACTTCCATTTAGCCTGATATACTGCACGGGGGAATTCTTCCAAACTTAGTTTCTTATTTTGACAGCATGACACTGTGGGACCTTCAGTCCAACGTTGGGCTCTATCTTGCAGTCAGCGCAATTGACTTTGTACACTGGCGCTTGTATAATTCCTGTTTTGCACTCGACGCACATTGGAATTTTCCCTCCACCGATGCACGTCCTTAAATTAGAGAATGAACTTGTGCTCTGGGGGGCGGTTCAGCGAAAAGAGGAGGCGTGTTCCGGCGCAAACGTTCCCTGGTGCTATTTTGCTGTTTCAGAAAACAATTCCGCCACAGACCAGGAAAAACCTAGTCTAAAGTCAGTGGCACTTATTCAGATGCTGTTTTAAGGGCGCAGACTTGAGGCGATGTGCCTGAGAGGCAGCAGCAACATCGCCACCCGGTCAAGACGGGCATTAATACTTTGCCGCATCTCGGACAGCTCCCGCTCCAGCATGTCAAACCCGGTTTGCTGCAGGAACGGGTGGTCCTCCAGCGTGTAGTGGGTCTGGATCCTCTGCTCCTTGGTGTTTGCGCTGCTCCCTCCTCAGCTGGCCCTTGCGCACTGCTCGGCCTGTGCACACTGCTCCCGAGGCCAGGGTCTTCTTCCTGCGAAGCTGCGTTACATTGTTTTGATTTATTGTATGGCTGTGTTACATTTATTTTATGTCAATAATGTCACTACGGCCCTGAAGAGAACGTCGGTCTACTCGGCTGTGAACCGCTCCTGGCTTGCGCCTGGCGAATCCGCCGTTATAATAGCAATCCGCCATGGAACAAGCGCACCTGCTTTTAAAGGGAATGTGAGATGGCGCTCCGATTGGTTAATTGCATGTTACGCCCAAACCACACCTATGACTAATGTAGCTACTTCAGACCAACCCATTTTAAATTTGCGCCGGGCGCAAGAGTCATTTATCCTGCCGGCATAATAGCAACAGCGCCCGAGATCCGCCCACAAAGCTACTTGCGTTTTTCCGTTTGATACTTGCGTTTCAGATCGGCAAGATAGGGCCCTTTGTCTCTTCAGCCAATGGCAGCGTCAGACGAAGGGTATTAAAATGCTGAGCGTTCAGTAGGGACAGGTGGATGGAGGAGAGTCAGCGGCTGGCATCATCAACCTGTTGAGGGGACAAAACACCAACAACAAGTAAAACCTCCTGATGTGTTCTCAGTTCTCTCTTCAATGTGAAACCAAACAGCGAATAGAGATGAGCCGGTTCTGAGCCAGCACTGCTTTTTTTTAGGTTTGTTTGACAAAATGTTTTGTGGTGTTGATGTGTTGTTCTTCCCTTGACATATATTTGTTGTTGATGCAGCCAGAAGACATTCTTACTGCTAAATGTTAAGAATTGTGGTAAATGTTGCTCCGTTTCTGGAAAACATGGTTTCTCAGTCCTGTTATCACACACAAATATTTTACTCACAGTTACTCACAGTTAGTTACTCACAAACTGTACAACATTCAATACCCTCTATCCTTATGAGCTTATGTTCTCACAGTTGACCTGTTTTTTTTCTGACAAAATTAGATCCAGAATATGTATATATATATCAACAATCTTGGTAGGTATCACTGAAATGTCTTGCTCCTTATTTTTGTTACAGAACTATAACTAATGCATGGTACTTTAAACAGTAGAGAGATACATTTAATAATAAATAAAGGCTTAACAATACATGTAAATTGTCAACCCTGAACAAAGGCATCTGAGCTGCAAGGATGGAGAAAAGTGAACATTTGAGCAATATGAGTTTAAGGTTGAATCTGGCCTGTTACAACAGTTTCCTCTGAGATCTTAAAGAAAAGTTGTGTGCATGTTAATACAGTCCTAAAAATGTATTTCTTGCAGCACATGAAACAATCTTCACAGTTCTTTATGAGTGATATGATCTTAAAACAAAATTAGACTATAAATGACTGAAACATGGTTATTTGTGTTAAAAATGGAACAGACTTCAACCCTTTCTGCCTTTTCAAAATATTTTATTCTATAGTATATTCTATAGTCACTAATAGAAAAAAGGATTGGAGAGTCAATGAAATTCAATTAACTATACAAATAAAAAAAGGGACCCTCAATAAAGGACTGTTATGTGTCTGTTTTTATATTAGTTATGCTCTGTAAATTAAGGTGACTATATTTTCAAACCCTAAAACTGGGACCATTCAGTGTAAGGGTCCTGGGGATTTTAGTACTTTACACATATTTGTTGGAAGAGCAAGCCTGAAATGATACTGTACTGTAAAGACAGGCAAGTTTGAGGCAAGTTTGTGAAAAGGTTTTCTATTAGTGTTTATCAAACTAGAAGGCATCTTACAGGAACATAGTTTTCAGTTTTGTTGAAGTTAAACATTCTAGTCATTTGGTCTCTCTCTCTCTCTGTTTTCAGTGTGATCCAACTAAAACCCTGAACTAGGAAGTTTTATGAAGAGGGAGGATGGAGAACGTCTCCTCGAACAAACACTTCATCCTCAATGGCTTCAATGAACTCGGAGCGCTGAGGCCCTTCCTCTTCATCCCTTTCTTCATCATGTTTGTTGTGTCACTGCTGGGCAACTCCCTGCTGCTGTACATTGTCATTTCACAGAAAAGTCTCCACTCACCGATGTACATCCTCATTGCTGGAATGGCATTTGTTGACCTGAGCCTTCCAGTGTTCTTTGTCCCCAACATGCTGCTGAGCTTCTTGTTTGACTGGAGGGGAATCTCTCTGAGTGGCTGCCTGGTTCAGATGCACTCCATTCACTTTGTCGGAGCTTTTCAGTCAACATTGCTGGTTTGGATGGCACTGGACCGCTACTTTGCCATCTGCACACCACTGTACTACCACGAATACATGGCTTTACCAAGATTTCTAAAATTTATAATCCCGTTTGTTATCAGAAATGTCATCTTGATCACACTGTTTGTGAGTCTGGCAGGAACATTGTCATTCTGTGCTTCAGATGTAATGAATCACTGTTTCTGTGAGCACATGGCCTTGGTGGAGCTGGCCTGTGGAAGTACTGCCATCAACAACTTGGTGGGGTTGATCTCTCTGTTCTTCATCCCTGTGGGTGACATCATCTTTGTTTCTGTCTCTTATGTGGTGATATTCACATCTGTACTCAAGACTGGCAGGTCAGGTGTCAAAGCCCTTCACACCTGTGTCACCCACATTGTGGTCCTCAGTGTCAGTCTGATCATCGCACTTGTTGCTTTCCTGTCATATCGGATCAGAAATGGTCTTCCAGCAGGCATTCGGGTTTTCTTCAGCACCATGTACCTGCTGTTTCCGAGCTGTTTCAACCCGATCATCTACGGAATCAGAACCGCTGAGATCCGACAGCACTTTGTGAAGACACTGATGTGCTGTCGCTTTGTCCAGACTGTGCCCCATTTTTAAGAAACTGTTAAATCTGTAATGAATACGGACAAATTAAAAGTTAACACTGACAAAAATGAAAATGCTCACTTTACGTAAGACTGAAATTATAAGAAAGGTACTGATGCTCTTCTTTACAGGAGTTGCCCAGGGTAAAAGGATGACAAACCTGGCCAGGTCAACAAATTGCCTCTGCTACCAAGTGTCTTAAGGTGGGCTACCACACTGTGCTCTCTTGGCCATTTTGGACCTGTGACAGCACTCCCTATGACATCCATACAGCTAACTTACACATTCTGAAAATGTGTGAATGCTAACTGATAATTGTTAGTCAAGCTAAGAGTGTATGGCTGAATGTATCATGAGGTGAAAATTAAAATAGTAAACATATGGACAACTGAAGTGTCCCTAGGGAGTGGCATAGCGAAAGAGACAAGATCCCTTTTTAAATGCAGGTGAGCTATGCTGTACAGGTGTGCCACACAACTTGGCCAACCCAAACATAACACAAACCCCCATCCACTTATAAGAACAGGGTCCTAAGGTCCCCAACCTACCAATAGTGGTTTGCTAAAGACATTCACAATTAACAAGTACAATTTACTTTAAATATAGGCATTTATCAAATGAATCAGGCTTATACATGTTACCTAATCTACCACTGCATTTCCCTGCTCACCAACTCCCTTCCATGAGAAATAACTGACTGGCCTCTCAATATAAAATGTGTCCCGTTGCAAAATCTCAGTACTGGCAGACGTATTTGCTGGCATCCACTTTTACCTGAAATGACTCCTTAAGACATGGGGCTGCACGCACTGGCACCAAGTAAGAAGAGCTTTAACAATATCAAAAGCTTTCTTTCAACCATCTGACCAATGACACTTGACCTTTGGAGTCACAAGTCAGTCACATGAGCAACTACTGCTGAGAAATGTTCCCTAAGTAATAGCCTACCATTATCTATTCCAGCTAGCACAACTGACACCCAATATCTAAGGCTAGGTTTGTATAGTCACTCAAAACATCCCCTTAAAAACACTCACACAACCATCTTAAAAGTTGAAACAGGGTGTGGAGAAACAGATGACAAAACCACTATTAAGTATTCAAGGATATACCATACCATAGATCCATAAATTTACTCAGGGCAGAAGAGAAAGGGGAAAATGAAATTGTTTGGACCCAGGACAAGGCCCCATTTGTTGCAAGTTGGCTCCTACCCTAAATAAAATAGGGGGTTTATTTGGCAAAACTACAGATTGGCATAAACATCAAGAAAAACAGGTGCCTGGTTAGCTCAGTGGGTAGAGCTGGCGACCCATGTTCCAAGGCTGAGTCCTTGCTGCAGCGGCCCAGGCTTCGAATCTGACCTGCTGCCCTTTCCTGCATGTCATCTCCTCTCTCTCTCTCTGCCCCCCCTTCCTGTCTATCTTCAGCTGTTCTATCAAATAAAGGCAATAAAAGCCAAAAAATACTTTTAAAAAAATATCAAGAAAAACTTAGAGTTTAATATCAGCCATGCCAGTAGTGTGTCATAAGGTATGTGTAGAAGTAATCGTTAATAAATAGTGAACATATGGAGAGCTGGCCATCACAGAACACCTCATGCTCGTCACAGAACACCAACGGTGTTTTATGCTTGTCTTTCCAGGTACAGCAGTGAGCAGTGACCTACAGTCTACACAGCCCAGTGAAGTTAAACATATTATATATTACATAATATTAACAACTTTAGTCAAACAGTTGTTTCTAGTGAAGAAACAGCCAGTAAATGTACCAAAGTAATCAGAGTAATAGTATAATGATTACTGTAACCTCCCATCTGTTATATTCTTTATACACATTAGTTTACTGAGACCATGGAAACAGAAACCTGGAATACTTTATCCTGTACAACATGTCAACATAACTGAAGGAATCACTCATCTAATAAAGTAACTTGTTTATGTGGTTTAAAAACTGCTAACTAACCAACTGTTAACTGTACTGTATCCATATTTCATAGTCTGATATTTTAACTTAAAAGTATTATTACCAAAGTTAACCTTCAGATATTTGTAAAAGCTGCAATTATGTTTGAACCCCATTAAAAATACTGTATACTGAATATTCTATCACTTATATTATATATTGTGATGTAATTTATCTTCCAACATAATAAAGTTTGAATGTGAGACAGTAATGTATTGTGTTGCTTACAGTCATTTACTACAGGTTTAAATTTCACATGTTCATATTGATGGATGTTACACGAACCAGGTTTCAACTCTTGTACATCCAGGAAATCTTCATAAAACCTCTGTGAAATAACATGTTATTTATATAAAACCACACAATTTAAAAATGACCAAAACTCTTCTTAAAAGTAAAACACTTTATTCATGTTTCAAGGTTTATGGTTTCTAGTATACTGAAGTGTGATCTAGCAGTGGAGCTCTGCAGTCAGTGTTCATCTTCATGAGTCTTCCCTTGGATATCCAGACTGTCCTGAAGCTGCAACTGTCTCTGTTCTCTAGTAGCTCTATTGTTAACTCTGGTGCACGTTGATCAAGTTAATTTACATTCAGCAGCACGCACACACATCTGAACGAAGCAGAAGAACGCCCTCTGAGAAATAACAAAGCTAACGCGAGCTGAGATAACGTTAGCACGTCAGTAGAAAGTTCAAGACAGGGACTACACAAAAAGCAACATGAAAAACAACCACCAGGCTCCAACCTAATTAACGGTTAACGAGGCTTATCGATCACACTGCCCCTCATATTACAACATAAAGTCCGATAGACTCAGTAACTATAGTAACACAGTGACATCACAGAGCTGCTGTGTGCTAATCAAAGCTACAATCCTAACGTACTGGAACTCGGACCCGAACGCTGTTTTTTGCCGGCGTCGGGACCCAAATGACTTCCGGCTTGACGCAGTTTCCGGTCTTCTCGCGGTACTTCCCGGCACACGATCGCCATCTAACGTAAGTCCAAGGAATTTCTACATTTTACAGAGTCTATATGTGGTTTTTCATAAATATACATCAACATTTACATGTATAATTATTATATGAAAGTTACTTTAATGAGGGGAAGCCGCGGGAACGCTTAGATTGCGCTTGGGCGACGATCCAGTCAACTTTAAAAGTCCGTTTCTATTTTCACTTTGCAGCTTAAATAAGCTCTCATATGGGTACATATCGTAGCTAGGTTTACACTGATTAGTCTAGACAATGAAAATGTCAGATAATGTATTTATACAATCTGTGGTCGAGGTGGGTGGAGGCCAATTTTTTTTATTGAAATTGAATAAGTTCCAGACACGGGAAAGGAGAACAAAGGAACAGAGCAAGCGCAGCATTGGTTTTTTAAGCTGTGAAGTATCACAGTACACATGAAGATTTAATGCAAAAATAAGGTTCAAATTAGCTATTCAGATGTATTTTCTTGTTTATAAGCTAAAATAAATAGAGAGCCCCCAGCGGAACATCCCCACCTAGCCTGCCTGCTCCTGGCTGGCAACTGGATGGTAAAGCAGATGTTTTTTTTATTATTTTCTCTGCAATTTTAATACAGCTTTGGGAAATAATTTTGTTGTAATACTAAAATATGATTTTTCTTTTAAAGCCATCAACATCTTCGGCCTCCGAGGGTCCAGATTATCTTCCTCTCCCTCCCAATGTAAATGCTTTATATCATCTATAAAAACAAGCAATGTCCTAAGATGCTGGGGATATTAGGGATGATGATGAGTAAACAACACATGTCATCTTGTTTATACAGCCTGCAGACAGACAGCTGCGCCTCCCAGCCGTCTGCTGGACCCACGGCATCCACTGGTATTGTATTTAACATTAACAGTCTTTGTGTGCCATCCCATGATATTCAAACATCTTCTTAAATATATTTTTTCTATGAGTAGGTCACACCACCAGAACGGCAATGGAAGATCTGTGTGACCAGTGCAGGGAACCTGACCCTCCGGGTGTCTGCTCGGAGGGATTAGTGCCGTGGGTCCAGTGCAACAAGTGTGGCAAGTGGTTTCACACCATTTGTGTCGGCTGGGAGGAGCTGGACAATGACGAATTTTGGTGTTTTTGGTGTCTTAATATGTTTGACTAGTTTGTTATTTAATTTGTTTTTAATTTGATTATTCTTTATATATTTATTTTGTATATATTGTATTTATTGCTGTTTTTTGTCCTGTCAAGATGTGTGTCATTTAATAAAATATTTTTTGTCATATCATTTGTCTCAGGAACAACTTAATACCCCCATAACACCAGCAGTGTTCAATGTTTACAGCGGGCGCACGCTGCCGTTAGACTGGGGACACCGGCAGCTCAAAGACAGAGCAAAAGTAAATGGTTAAAACGATACACGGTTAGAAAGCTAAGAAGTTCATCTTTACTTTAGCACCTCAACCACATGATCATTGGACTTAGTAGTTAAAGGGAATTTATATAGAATATTAGCATGAAAATCGATCGGGTCCGAGTTCCGGTACGTTACCAAACAAATGACCTCCGCTGCTGAATTTATACACAGTACAAGTACGGTATCTTCTGATCACAGCTGTATTGATCCACACGGTGAACAGATACTGAGCTACCCAGCAGATAATAAGTTACCAGGTTAAAGACAATTAAAGCTATCTGACGTTATCTTCCCTGTTCTATGCAGCTCAACGAGCTAACAGCTGATGAGCAGCTACAGTTTGTTCACTCGGAGGTTTTCTGTTCTTTCTAACAGCGACACAAACATATTACTGACTGAGCACTTTAACTAAATACAGACCAACATAAAGCCAATTTAGCCCGGTCACAAAACCCACAACAGTAACGGAGTTACAGAGTTACAGCCCCCCCCGCACGAAGCTTGGTGATTCTCTGTATAAACTTATAATAAACTTTGTGTGAATCTCTATAACAATATCAGCAGGGGAGAATATGGAGACATCTGCACCAGCTGGCTTAATAAATTAACTTTACCTTATAAGTTTCATGTTCATCTTGCAAACATTTAACAAACATTTAACAAACATTTAACAAACAATAACTACGTTAGCATCACTGAGGCTCCTGCAGCTAACAACGCTTAGCATGTGCTAGCATTACACAAAAATCCTTCCAGTGACTTCCTCTGCCGTCTCTCCACAGACAGTTGGTACAATCCCTCTTTCAGGAACAGTCTTTCAGCCAGTCCAGTGTTGTACTGACCGAGGTTGTGAAAACAGTCCGACATGAAGTGGTTCATACAATTATGAATCTGAAAAAGGGAACAATATGTCTCCTTTAAGCTTGTTTTTCGTTATCCAATGTCTACAGGTACAGGAAATGGTCAAAACAAACGTGCTGCTTAGTCAAAAAGGAGCTCTGTTGCTCTTACTGAACGACCTTGACCTGTCTGTGACCGTAAAAGTTGAATCTTGTGGTTTGACATTGAATTTAGAGAACTGAATTTGAATTGAGAGAACTGAATTTGAATTTAGTTAAGTGAATTTGATTTGAGAGAACTGAAATTGAATTGAGAGAACTGAAATCTAAAGTACATAAAAAGTTGAATTTTAGTGAGGCTCAAATACATGTGGCTCCTGGTGCCACATGTCGAAGTATCCTTGAGCAAGAAACTGAACCCCAAATTGCTCCTGTTGCCATGCATCAGTGTGTGAGTGTGTATGAATGTTAGTTTCTGTTCGATGGACTTTGCCATCACTGAGTGAATGTGTGTGAAAGGGTGAATGTGACACGTAGTGTAAAAGTGCTTTGAGTGGTCGGAAGACTAGAAAGGCGCTATACAAGTACAGGTCCATTTACCACATACAGTTTCAGTTGCAAGTGAATTCAGATTCATAATATTATATTCAGTTTCAAGTTGATTGGAATTCAGTTTCAAACTAATAAATTCAAATTCAAATTATGCTTTTCAGATTCAGTTTTTTAATGCAATCATTCAAGTTGAGCAATTCAGATTCAGTTCTAAATGATTCAAATTCAGTTTCTACTGACACAAAAATCAGCCCATACAACTTCGGTCTGCCAATACCGCAGTGGGTGCTACTCGCAAATTGAAAGCAAACGCAACAACAACCTGCAAATTTTTATCCTATATCAAAAACAACTTTACGCCATTAGTTCAAGAGAAGTTGTGAAATAATCGCCATGGATTGGCAGTTGAGGGAACTAGAAAACGTAATTTGTTTTAAGGGGATTTCAAATATAATGTTTTCCAAACTTAATTTCTTATTTTAATTGCATGACACTGTGGGACCTTCAGTCCGACTTTGTCTCTTCAGCCAATGGCAGCGTTGGACGAAGGGTATTAAAGTGCTGAGTCAGTGTTCAGTAGAGACATGCGGATGGAGGACAGTCAGCGGCTGATATCAGCAATCTGCAGACGGGACGTGTTTACTGATGAACTCCCAAACTCAAAAAGTAAAATCTGCTCACTTCTTATTAATTAATTACAGAACTGAGCTGTCAGCTCATCAGATTGAACTCTTCATGTTGAAATCTCAAAAGGAAAAAAAATATATTTTTGTAAGATTGTTTCAGACATTTTCTATATTGTCATATATTGTGGCTCTAGTGATTTTATCAGTCTCACTGAACTGTAAACAAATGATGTCAGGACGCTCTTTTGATTAATTCCATTATGTTTTCAGTGTTTGCTCTTCAATGTGACAGCTCTGCTTTTTGTGAAGGTTGTTTGAGAAAATGTTGCATGGTGTTGAGGTGATGTTTTACCCTGACATATATTTGTTATTGAGCCCTCATAAATTTGCCATGCAACCAAAAAACACTCTTATAGTTAAATGTTAAGTAATGTGGTAAATATTGGGAAAAATAACTGAAAAGGACTAAAATAAGGTTATTTATATTATACTGTATTATATTTGACTCACAAATATAGATGATGATTGCGGAACCAATGCAATGTGATTTCCTAAAGAAATAGAAAGTAGACACTCAGGCCCATCAGCTATGTGTCATGTTACAGTTCACATTTAATTAAGGACATTGCTTACTTGAAACCTCAGCCATCAGTCAGTCATATTGTCCTTGTGTTTCTCCATATTGTAATTCTATTAGTGGTTCAGTCTACTCTGTAAATATGACATCAATGCAAAATGTTTTAATAGTTTGAATTGAGAAAAAATTAAATGTTGTGTGAGCTACAGATTGTAAAGTCTTCTCAGGCAATTTTGTTAAAGTTGATTTTAAGCTGTATAAATTAAATTGACTTGGTAAATTAGATTCAGTTAATGGCTGGCAACCTATCAATCAGAGAGTGACAGCAGGCTTCAGTCCTGTGGTTTAAATTTCGGTGGTGGACCTGCTCTTCTCTTTACAAGAAAATCATTTCTAATTTTTTTTTTGTACAACTAGAAGACATTTTACAGGAACATAAATTGCAGTTTTGTTGAAATTAAACATTCAGATAATTTGGTTCTTCTGTTTTTTTAGCCTGATCGAAACTAAAACCCTGAATGAGGAAGTTTTATGAAGAGGGGAGGATGGAGAACGTCTCCTTTCACAAACACTTCATCCTCAATGGCTTCAATGAACTCGGAGCGCTGAGGCCCGTCCTCTTCATACCTTTCTTCATCATGTTTGTTGTATCACTGCTGGGCAACTCCCTGCTGCTGTATGTCGTCATTTCCCAGAGAAGCCTCCACTCACCGATGTACATCCTCATTGCTGGAATGGCATTTGTTGACCTGAGCCTTCCAGTGTTCTTCGTCCCCAACATGCTGCTGAGCTTCTTGTTTGACTGGAGGGGAATCTCTCTGAGTGGCTGCCTGGTTCAGATGCACTTCATTCACTTTGTAGGAACTTTTCAGTCCACATTCCTGGTTTGGATGGCACTAGACCGCTACTTTGCCATCTGTACACCACTTTACTACCACAAATACATGGCTTTACCGAGATTTCTGAAGTTTATAATCCCGCTTTTGCTCAGAAATGTCCTTATGATCATGCTGATTGTGAGTCTGGCAGGAACATTGTCATTTTGCAATTCAAATGTGATGAACCACTGTTTCTGTGAGCACATGGCCTTGGTGGAGCTGGCCTGTGGAAGTACTGCCATCAACAACCTGTCTGGGTTACTGACTGTGTTCTTCATCCCTGTGGTCGACTTCATCTGTATTGCTGCCTCTTATGTGGTGATATTCAGCTCTGTGCTCAAATCCAGCAGGTCAGGTGCCAAAGCGCTCCACACCTGCATCACCCATATCGTGGTCATCAGTGTCAGTCTGACCATTGCACTTGTCGCTTTCCTGTCATATCGGATCAGAAATGGTCTTCCTGCAAGCATTCAGGTTTTCTTCAGCACCATGTACCTGCTGTTCCCGAGCTGTTTCAACCCGATTATCTACGGCATCAGAACCACTGAGATTCGACAGCATATTGTGAGGACACTGACCGGTTGTCGCTTTGTCCAGACAGTGCCCCATTCTTAAGAAACTATTCAAATCTGTAACGTAAAATGTCTCTATTATATGGAGACACATTTCAATGAGATAAAACAAAACAAATCAAAAGTTACTATTGATAAAAATGAAACTGATCATGGCAAGTAAGACTTATGAGATAGGTGCTCAGTGCTCTCCTTTTCAGTAGTTGCCCAGGGTGAAGGCTCAACTATCTGGCTAGGTTGAGGTCAACACTTTGTGAGTGTCTTGATGCGGGCTACCATACCCTGGCTCCCCCTACCTGAACGATAGCTACCCTTACATTGCCTGGTATTCATCACAAGCTATCTGCATCCTAATTGTTAGCCCAGGGCCTACATTTATGTGATAAAATGTGTTAAAAGGGAAAATAAGAGTACTGTATTTGTTTAAAAATTCTTGTGGAAACACGGGGAGAGTGTGCGCCAGGCCCAAGCCACAACCAGTTTTTGTGGGGAAACACGGGTATGCACATATCACTGTCATACTTTCTGTATGATAGCAACCTTCATTAATGGGGCCCAGGTCCTTTAAACTTTGGCAGCCAGGAGCGTCAGGGTATACAAGCATCATCATGGTTAATTAACCCTCTTGGTTACCACAACTGCTCACAAAACCTGATCGTGCCGACATCGGATAATCCCATGAAATAAACCACACACTAAAACTGTGTCAAGTGGAGGCAAGTCCAATAATTCCAGACTAATTGTCTTTCAGCGACAATTAACAAAAATTGGATTGAATCCAATGATACCGAAGTTACAGAGGTCAGGATAGATACAGGACAGAGGTCAGTCCTGTAGCTACAAGGCAGAGGTCTGCATTGTCTGCTTGACTAATAAAATAGTTACAATAATTACATTATTAATATTGACATTTTATAAATTTTAGTGAAGTCCAATAATTTGACATTAATAGTCTTTCAGAGACAGCTAAGAAAGATTTGATTAAGTCCATTTTACAATAGGTCAGGACAGATACAGGACAGAATTTAGTGCTGTAGATACAGGGCATAGGTAAGAGATGTAGATACTGGTCATTGGTCCGTACTGTCTCTTTATTCAATCGTAACTATAAGTTAATGTTATCATTACCATAACTTTATTTCGTAAGTTGTAGTTTAGTCCAATAATTTGACACTATTGTGTGATTACTGCTACGTAAAGCCACATTGCACATGTGTGTAACATTTCATACAATTCTACTAACAATAGCTCAACCTTGTGGCCATTAATAGAACCCCGACATATTTCATTCTACGTGGTATTCAAGTAAGACTGATTTATGGTGGCATCTTCAGCCGTAAATCATGAACACTTCTTGCTGGGACTCTTTCGGAAGTTGGGCCAGCGAGCAGCAGCTGCAGCAGCACAAAATGCAAAACATTTAGTTTGCATTAAGGTGCTTTAAAATGTAAAGTTTTTCATACTTAATTACTTATTTTGACTGCATGACACTGTGGGACCTTCAGTCCGCCTTGGTCTCTTCAGCCAATGGCAGCGTCAGACAGAGGGTATTAAAATGCTAAGTCAGCGTTCAGTAGGGACAGGTATGGAAGGCTGGATGGATGAGTCAGCGGCTGATATCAACCTGCAGACGGGACACGGTTACTGACGAACTCCCAAACACCAACTACAGGTAAGACCTACTAATTTCTTTTCTACAGAGCCAAACTGTCAGCAGCTCATCATGTTTAACTCTTCATGTTTAAGTCCTGAAATCTTATTTTCTTTAAAAGAAAGAAACAGTCAGACAACGGGAGGATAATTTCACCTTAGACTGTTTCAGACAATTTCTATATTGTCATATATTGATTCTAGTGATTTTATCTGTCTCACTAGAAACAAGTTAAATGATCTCACTACACTGGCTGAATTTCATTATGTTATCAGTGTGTTCTCAGTTCTGTCTTCAATGTCAAGCTAAATACCCTGAGGAGGGATGAGCCAGCCCTGAGCCAGTTCTGCTTTTTGTGAGGTTTGTTTGACAAAATGTTTCATGGTGTTCATGTGTTGTTCTTCCTTGACATTAATTTGCTGGTGATGCAGCCAGAAGATGTTTTTATTGTTAAATGTTCAGAAATGTGGTAAATGTTGCTCTGTTTCTGGAAGGGATGGTTTCTCAGCACAACTGTGTTCATATTCAAGTCAGTTTCATCTAAATAGCTGACATTCACAGATGTTCCTTGAAGGTCCTCACAAACTGTGCAACATTCGACATCCCATCTTTAGACTCTGGATTAAGATTTTTTTTTAAAACATTGAATCAGCCCAGGTCGCCATAAGATACTGATAGGCCTTAAAGATAATCATTACAAGTTTGGGCCTTAGTTGAAATGTTGGAGAATATATCCAGAATATGTCCACAAAATTGGCAGATTACCACAGTGTTGCTCATTTTTGTTAGTCAGCTACAGAACTGTAGCTAATCCAGTGAAGTTTGAACAGCAGTAATTGTTGGTTTTGCAAGATATTAAGTCCTAGAAACCTTTCTTGCAGAACAGGTCAGGATGTGTGAAGTTTTTACTTGACTTGCAGGTCAAGTAAAAACTTCACACATCCTGACCTGTTCTGCAAATGAGTAACAACAAATAACAATGAAAATTACAGAATAAGGTTATCTGTGATTTTAAAAAATCAAATTTAAATATGTTGTTTAGACTCAGTAATAGATGAGATGATTGGGGAATCAGTGCAATGTGATTTCCTAAATGAAAGGAAAGAATCAGCTGTGTCTGTCAACATGTTACAGTTCTATTCACATAAAATTAAAGACATTGCATTATACATACTGAATTATAAGTATCAGCATTATGTAATTGTCTACTTATCTTAACACTCTGTTTTCCCACTGTGGTGTCAAACATTGCTTATGCAAAACATCGGTCTCTGGGAAACAGTTGAACTGGTTATACGGCTTCAGTACTGTGAATTGAATTCAGGTGGTAAACCAAGTCTTTGTTTATAAGACAATCATTAGTTTTTCTGTAAAACTAGAAGACATCTTACAGGAACAGAGTTTGCAGTTTTGTGGATGTTAAACTTTCAAATAATTGTGTCTCTCTTGTTTTCAGGCTGATTGAACCAAAACCCTGAACTAGGAAGTTTTATGAAGAGGGAGAATGGAGAACGTCTCCTCGAACAAACACTTCATCCTCAATGGCTTCAATGAACTCGGAGCACTGAGGCCCGTCCTCTTCATACCTTTCTTCATCATGTTTGTTGTGTCACTGCTGGGCAACTCCCTGCTGCTGTACATCGTCATTTCACAGAGAAGTCTCCACTCACCGATGTACATCCTCATCGCCGGCATGGCATGTGTTGACCTGAGCCTTCCAGTGTTCTTTGTCCCCAACATGCTGCTGAGCTTCTTGTTTGACTGGAGGAGAATTTCTCTGATTGGCTGCCTGGTTCAGATGCACTTTATTCACTTCGTGGGAACTTTTCAGTCCACATTGCTGGTTTGGATGGCACTGGACCGCTATTTTGCCATCTGCACACCACTTTACTACCACGAACGCATGGCTTTACCGAGATTTCTCAAGTTTATAATCCCGCTTGTGATCAGAAATGTTGTCATGATCACTGTCTTACTGAGTCTGGCAGGAACATTGTCATTCTGTGCTTCAGATGTAATGAACCACTGTTTCTGTGAGCACATGGCCTTGGTGGAGCTGGCCTGTGGAAGTACTGCCATCAACAGCTTGATGGGGTTGATCTCAGTTTTCCTTATCCTTGTGGTTGACTTCATCATCATTGCTGCATCCTATGTGGTGATATTCACATCTGTGCTCAAGTCTGGCAAATCGGGTGTCAAAGCACTTCACACCTGTGTCACCCACATCGTGGTCATCACTGTCACTCTGACCATCGCACTTGTTGCTTTCCTGTCGTATCGGATCAGAAATGGTGTTCCTGCAGCCATTCGGGTTTTCTTCAGCACCATGTACCCGCTGTTCCCTAGCTGTTTCAACCCGATCATCTACGGCATCAGAACCACTGAAATCCGACAGCACATTGTGAAGACACTGAGGTGTTGTCGCTTTGTCCAGACAGTGCCGCATTCTTGAGAAACTATTCTGTATCTGTAATGTAAGATTAACTACATACTATATGCATCAATCTACTAAAGACTTAAGAATGACTTTTTAAGGAAGGTGCTCAACAATGCTCTCCTTTTTGGGAGTTTACCGGGAAGAATAGCTGAACTACATGGCTAGGTTGATGTCAACACTTTGCCTCTACCAAGTATCTTGATGTGGGCTACCACACCCTGGTCCTAACCTTTCCCTGAACCCCTATATTGCCTGGCATTCATCACAAGCTATCTGCATCCTAATTGTTGGTTAGACTATAGTTGCAGTAGTGATAATAATTTAATCCACAATTAAAGGAATTAGAGCATATATATTCATATGAGGACTGAGCCTTAGTTCATCATATCACCATACTGAATGCTTTTTATTAAACACTTTGTGTGAGCTCTAAGCATGGGTTAAAGGATGCATAGGAATGTGTCATTTTTTTCTGTAAATTCTCTATAAATTCTGGCTTTTGCAGGGAAATATGCATATGCACATTTCACAGCTGTTTAAGCAAGTTTTTGAAATTGCAATCTTCATCAATGAGGCCCCAGGTCTTTTACATTTTTGCAACCAGGAGTGTTAGCATATACAAGCATCATCATGGTTAAGTATCCTTCTGCTCAAAAAAACAGATCCTGACAACTACGCCAAATGCCATGTAATAAACGGCAGAAAAGTGGAAATTGGAGTCTATATTTGTTTTAAAGCTTTGGTTGGCAAGCAACACTGAGCAACCAAGGACCCATATGCTAAAACTGTGTCAAGAGAGGACAACATTGGAAGAGAGGAACCAGGGGGAGCGCTACCGGTCTGCTGTTCTTGTTGCCATTGTGTGTTGCAACTTTTGGGTACTTCCCTGCTAAGATAAAATAAGATAGACTTTATTGATCCCAAACTTGGGAAATTCACTCATTCAGAAATTCCAGATTCAACACAATAGATAAGAAAATACACAATAAATAAATAAAATAAAATAGAAGAAAAAGATATAATGAAAATAGGAAAAAAAAGAGTTGCATGGACACAATATACAGCTTTTTACATACAGATGTGATTGATATGGAACATTGCACAGGTCACAGCAGGAGGAATTGGCATGGTGTAAAAATAAATAATTGCACAGGGACAAAAATAAATACAGGAGTATAAATTGGATGGAGGACCTGCGTTAGCACTCCACAGCTGCGGTAACAGGCTGCCACTCACATCTTGCCATCTTGGATCATGAAATCATCAGTGAGTGACAGGCCTTACTCTTTAAATCTTTTGTATCTATTGTACCTTCAGAGACTGCCCATTAGCATTCTTCTCTGTTAGACGACCATGCCTTACATTGACAACCACCCTCTCTTGACTATTTTGGACCTAAGACAGCACTCCTTAAGGTGTCCACACTGCCATCTTCATACACTCTTAAACTGTGAGTGGATTCTGTCTGAGAACAAATTGATTTGAACAATTATATTACCATTACTATTACTACACAACTTGGAGGGAATAATTTCCGTAATTTGACGGCACTTGAACAGTAAAACACAGCTGCTAATTGGAAGGTAACACAGTGGGTGTTGTTCTACTATACTCCACAATATTTTGATGGAGAGACTTAATTCATGGGTGGGTCTCACTGACCATGTACTAGCCTGGGTTCAATCATATTTAACTGATACAGTTTTTTGTCAACCTGAGTGC
Source organism: Dicentrarchus labrax (assembly GCF_905237075.1). Lineage (NCBI taxonomy): Eukaryota > Metazoa > Chordata > Actinopteri > Moronidae > Dicentrarchus > Dicentrarchus labrax. The sequence continues at coordinate 1,519,055 of NW_026136704.1, forward strand.
TTATATATCAGAGATTCAATATGGCATTCCTCAAGAAAGCATTATTGGCCCAATTCTGTTTTCTTTATACATGCTTCCACTTAACATTTTATGCTGATGATACTCAATTGTATATTTTTGTCTTACCAAACCACATCATTGCACTGCATGCTCTCGTTGCCTGTCTCACTAACATTAATGTATGAATGGGTAAAAACTTTTTAAAGCTAAATGAGGAAAAATAGAGATTCTCTGAATAGGATGAATAAGAAACTACATTCAATGCTTGGTGACTGTATCAAAATGATTAAAACTAATGTCAAAAATTTGGGAGCGATGTTAGATCATGATTTTAATTTTAATTCTCATTTTGAGGAATTCTGAGGAATAATAGGATGCTGAAATACTCACTCACACTTTTACTTCTAATCGTTTAGATTACTTTAATTCTCTTTTTTTGATTACCTATAAAGTCCATGAGAAAGCTTTAGTTAGTTCAAAATGCTGCAGCCACAATCTTATCTAAAACTGGAAAATAGTTGACATCACTCAACTGCTGAAGACACTGCTCTGTATCTTTAAGAATTATTTTTTTTTAAGTTATTTAATAATTTAAGTTACAATGGATTGGTTGGACGTGCTACGGTAAGCGTACTGACTCACTTCCGGTTTACTTCCTGCTCTGTGTACACTGTTTGGTGCTGTAGCTCTGTCAGTGAACGCTAAATATAAATTAGTTTTACTCGTTACAGCGGTTATTTACCCGCTTAACATTTAAACGTAGACTAGTTCTACTTAAACACTTGGAGTTTCTCCCTCTTTTAGGGACTTTTCACTACTTTCAAGTTTTTCATACACTCTAGTTTCATTAGCATTAGCAGTTAGCTATGGCTTCTCCCTCTCCCTCTCCTCTGTCCTGCTCATGTGTCAGATGTTCAGTTATTCCTCTGCCTCCTTTAAAGATAATGGTACCTGTATTAAATGTAGTTTATTTACTGCGCTGGAGGCGAGGCTTAGTGAGTTAGAGGAACGGTACCGCACCACTGAGATATCTTTAGCCGCTATAGTTAGCCAGCCCCCGGTAGCCGGTGCGGTCCGACCGAAGGTAGCTTCTGTTAGCTCTGTAGATCCCCGGTAGTTCCCGAGCAGCCGGGAAGACAGGGAGGCTGGGTGACTGAGCGAAGGAAGACTAGAACGGCGAAGCCCACAGTTCACCACCAACCCATTCATGTTTCTAATACATTTTCCCCACTCAGCGATACACCCGCTGAGGAACCAATCTGGTTATTGGCAGCTCCATAGTCAGAAACGTGAAGTTAGCGAAGCCAGCGGCCATAGTTAAATGTATCCCTGGGGCCAGAGCGGGCGACATTGAATCAAATTTAAAACTGCTGGCTAAGGTAAACGTAAATACAGTAAGATTGTTATCCACGTCGGCGGTAACGACACCCGTTTACGCCAATCGGAGGTCACTAAGATTAATGTGGAGTCGGTGTGTAACTATGCTAAGACAATGTCGGACACCGTAGTTTTTCTGGACCCCTCCCCAATGTGACCAGTGATGACATGTACAGCCGCATGTCGTATTCCACCGCTGGCTGTCGAGGTGGTGTCCAGCAAACGATGTGGGCTTCATTGATAACTGGAAGCCTTTTGGGGAAAACCTGGTCTGATTAGGAGAGACGGCATCCATCCCACTTTGGATGGAGCGGCTCTCTTATCTAGAAATATGGCGAAGTTTATCTCTAAAACCTGACAGTCCAGAGTTAGGACCAGGAAGCAGAGCTGCTGTCTTACACACTTCTGCGCTTCTTTAGAACAGTCACCCACCCAAACCCCATAGAGACTGTGTCTGTCCCCCGACCACCTAAATTATTTAACCCTGTAAGACCCAAATATAGAAAACCTTTAAAAATTATTTTACCTTTCGATGTTGTTGTAGTAGGCCTTTGATGCAGAAATTAAAGAGTTTTTAAAAAATAATGTTTATGTAGTTTATAGAGAAATGTTGTAATATTGCAACATTGGGCTTCGTGGGAGAGAATTTCTGTATTTGTACTATGTTGTCTGAACAACAATTCGAACAACTACGGTTAATTTGCAGGGTTGATTGCTTACTTAGCCCCATAAAGGTATATAACATTAATAATAATCACACATTAGTCATTTATTAAAAACTGTTAAACAGGACAAAACTCTAGTTTTTCTAGCAACTTCTTCTTCCTTTTTTTTTCTGACTGACTTTCTTGTTAGTGAAGTCCCAAAACGTTCTTGTCCTCTGAAAGCAAGGCGACATCACACTTGCTGCATTGGTGTTGGTGTTCTTTATTGTAGTGTCTGAGGTCCCTCCTGTCTTCACTGGGAAATGTGCAACTAGGTCCTTGCGTACTCCAATGTAAGGTGTGCACATTCTTGGTGGTCTCTCTGAGCATTCGAGGGCTTTCTGTGTCACTGTCTGTGATGCTGGGTCCCTTTGCCTGAAGATGGTCTCCCCTTTGGGTTCAAGTGTTGTGTTTACCAGGATGGAGAGGATGCTAGCTGTGCCTGAAACTGTCTCCTGTTCTTGTCTCTTTGCTAGACATCTTGAAAGCTTTGCGTCCCGCTTGTAGAGGGCCAGGCATTGACCACAACGAGGATGTGGTGTGCCAGAAGATGACATGTACCGCGACGGGATTTGATGGGGAACTTATATTTGGCTGTAAATGGTCCAACAAATCCATACCCCCATGTACTTGTTGTGGCACCAACAATGTAAGGCCTCTCAACTTCATGTAGGTTCTGGTGGCTTTAGGTGGTGAATCTTCTGCACAGGTTCGTTCAAGCAAGGATGTGTGCGGCCCTGTTGTCTACATTTGAAGCACAGATGTTGTGATTCCCCCCACTCTGACGTCATAGCTTCATCCTTTCTTCAAGCTCTTCTCTTCAAGGTTACAGTTGGGTGGCGCACTGCCTGGCTGTTCCCACTTAATGAATTCCCCAATCAAGGAGTTTCACTAATAATGGAACACGGTGGTGTTGTCTGCATACTTTTGTAGTTCTGACCTTCTGGATGTGTGGAGCAAGCTTCATCACAACATCACCTGACAATCCAAGTTCGATTTGGCTCGTATTCCGTTGACATTGCCTTGGTAGACGTCACACATCATGCCGAGATTCCAGTTCTCCCCACACTTTGAATCCCCATGGGTTTGGCTTGCCTTGCATATATTGCTTGATGCTGCTGAATTTCCCTTGATAGGATACTTCATACTGCCTTGACAGCTTGTTATGCTCTCTACTTATCATGCTAAAAGAAATATGCATCCCAATCACCAGCCATTTAGTCAAACAATACTGCCTTGACATAACAATACTGCGTTTTGTGCTCTCTAATTATCATACTAAAAGGAAAACATGCATACCCCCACTTATATCCACACCCCACATTCAGGACATTTTCACCTTTCCCAGAACTGAATTGTCTGTTGATATCCTCTTTGTGGACAAAGTCATGGAATTTTAGGTCAGTCTGGTCAAATTAACTACTTTTTGAAGATAAAACTTTTAAATCAGTCAAATTTGACCAGAACACAACACAAGGGTAGATGTATACTGTCCATGTATAAGAAAATACTTTGTTAGAGGCAGTGGTGTAGTGGAGGGAATGCAACCTGTTTGGGCCCACTGCAACAAGCCTGCTTTTTGACTACCACACTCACCCAGTGTTGTAGAATTGCAACAAATATATAACAAGCTCTAAATGAAATTTGATGAATCTATTCCACAATAACTACATATGTACATGCTCTGGACATTGTAATAACAACCAAAAAATGTAAAAGACATTTTACTTACTAGAATCTGATGAATTTAGTCCAATGAAACAAAGAGATGTTGTTCGAAAGAAACCTTGAGAAGTTGAGTGAGTTCATGGCCATAAGGCGGGACTTATAAACAAATGTACCATCCAATAGCATTGTGAGACTGAACAATAGGACCCAATGACTATGTAAATGTGGTAAAACATAAGATAAAATATAACGATTGTTTTTAGAATGGCTAAAGGTAACGTTGTAATTTTACAACAAGGGGTGTTACAGGGTTAAAGAAATAAAACAAGAGGAGTTCAACATAAAATCTAATAAAATTAAAACCACTCCTCAGTGCACAAAATAAGAGAATGAAATGTGGGCTGTTAAATATCGGTCTCTGTCCTCTAAAGCTGTTTTAGTGAATGAATTAATATCAGATTATGATATTGATTTACTTTGTCTTACTGAGTCCTGGTTGTTCCACGGGTATGTTAGCCTAAATGAATCCACCCCCCAGTCATATTAATACTCACATTCCTCGAGGCACAGGCCGGAGGTGGGTGCAGCTATATATGATTCGAGCTTTTAATGGACCCTAAACCTAAACTAATTATAATTCATTTGAGCCTTGTTCTTAGCCTTTCTCACCCAAACTGGAAAACACTGCAGCCAGTTCTATTTGTTATAGTGTACGCGCTCCTGGACCGTACTCTGACTTTATATCTGAATTTTCGGTTTCTATGCTTAGTCCTTAAATCAGATAAAGTAATTATTGTAGGTGATTTTAATATTCATGTGGATGTTGACAATGCGCCTTAGTAATGCATTTATATCATTAATAGACTCATTGGCTTCTGTCGGTGTAAATAAACCAACTCATTGTTTTAATCACACTCTTGACCTTGTTCTATCATATGGCATTGATATTGAACATTTAATAGTCTTCCCACATAATCCTTTCCTTCTGACCATTATTTAGTAACTTTTGAATTCATACTATTAGATTATAAGCCATTGGAAACTTCCTACGCGATGTCTATCTGACGTGCTGTAGCTAAATTTAGGAGGGATTCCTTCGTGTTTATTCAATGCCATGTCTGATTTAACAGAGTCCTATAACAACTTTAGTCCCTCTGAATTGATAATCTTGTCATAGTGCTACAGGCTCACTACGATCAACATTAGACTCTTCGCTCCTATAAAAGGAAATTATTAAAACATAGGAGACTAGCACCTTGGTATAACCACCAAACCCGCCGTTAAGCAAATAGCTAGGAAATCTGAAGGAAATGGGCTCTTACAAATTATCGAATATCGCTCAATTGGCAAGATGATCTTAAGATTTATAGAAAGGCCCTCCGTAATGCCGAGGAGCCTATTACTCAGCACTAATAGAAGAAAATAAGAACAACCCTAGGTTCCTCTTCGACTGTAGCCAGGCTGACAGAGTCAGCTCTATCGGCCACATATCCCCATAAACTTAAGTAGCAATGACTTCATGAGCTTCTTCTATAATAAAATTATTACTATTAGAGAAAAATTAATCACCAACTGCCATCAACGGTTATCGTGGCTCTCCAGTTCGGGACTTCTGTCAATGTAAACTCGTTATATTTAGACTGTTTTCTGCTATCGATCTTCATCAGTTAACTTCATCATTTCTTCATCGAGCCATCAACCTGTCTGTTAGACCCGATCCCAACTAGGCTGCTTAAGAAGTTGTTCCCTTAATTGGACTCTTTACTGGATATGATTAATCTTTCTTTATTATCAGGATATGTCGTCCTTTAAGTAGCTGTATTAACCCTTCTTAAAAGTTACTCTTGACCCGGGGTTTTAGCCAACTATAGACCATTTCTAACCTCCCGTTCCTCTCTAAGATTCTGGAGAGTGTCGCCAAGAGTTGTGTGACTTTCTACATAACAATAGTTTATTTGAGGATTTTCGTCGATTTGGTTCATCAGCACGAGACAGCTCTGGTTAAGTTAATGATGACCTTCTGACTGCTTCTGACAATGGACTTGTCTCTGTACTTGTATTATTAGATCTTAGTGCTGCATTTGACACCATTGACCATGATATTCTTTACAGAGACTTGGCATCAAATTGGCATTAAAGGAACTGCCCTAACCTGGTTTAAGTCATACTTATCAGATCGTTCTCAGTTTGTACATGTTAACGATGAATCCTCCATAAATACTAAGTTAGTCATGGGTTCAAAGGTTCTGTACTTGGACCAATACTATTTACTTTATATATGCTCCCTTTGGCAAATTATTAGGAATCACCCATTAACTTTCACTGTTATGGATGATACGCAGTTATATCTATCAATCAAACCCAATGAAATTAATCAATTATCTAAATTACAAACATGTCTTAAGGACATAAAATCCTGGATGACCTGCAATTTTCTGATGTTAAACTCAGAAAACCGAAATTCTTGTTCTTGGCCCCAAAACCTTAGAGACTCATTGTCTAAAGATATAGTCACTCTAGATGGCATTAACTTGGCCTCTAGCACCACTGTCGGATCTTGGAGTTATCTTTGATCAGATTTGTCATTTAACTCCCACATAAAGCAGACCTCTGGACTGCCTTCTTCATTTACGTAATATTAGAAAAATTAGACACATCCTATACAGACAGATGCAGAAAACTAATCCATGATTTGTTACTCAAGGTTGGATTACTGCAACTCTTTATTATCAGGTTGCCCCAATAAGTCCATTAAAACGCTCCATTAATTCAGAACGCTGCAGCACGGTACTGACAGGAACTAGAAAAGAGATCACATCTCTCCTGTACTAGCTACCTGCATTGGCCCCTATAAAATGTGAATTGAATTTAAAATACTCCTCCTCACCTATAAGCTCTTCTGGTCAGGCCCCTTCATATCTTAAAGGCTCATAGTCCCTATTACCCCACTAGACACTACGTTCTCTGAATGCTGGGCTACTTGTGGTTCCTATAGTTCTAAAGTAGAACAGGAGCCAGAGCCTTCAGTTACAGCTCCTCTCCTGTGGAACCAGCTTCAGTTGTGGTTCGGGAGGCGACACCCTCACCACATTCAGGTAGGCTTAAGACATTCCTCTTGATAAAGCTTATAGTTAGGGCTGGATCGGTGGTCCTGAACCATCCCTTAGTTATGCTGCTATAGGCCTAGACTATCGGGGGATTTCCATGGTGCACTGAGCTACTCTCTTCCCTTTCTGCACTCATTCTGTCCCTTTAATGCTGTTACTAACTCCACTTCTTCCCCGGAGTTCTTGTGCTTTGCGCAGGTTCTCATGGATCCTGGTGGGCCTCCTGCCTGGTCCTGCTTGACTGCCATTGCCAATACTGTTGTTGCTGTGCACCTGTCTGTCTGTCTGTGCCCCCCCCCCTCTCTCTCTCTCTCTCCTCCTCTCCCAACTGGTCGAGACAGACGACCACCCACCTGAGCCGGAGGATCTGTCCTGGTTCCTGCCTTTTAACAGGCAGTTTTTCCTTGCCCTTGTGCCAAGTGCTTGCTCTGGTGGTACTGTTGGGTCTCTGTAATTAATGTTAAAGAGTTCGGTCTAGACCTGCTCTATTTGAAAAGTGTCCTGAGATAACTTCTTTATGAATTGGCGCTATACAAATAAAATTGAATTGAATTGAATTGAATTATTTCATCTGTTTGTAAAGCTTTAAATGACCTCCATACATCACAGACTTTATTTTATTTTATGTTCCAGCTAGATCACTGAGGTCCTCCACTGCTTTTCTTTGAAACGTTCCTTATGTGACCCATAAAAGTACAGTGAGAGTACCTTCTGTTTTTATGCCCCTAAACTCTGGAACTGGCACTCACTGGTACTGCATCACAATGGCTCTCTCTCTCAGTATTTTTAAAAGGAAATTTAAGACCTATCTTTTTAATCTAGCTTGTAATTTAGAGTAATGTTATAGCTTTAGCTTTTATGTTTTAATCATTGTTTTTTTACATTATTTTTCTCCTATGTGATTATTTTTTCTGTCAACATTTTTTTTCTGTTTTACATTTTATTGTTTTTATTGTATTAATTTAACAGCCAACATTCTGATTATTCGACGACACGCTTTACACCCTGAGCCACAGCCACCTCAGACCAGGGTAGAGGTCAGTACTATAGATACAGGGAACAGGTCAGTGCTATCAAGCAAGACAGAGGTCTATATTGCCTGTTTGATTAATATAACAGTAAAAATAATGATTAATATTTACTTTATTTCATAGTTTTTAGTGAAGTCCAATAATTGACAATAATTGTCCTTTAGATACAGTTAACAAAGATTTGATCCAAGTCTATTTGACAATAATACCTAAATTACAGATGTCAGGACAAAAGTCAATGCTGTAGACACAGGGCATATGTCACTGCTGTAACTATAAGTCAGAGGTCTGTACTGTATTTTTTACTCATATTATACTAACAATAATGCTAACATTTACTTAACTTTATTTCACAAGTTTTAGCTTTATTGTGTAATAGTGCTTTATACAAAGCCACACTTCACATGTAACATTTCATACAATTCTACCCGCAATAGTTCCACCTTGTGGCCATTAATAGAACCGCAACATATTTCTTTCTACGCAGTATTTAACAATTCTTATTGGGACTCTTTCAGAAGTTGGGCCGGCGAGCAGCAGTCGCGGCAACATAAAATTAAGGTGCTTTAAAATGTAAAGTTTTTCATACTTAATTACTTATTTTGACTGCATGACACTATGGGATCTTCAGTCCGACTTTATCTCCTCAGCCAATGGCAGCGTCAGACGGAGGGTATTAAAATGATGAGTCAGCATTCAGTAGGGACAGGTAGATGGAGGGCTGGATGGATGAGTCAGTGGCTGATATTATCAACCTGCAGACGGGACACGTTTAGTGACGAACTCTCAAACAACAAGTAAAACCTGCTTATTTCTTTTCTACAGAGCCAAACTGTCAGCAGCTCATCAGGTTTAACTCTTCATGTTTGAGTCCTGAAATATGATTTTCTTCAAAAGATAGAAACAATCACTTTGTTACTTTGTGAACTGTTTTAGACATTTTCTATATTTCCATATATTGGGATTGTAGTGATTTGATCTGTCTTACTGAACTGGAAATGATCTCACTACAGTGGCTGAATCTCTTGATTAATTCCATTATATTTTCAGGGTGTTCTCAGTTATCTCGTCAATGTGAAACCAAACCCCCTGAGGAGAGATGAGCCAGCTCTGAGCTAGTTCTGCTTTTTGTGAGGTTTGTTTGACCAAATGTTGTATGGTATGGTCAGTTTCATTTAAATAGCTGGGAAAAAAATAAATGTTTCTTGGAGGTCCTCACAAACTGTACGACATTCAACACCCTCTATCTTTAGACCCTGGATTAAGATAAGAAAAAACACTGGACCAGGCAACATCACCAAAAGATACTGATAGGCCTAAAATGACAAGATAATCATTACGAGTTTGGGCCTTATGTTATCACTATAGACCTGTTGATGAATATATCCACAATCTTGGCAGGTATTACAGCAGCGTCTTACTCCTTATTTCTGTTAGTCAACCACAGAACTATAGCTAATGCAGGAAGTTTGAACATTAGTAAGGTAATTGTTAGGTCTGCAAAATATAAAAGCAGTCCTAGAAATCTTTCTTATAGCAACTCATAAAAAATCTTCACAGATCTTGACCTGTTCTGTTGAATTGTGTTAACAATCGGACAGTTTTCTTTAAATCTGTTGATTGGCCTCAGCAAAGGATAATATATTTGGGGATTCAATGCAATGTGATTTCCTAAACAAATAGAAAGGAGACCCTCAAAAGGCCTGTCAGCCATCATGTTACAGTTCTATTCACATAATTGAAGACATTAAATTATACATAAAATATCAGCATTATGTGATTGTCAACTCATCACAACATTATGTTTTCCCACTGTTATCAAGCATTACTTATGCTTATTGCTAAACATAAGTCTCTTAGAAACATTATATTTTTGTACTTTATTTACTCAATATTATTATGTTTCTCTATATTGTAATTCTATAACTGGTTTAGCGGTTTACTCTGTAAAGATGACATCAACTCAACATGTTTTCATCAAAGTAAAGGGATAAAGACTGTTGTATTTTGTGCTGAATCAAAAGTCCTTTGAGGTAAATCTGCAAAAAGTTGACGTGGTGAACCTGAGGGGTGTACGACTAAGTGAGATTAATGTGTTAGTGTGTGTTTATGTTGTCCCTGAAGCCAGAGATTTCCCTGGAGCAAGTTATGTTTAGAGTTTCAGATTTAAATTAACTGTGATTATTTGCCACAAAAAGCTTTAAATGTTACATTGCATATAATCTATACACTAGAAGATTAATGAAGACACAACAGCTACAGAACACTTAAGGTGACATTTTTACATTTGGTCATGATTGGCTGCCAAGACCATTTTACAAAGTTTAAAGTGATTTGCATGTATCCTTAATTATGGGACGAGTTAAAAGTTAAAAGAGCTCTAGACTGTGCAGTTATCAAAATATTAGAAATAAATGAGGCGCATTGAGTGTCCATTAACAATTTTCTGAATTCCTCTTTTGCCTTATTTTCAGCTGTACTGTTAACAAGACATATCTTAGTTTGTACAACTAGAAGGTGCCTTACAGCAACACACTTTGCAGTTTCAAATCATTTGGTCTCTCTGTTTTCAGTGTGATCCAACTAAAACCCTGAACGAGGAAGTTTTATGAAGAGGGGAGGATGGAGAACGTCTCCTCGCACAAACACTTCGTCCTCGATGGCTTCAATGAACTCGGAGCGCTGAGGCCCGTCCTCTTCATCCCTTTCTTCATCATGTTTGTTGTGTCACTGCTGGCCAACTCCCTGCTGCTGTACGTCGTCATTTCACAGAGAAGCCTCCACTCACCGATGTACATCCTCATTGCCGTCATGGCCTGTGTTGACCTGAGCCTCCCGGTGTTCTTTGTCCCCAACATGCTGCTGAGCTTCTTGTTTGACTGGAGAGGAATTTCTCTGATTGGCTGCCTGGTTCAGATGCACATCATGCATTTTGTAGGAGGTTTTCAGTCCACAGTGCTGGTATGGATGGCACTGGACCGCTACTTTGCCATCTGCACACCACTGTACTACCATGAATACATGGCTTTACCAAGATTTCTGAAGTTCGTGATTCCACCTCTGTTCAGAAACTTCTTTGTGAATACAGTAATAGTAACCCTGGCAGGAAGGTTGTCATTCTGTTTTGGGAACATGATCAACCACTGTTTCTGTGAGCACATGGCCTTGGTGGAGCTGGCCTGTGGAAGTACTGCCATCAACAGCTTGGTGGGGTTGATCTCAGTGTGTCTCGTCATTGTGGTCGACTTTATCTGTATTGCTGCCTCTTATGTGGTGATAATCAGCTCTGTGCTCAAGTCTGGCAAATCAGGTATCAAAGCGCTCCACACCTGCATCACCCACATTGTGGTCATCACTGTCACCCTCACCATTGTACTTATTGCTTTCCTGTCATATCGCATCAGAAATGGTCTTCCTGCAGCCATTCGGGTTTTCTTCAGCACCATGTACATGCTGTTCCCTAGCTGTTTCAACCCAATAATTTATGGCATCAGAACCACTGAGATCCGACAGCACATTGTGAAGACACTGACGAGCTGCCGCTTTGTACAGACTGTGCTCCATTCTTAAGAAACTGTCATTTAAAATGTCTCTACCCATTTCCATTAGGGAAATAAAAAATACTCAATAAATAATGACAAAAATGGAAGTTCTTTTATCTTACATTAATTAGAAATTATGAGATAGGTATTTGAATGTCTCTTCTTTAGGAGTTCCCCAGGGTGAGCGGCGCCAGGCAAGAGTGGGGATACTCATGAGCCCAGGTGATGCTTTATTACCTAACTCCTCTGAAAGGCCCCAAACATCCACAATAAACACCATGTTTGAGCAGAATGTATCTAGCTAGCCAGCTAACATTATTATGTGCCAGCAGACACGTAAAACTTTAAGTAGTTGCAAACTGCTGTCACGCAAAGTTTGGAAACATGACATTATATGTTATGAATTTTGTGGTTCATTAAGATGTGCACTAGTTTAGGGGTTACATTACAGTGTTGATGTTATTATGCTTTTCCATATATAAAAACAATTCTATTTCTCTGGCTACTGTGAATTACTGACAATGTCATAAAGATTACCTAACCTCATAACCTCTCCCCTTCTGCTTTTAGAGTCCACTCACTCCCATTGTCCCCACCCAGCAGTGCCACTGCAAGGACAAATGTAGAACACAAACCATCAACTGGACCTCTACAGCAAGTAACTCATAGCAGTTATAGTCAAGGCTGAGAATATAGCTGTTTTGTTATCGGCAAACCCTGTGCTTCTTTTGGGGATTACAATGGTTAAAGGTAGGTGCCGCAAGGACTTTAGTATTCATTTAAATTATTATTTATTATATTATTATTACTTTGATAATTTTGATCATTTTCATAGCCAAAATGAATACATTTTTCCGTGTCCCTTTTGAACCATTGTAATCCCTGGCAAATGGTGCCCTGTGTGAGGTATACTACTGTTAGTAGTTATTCATAATTGTGCAATGTTGTAATTTTAGGCCAATTTTACGTAAAATGTTAGGTTTTTCTTTGCTGCTAGCTGTTTAAGTTTATATATATACTGTATATTAGGCTTTGTCTTTATTAGATAGGACAGCTGAAGAGTTATGGGAAAGGGGGGGCAGAAGGGGATGACACTCAGCAAAGGGCCACAGGTTGAACTCAAACTCATGCAGCAAGGACTCCACCTTGGCACATGGGTCAACTCTACCAGGTGAGCTATAGGGCGACCCCTAGCTGTTCAAGTTAAACCCACTCTGTAGGAACTGTAATATTTTGTTTCAGCATTCGAATCTCACAAATTGAATGCAAGCTAGCCAAACTATCAGAATGTCCATTGAATTAAAGTCTTTTTAGGTGTGCCGCTGTCCCTGTGAACCTTAGGGAGCTCATGCCTGGCAGTGTTCTGCGTGCATTTCAGCCTGAGTAAGAAACAGAGCCTGAAAAGGTAGCACAGCATGCTTCCAGCCCCAAGAAATATTAAAGTTATGCACCTAGTTGTTACAGTCATGTGTTCCAGCTTGAATAAACTTTAAAGAGACCATACCTCACTGTAACAAAAGCATATTAACTATATTTTGATTCTCAAGCCAAAAATGCAATGATCCGTGACAGAAATTTGCAGCAGGAGAAGGCAGCAGCACTCCTCTCTCTACCATGCTTAAAAGAGCATTTCACCCGTGGAAACATTAATATTTATTGAAAGTAGGTTATATATGTAGTCGAAATGTAACATACATTTTGAATTTGGTGCCTATTTGACTTTAGGGTTTTTTAAACGCTATTCACAACAACGTGAATGTAACGATTTATTTACAGAAATATATCAACAACAAAAAAAAAAAATATATTAAAAAAAAAAATTATATTTCCTCCTCCGCCCCCCCCTCCCCCTCCCTCCCCCCTTCCCCTCCCTCCCGGGTTTAAAAAAAACCCCCCCCCCCCCAAAAAACAAAAAAAAAATTTTTACAACACTAAAATCCTTATTTCTCCCCTCTCAGGGAAAGTGAGGGAATGATGCACGACCATTCAAAAATATGACTGGGGTTCTAATGATACAAAGCTTAATGCAAATGGGTGAAGTGTCCCTTTAATAAACGGTATGGAAATCCTCTGCTGAACTACGAGTGCTGTTGAACAACCAGGAGGGGGCACTGCAGTACACACATTTTTACATTGTGCCCCACCACAGTCAGCTTCTTCTGATCTGCAATCAGAATGCACTGCAAAGACTGTCTGACATCGGAAACACATCTTTTACGAGCCTGGCTTATAGGACACTAATAACTTCACTAGCTTAACAGTGTTCCCAGCTAAGCATAGGACTACCTAACTTCTGTTAATGTACACGTTGATGTGATTTACATTGAGATTTTATTGTTGATGGCAAATAACAACTTCATTGACCTTACTCTACTGTGAGCATTTGACTCTGAGTCACAATAAAATTTTGTATTATCATTCTTCACACAAATTAACATTAACATTCATTCATCCTGAGCTCAGTCACAGTCAGCTGTGACAGAGGATCTCGATACCATATTACATTTTACCAACACTTAGACATCATTCACAGCGAGCTGAAAATGAAAACAATTATAGGTTTTTTCACCTTATTAGGGTATCAACCCTAACCCTAAACCCAACATAACCCTAATCCTTTTGGCGTTTTGAATACATTTTAAAAAGGACAATTTCAGTGCTGTTTTCTTAATATTAAGTTAACTGCGTGTTTACCTGGAAATGTAGTTACACAAGCGTTTAGGAGAACCTCACCAGCTTTGCTGTATGCACGGTTTTGGAAATACTGTGGTCCAAATACTGAACTTGCTAGGGGCTTTTGGGGCTTCAAAGCATCAAAGTAGTTATTTTTAGGCAACTTTATACCCCTCTGAAAAAATACTGGGGTCCATACCTAGGGGATCTCAGTGATGAGTAAGGCCATGCCATCCCCAGAGGTGGCAGTACTCAATAAGAAGTAAGAAATAACAGCACATTAGTCTACCCAGACCACAACATCTTAAGAGTCATCAGCAGCAGATCAAATACGGAAGCAAGAAAAAAAGACTGAAGCAAGAGAGAGCATGAAACACAGGAGAACAGGTCCACTTTGATCTCTCTCCCTCCCTGTGGTTTTCCAGCAGAGTAACAGGTTTAAGGCTGGGGGACACAGAACCTTGCATGGGCCCACTGGAGGCTGGAAGACATTGGAACTGGGGTGCTTTCTAATAGTCTTTGTTCGTCAAGCCAAAACAGTAGCCCTAGACTTCACTGTGATATAGGTGATATAGGGTCAGCTGGTCTACCGATTTAGACTTTTACAATGTCAATGGAAGCAGGATGAACTGAACATATTGCTATATGTGTATTCAGTGTTTAAATTTAAAACTAAAGTTTTACAGGTTGTCAAAGCGAAACTTTGTGTCTTACCCAATGTATACTCAATTTGTTATTCTGGCTGCAGTGTGACAAGGTGTTGGACTGTCTCTTCAGCCAATGGCAGTGTCAGACAGAGAGTATTAAAGTGCTGAGTCAGCATTCATTAGGGATAAGGGGATGGAGGGCTGAATGGTGGACTCACTTCACTGACAAACTCCCAAACACCAACAGCAAGTAAAACCTGCTGATTTCCTTTCTACAGAGCTGAACTGTCAGCAGCTCATCATGTTTAAGTCATGATGTTTGAGTCTTCAGATCTGATTTTCTTCAAAAGAAAGAAACAATCAGATAGTGGGGGGAGATTATTTCATCCCAGATAGTTTCAGACATCTTCTATATTGTCATATATTGATTTTAGTGCAATTATCTGCTATTTCTCTATCATTTTTAGACAGTGTGATTTTGAGAAAATGTTTAAGTATTTAAATTAATGTCAATGGTTTTTCAGTTTTCTCTTCAACGTGACACCAAACTCACACTAAAGGAGAGATGAGTTTGTTTGCTAAAATGTGTCATGTTGTGTGTTTTTTCCTATGACAAATATTTGCTGTTGAATCAAATTTCACGTTCAGCCAGCAGACATATTTACTAATGAATGTTATTGCTATATTCTTGTTGACATGATTTATCAGTCTACTCTGTAGTCACTCTAGTGCCTGTTCTTCTTATTCTTATTGCTCATAACGTTTGCAACTAATACATATTTTTGATGGTTCTTCAAATTTCAAAACTACAGGTAGGCTGATAAACCCATTAGAGGTGACCTTTGAGCCAATATAACCAATATCAGAAAACAGCTTTCACTTCTAAACTTGACTTGAAATCTAAAACCGTCTCTGATGAAGACTTTGTGGGTTTGTTCTGTGGCCTACATAAGAAAAGTAGCTCTACAACACACACACACATATATATATATATATATATATATATATATATATATATATATATATTCATTTTGTAAACTTTTTGCTAGTTGTGGTTAAAAAAACAGGCAAGTGAATGTGTGTTGTTTAGTTCAGAGATTATTTTAATAGCACTGTTTTAACCATATTTCAGGGTACAATCACTGGCCAAAAGGTATACAGAAGGCAACCCCATCAGCAAAATTCAAAAGATGTGACTGTACTGTGAAAAATCTAATTTTATCTTTAGGTTTTTAAAGCAAGTGAGTGAAAAGTGTGAATGTATTAACATAACATAAACTTTTTTTTATGTGAGTATCTTGCAACAAGAGAGAACATTTTAGATGACACCACTTAAACCATGAAAATGACACTGAAAATAATTTGTTTGTCAGTTGTTCATTATTGAAAACATTATGTTTAAACTGTTGTTTTTACTACCATATTACTGATGTTAACAGACCTACAATAGCATCAAAAAGATCATTTAATTTTGTCGTTCTCATTTTTTTATTTGGTCTCTATCTTAAAAGTCCTGTAGTTCAAATGTGAAAATGTATGTTTAGCAAAATATTCTTAAGGTATCAAAATTGAAAACAAAAAACCTGTTTCAGAGTGTTCACATTTTACAGAACATATCTTCCGGTGATGGAAAACTAAAATAGAAAATAGCCTATGTACATATATATGTATGTATATCTTTTAACTAATGTATTATTTTTTTATTATTTATTTTATTTACTGTTGGGTTGTTGCAAAATATTTAGATAATTATAGTTTTATATTTTTATAGTTTTATAGTGACTAATAACTACAGTATTCTGATAAATGCAGTGCAGTAAGAAACATGATATTTTCTGACTGAAATAACTTAAAATCTTTGTGTTTTCAGGTAATCCAACTACAATTCTGGACAAAGAGGTTTTAAGAGGATGGAGCCGCTGAAAGGAAACGTTTCCTCACACAAATATTTCATCCTTGATGGCTTCAACGAACTCGGAGTGCTGAGGCCCGTCCTCTTCATCCCGTTCTTCATCATGTTCATTGTGTCGCTGTCGGCCAACTCCCTGCTGCTTTACATCATTGTTTCCCAGAGAAGCCTCCACTCACCGATGTACATCCTCATCGCTGGCATGGCCTGTGTTGACCTGAGCCTCCCGCTGTTCTTCATCCCCAACATGCTGCTGAGCTTCTTGTTTGACTGGAGGGGAATCTCTCTGAGCGGCTGCCTGGTTCAGATTTATTTTGTTCACCTCTTAGGAACTTTTCAGTCTACTCTGCTGCTGTGGATGGCGCTAGACCGCTACTTTGCCATCTGCACGCCACTCTACTATCATGAAAGCATGGCGTTACCCAGATTCCTCAAGTTTGTAATCCCACTTATGATCAGAAATGTCCTCATGATCTCAGTGGTAGTGGCACTGGCAGCACCGCTGTCATTCTGTGCTGTAAATGTAATAAACCACTGTTTCTGTGAGCACATGGCCTTGGTGGAGCTGGCCTGTGGAAGCACTGCTGTCAACAACCTGGTGGGGCTGTTGACTGTGTTCCTCATCCCTGTCGTGGACTTCATCATTATCACTGCCTCCTACATTGTCATATTCAGCTCTGTGCTGAGTTCTGGCAAATCAGGTGTCAAAGCGCTTCACACCTGCGTCACCCACATCGTGGTCATGACTGTCAGCCTGATCATCATACTCACAGCTTTCCTGTCGTATCGGATCAGAAACGGTCTCCCTTCAGCTGTTCGGGTTTTCTTTAGCATCATGTACCTGTTCTTTCCGAGCTGTTTCAACCCGATCATCTACGGCATCAGAACCACTGAGATACGACAGCACATCCTGAAGATACTGACATGTTTTCGCTTTGTCCAAACGGTTCCCTATTCTTCAGAGACTTAGAAACTATTTCATATTAAGTATTTTAGTCCTATGAAAGCCAATCTATGCCATGACAAGAAAGAAGTTGGTGAGAACTTAGGAATCACAAAAATAAACATGGTCAAGGTTAGTTAACATAGTCGTGTGACTAGAGAAAAGTCAGATTTTGATCTACTTTCTTTGACTTTGACTACACATCATACATTTCACTTGGGCTCATCAAGTGTTTCAGATCTTTTAAAATTGTACACCCTCCAGTTTAGGTTGCTCCTCATCTTGTGCCCAAGCTGAACCAGAGGCATCTTGAGGTTCCTTCAGCAACCTCTCAATTTTGATGGCTCTCTTTGTTGCCACCTGATGCCCAGCATCATGAATGCTCTGCGGAGCCAGTGGCCAGCAAAGCCTCTATATTCCACTTCTACTGGTATAAAGTCCTCCATCCCGGCCTCAGCTCCTGATATTCTGCCCTCTTTCTCTAATGGTTCTCCATGATCTAAACCTCCTAGGGCACAGCCACCTCAACCATGAACTTGATTTGAAGCTTCTTACAGTAGGACCACGTCAGACTCCAGTGATATTGTTGTCATCATGTTAAGGAGCAGCTGCCAGTCGCTATAATGAGGAATATGGACACCCTGAACAGTGGTTGGGGTTGCTTACCTGCTCTCATGTATGCAATATGCTTCCTAAAACATGGAAGGTGCTTTCTGCTGTTGATGGCTGATGCAACTTGCTATGCCTCTGGCTTCCGAAACTGGGTTATAGCGCCAAGACCTTTTGGCAGCTACTTGGGTTGTACTCCAAATTTCCTCAACAATGGAAGAGGGGAGACATTGCATTTGCCTGAGGCGTGTAGGATGGATGAATTGGAAGAGACTGGATTTTGAACGTTGCGCTGGATGTTGGCATTGTGTACTTTATTGATGCCTGCCTTAACATGGTCTTGTCATAATTTAGGACATCTTCCCCATAGGAACTCTTATGCCTGCAGCCAAAACTGTGGAGTCACTGAAGTACCAAAAGGGCAAAGCATTGTTTGGGAGCCCATGAACACTTCAAATGCTGAGTAGAGAACGAAGATATGGAGGTTTTTTTTGTTTTTTTTTTAAAATTTGGTTGCTAGCCTGTGGCTAACACCCTGGGTTCTTCGCTAACTGAACAGAGTAACATCAACAATCTATAACTCCAGATCCTTCAGCCACAATAGATTAATTCTATTTATTTAAGGGAGATAATTTAATAATTTAAGGGATTCATTTAGTCATTTTACGGCTTGAATTATTGATTTGTGTGTACAGACTTGTAAACTGTTCCCACAAATAATCAACAGTTTTGGGAGCCGCTCAGATGGAGCCTCTATTGTGCACACAAATACTTTTTGAACTGTTTATTTCATGGTGCACATTTGTTGCAATGCAACTTTTTTCATACAAATCGAGCAGTAAAGCCACTGTGAGAGCTTTACGGTGCTGGTGATCCATGTATCTGTGTTTTGACTTTTAATTAGACAGGGGAGGCTTAATGCTAAATTACTGCAACTTCATCATCATTGTCATGCAGCCTAACCTGATCCAGCACCATGGATGGACGGATGGAAGCAGCATAGCTGGTGTTTTCCATTTTCAGACGTAACATCTGAACAGCCCCTTAGCCTTCATAGTTCACACCTGCTGTGCTCCAGAATGACTGACTTGTCATGAAGCACTTTTTTAACACTGGTTTTGAGTTTTTCAGTGCATTAAAAACTAAGGTTTTCTATACTTAGTTCCTGGTTTGACTGTGTGGTGTGGCTGCTCTCTGGGATTTTCAGTCCGTCACACTGACAGCGTGACGAGGTTTAGAACTTTGTCTTCAGCCAATGGCAGCGTCAGACGGAGTGTATTAAAATGCTGAGTCAGCGGTTCAGCAGGGGCAGGTGGATGGAGGCGAATCAGCAGCTGACATCATCAAACAGCAGATGGGGTGCATTTACAGACAAACTCCCAAACAGCAACAAGTAAAACCTTCAGATTTATTTTCTACAGAGCTGAACCACCAGCAGCTCATCAGGGTTAACTCTATAGAACAAGTGAAACAGCTAGACAGCAGGGGGAATTATTTCCCCTCAGATTAATTTCAGATATTTTCCAGAGTAATGTTGTTGTATCCTATGTTGCTGGAGCCTACCGTGCTCTTTTATTTCTGACATCTCTGTAAAAGTCCTAAAACAGGGGAACTTGAACTGGGAACAAGTGTAATTATTTTGCTCCACTGGCTAAATCTTTTGATTGCTTTCAGTGTGTTTTCAGTTTTCTCTTCGATGTAAAGCCAAACACCTTAAAGGGAGATGAGCCAGCTCCACTCTTTATGAGGTTTGTTTTCGATAATAATTCATAGTGCTGATGATGTTTTCCCCCTGACAAATCACAAAGTAACAGTATTGAGGTTTTTGGTGGTGTACCTTTATATTTATTGTACAGTAGTTAGAATTTAAAAAATGTTGCCTTTGGCTGTAAAAACACTGTCATTGAATGTAATATTGGGTTTTGCAGAATTAATGTTCTGTATGGTCATAGGACTGCATTTTTTATTTCAACTGCTGAAAGTGACGGTCAGCAAATAGAGAAGCCTTCAACTTTACATAAATGTTTTTAAGTATAAAATATTCGTTTGAAACTTTTTAATGTTGGAAGTTAAACAGCCTCAAACTGGATCCAAACTTTAACCCACAATAAGAACCCAACCTGAGTTGTTAGTGACTGTTGTTAGTAGGCCTTCTTCCTATGAGACTACCTGAGGCCTGCTGGGAGAGAGAGCTTTGTGCGTATCTGTGACAGCAGCTGTGTGTGTGACAGATTACAGATGTGTGAATTTACATTATTATATTACGTGTAGATTCCAAAAGTGTCCTCACAGCTTTAAGATAAAAAATATGTTTGGGTCGGGTAGTTGTGATATTGTATTTACAGAGCCTGAGTCTTTATTTGAATCATATTTTCTATTTATGTTAATAATTCGAAAATATAATGACAAAATTCACAGTGGCACCTGAACTCTTATTGGTGCAAAAACATCTGTAATACAAAACATAATTGGGCCGTGGACGATCACTCAGGATATATTTATTAATAAAATAACTTTATAAAATTGCATGAAACACGCCCACTTAAACCTGACAGGTCACAAAATGTAAAATGAGGCGATGGAAATTAGCTGATACATTTTTGTATTCTTACGGCACACCACTTGGAACCAATCAGTCAATCAATCAATCAGTCTAACTTTATTTGTATTGCACCTTTCATAAAGGTCAGTGCAGTTCAAAGTGATGACTGTCAATAGTAAGACAGAGTGAGTGTGGACCGTAATAGAGATAAATAAAAATTTTATTAAATAAGACGATCAAATACAATAAAATAGTCTTTACAACATTAAATTACAATAAGTTATTATATATTAAAAACTAGATATAATAGATTGAGAAAACAAGACAAAATAAAAAAAGGAAAATCATTCAAGAGGGATAAAAAATGTAATATTTAGTATGATAAAGTAACAAAAATATATTCATAAAATGTTACAATGAAACACGATAAATAAGGGAAGACCACTAACATGTAGTCATTGTTCAGTGTTCATCCTGTAAGTATAAAGATAAAAACCTGGTACTGACAGTGACAGCAGGGTCCATTAACGCGGTAGGAAGTTATTTTGTTTGTGGATTACAGATGGTGCATTTACAGCAAGCACGATCATTTCTGAAGTGGTTTTGTGCAACTTGAACGTTCTTGACCGAAACATTATCATCTGCAGCTGTGGAGAAGTGAATAAACTATTAACGACAATCTTTGTCTGTTTTCAGGCTGGTGGAACTAAAACGGTGGACCAGGAGGTTTTAAGAGGAGAGGAGGATGGAGAACGTCTCCTCGCACAAATATTTCATCCTTGACGGCTTCAATAAACTCGGAGTGCTGAGGCCCGTCCTCTTCATCCCGTTCTTCATCATGTTCATTGTGTCGCTGTCGGCCAACTCCCTGCTGCTGTATGTCATTGTTTCCCAGAGAAGCCTCCACTCACCGATGTACATCCTCATCGCTGGCATGGCCTGTGTTGACCTGAGCCTCCCGGTGTTCTTCGTCCCCAACATGCTGCTGAGCTTCTTGTTTGACTGGAGGGGAATCTCTTTGAGCGGCTGCCTGGTTCAAATGTATTTTCTTCACCTGTTCGGAGCTTTTCAGTCTACTCTGCTGCTGTGGATGGCGCTAGACCGCTACTTTGCCATCTGCACGCCACTCTACTATCAGGAAAGCATGGCGTTACCCAGATTCCTCAAGTTTGTAATCCCACTTATGATCAGAAATGTGTTCTTGGTCTCGCTGGTAGTGGGTCTTGCAGGATCATTATCTTTCTGCTTTAGAAATGTGCTTGACCACTGTTTCTGTGAGCACATGGCCTTGGTGGAGCTGGCCTGTGGAAGCACTGCTGTCAACAACCTGATGGGGCTGATTTCAGTGTTCCTCATCCCTGTCGTGGACTTCATCATTATCACTGCCTCTTACATTGTCATATTCAGCTCTGTGCTGAGTTCTGGCAAATCAGGTGTCAAAGCGCTTCACACCTGCGTCACCCACATCGTGGTCATGACTGTCAGCCTGATCATCATACTCACAGCTTTCCTGTCGTATCGGATCAGAAACGGTCTCCCTTCAGCTGTTCGGGTTTTCTTTAGCATCATGTACCTGTTCTTTCCGAGCTGTTTCAACCCGATCATCTACGGCATCAGAACCGCTGAGATACGACAGCACATCCTGAAGACACTGACGTGTTGTCGCTTTGTCCAAACTGTGAATTACTCTTAGAAAACAATTTGTACCATTTCTAGGATGTAAAATGTCTTTATCCTGTAGAAGTCCTCTTTGCAGTAGGAAAAGTTAGGAATGACAAAGAGTCAAAACTGGTCTCAAGAATCTGGATTTAGTGCCATCTAGTGTTGAAGTTTCAGATTGCAGTCAACCGGACATGTAAAATGTCTAAGGCCCTATCTAGGGGTCAGTGTTTGGTTTGTCCATTCTGGGCTACTGTAGAAACATGGTGGTTCAACATAGGGGACTCATCTTAAGGTAACGAAAACACAACAATTCCCATTTTGAGGTGATTATACACTAATTAAAATATACCCATGAATATTATATTCCATTTCTGACAATAGATCTTCCTCAGTGTTACACACTGAACCCTGAGTCAGCGTTATAAGATTAGATAAAAGGCATAAAGTGAATAAAAGAGTCAGAATCAAAATTATAAATTGTAATTCATACATTTGACTACATACATGCTGATATGGATACAACTATTGTATAATACTGTATCCACCCAGCTGGCTGCTAGATTCTAACCCATGACCTTTGCATTGAGAGGCCACTGTGCTAACAGTTTGTACATGCATTTAAATATGTATGCTGGCTTCAAGATTTAGATTTAAATTAAGAAGCTGATGTAATGAATGTGATTACTTTTGAATACTTTATATTTAAATCCTTCCTGAAAGAATATATATTTCCTTGACCGATGTGTTAAAAACCCCTCAGATTTTATTTTCAAATATTTTGTAAAGCAAACAGAAATTGATGTTTTGAATCTCCCTGTGGGCTTTATTCATATTGTATCATAAAGTAATGTAAAGCCATATTTCCATACCACATATAAGGCATGCACATATAAATGTTATGTTCGGGGGCTTTTGCGGTAAGAACTGGTGTCTAAACTTTATTAAGTGTTTTAACAACTTCTGCTGATTCCATCTTTCTATAGGACACTTTTTTTCAGTTCTCTGACGGAGGTTGGCATTTCAGGACTCTGGCTCTGGAGGGAGGTTAGAGGTTTGCCTGTTGTGTTTGTGGCATCTGGCATCCAGGTCATCGTGTTTGCCACATCTGCCGTGGTGGGTGAGTGTTGTAATTAGGCTAAGCTGTAGCCATAGCCGTACTACTCTGAGTCAGTCAGATTAGTGCGGGAGAAATGATGTGTGAGACTGCCAAGCATTACGGTATTACCACTTTGAGTTCTCTTGCTTAATGAACTAAAAGTGGTTCTTTGGTCAGTGAAGGAGTTTTCCTCTTGGCATCTGAAGAATCCCGTGGTTTGATGGCTGCAGGATCCTCGGCCGAGGGCTCCAGGTGTTACTTCAGGTGCAAAGGGTGGGAGTAGTAGGCTTGAGTTTAGATAGCTGCGTTTAGCTCGTCTTCAGTTGGAGAGAGTGGAGCAAGAGTGAGAGTTTCAGGGAGTTGGATTTGGCTCTCTGGTTCCTGTTTGCAACCTTCCTCCTCTTTGAAAGAAGGCGTGTTCGTCCATATCTTTATTGTTTCAGTATATTCAAGTTAATGTTCATTTGTAGTTTGTACTTATTTTACTTTTGGTTTTACTTTGTTAATTAAGTCCTTATTTGTGGTTACACTGTTCTCTCTTTTCCCCCAGGTTTCTTTTGCATATTTGTGCTTGTTGTCTCAACAAATAAAGACTTTATGAACTAAGAAAAATGATTCAATTTATCATTGACTGTTTTATTAAACATGTGCTTCACTATTCAATTCAATTCAATTCAATTTTATTTGTATAGCGCCAATTCATAACAGAAGTTATTTTCAAATAGAGCAGGTCTAGACCGAACTCTTTATAACATTATTTACAGAGACCCAACAGTACCACCATGAGCAAGACCTTGGCGACAAGGGCAAGGAAAAACTGCCTGTTAAAAGGCAGAAACCTAGGACAGATCCTTCGGCTCTAGGTGGGTGGTCGTCTGTCTCGACCAGTTGGGGTGAGAGAGAGAGAGAGAGAGAGAGAGAGACAGAGAGAGAGAGAGAGAGAGAGACAGACAGATAGACAGAGACAGACAGACAGACAGACAGACAGACAGGTGCACAGCAACAACAGTAGCAACAACTACACTAATAGTAGTGACTGATGATGATAAACATGACAACGTTCACCACATGCAGATCTATATGCTCGTTTGGATTACGGTGCTGGAAGCTAAAAGTTTGGCGCAAACTTGAGTTATTAGCCAGGGCTTTGATTTACTCATCAACAGAAACCAGCTATTCTATTTGGGACCTGCTTTTATTTCCGTTTGCCAACATTTTTGATAGAATTCTTTATTGAATTAAATTAATTAAATTATTTTGTGCATTTCTTTTGCTAACATACCAAGTTGGCTAATCTAGCTTTTAGTAATATTGATGTTTTGACAGTGCACACAATTTGTCAAGGCTGTGGTGGTCTCTGAACAGTCTTTTCCTCCTAAAAGCAATCATTTGTGTGGACAAAAATAAAATTGTAATTTTTAAAGTGTATATTATTATTAAAGAGCCTTCAGTCTCTGATCAACAGCCTCGTCCTGCATCAGAAACCAAAGAGCTGATAGAACAATAAACAGTGAATCTGTCGGAAAGAACAATATTAAGTCTGATTGTTAAAATGATAAAAATACAGAATACAGACAGAGAATGTATCAAAATATTCACAGGAAATAATCAAACTTCCTGCAGTTATTGAGTTCACTGTTTGGTTCATTGATCAGTTGATCAGCTGTTCTCTGCTGTTATTGATACTGGTAGTGGTATTGATTGGGATCCACTGCATTACAATAAGAAATCGTCACATTACAGCTTGAATATGTTGATTTGATACGACAACGTTGTATTTGGTCTTAACAAGGTATGTTCATCGTGTTAATGGTTTGGTGTTTGGTTTGTATATTATTCCAAGTAATTCTGAGCCTCCTTAAAAAAGAGATTCCTCATCAGTTTGTTTCCTGAGTAACAGATGAACTTCAGCTGCTTCTCTGTTAATAACTAGAATACCTAACAACAGTTAATCAAATAAACTGCTCCCAAAGGTGTCAAAAAATCAAATAGTTTAGAACCACAACCTGAAACATGACATAATGTAACAGCCTGCAGTGTCACATGTTCACCACTAGATATCAGTATGCCGCCATCCCATCTCTGTTCACTGATCCCTGATCAGTCCAACCTGCCTGAACACATTTAAGAACGGGAGTCATTTGAGACCATTTTGTGAACATTTGTTTACTGCAGTAAATAAATATGAATATTAATTAATATCACTGCTGCATTAATGTGTATGTTGCATTTTACTGCCGTAGATGTTTGAGGTGGAACTACTTTATACACTGTTGGTAGTTTAATCTACAGAAATGCATCATATTCTGTAAGATCATCATGAGTTTGTAGCGTGGGTGTCCTGTGAGAACCAGTCAGATAAACAGTCTGTTTGTAGCTTCGTGATGAGGACTGAGATCATCCGCAGACAGGGACCTGGATGCAGACCTCAGATGCTCCATTATCTCAGTCAACCATGAGATATCTGCTCGAACTGAGAGCACAGAGAAAGACAGGAGCTTTGACCCTGGGAGGAGGTCTTCAGGCCTGGGGCAGGGGTACCCAGTAGTGAGTGCCTGCTAACAACAGGTTAAACTATCTTCTGTCCGACAGGAGAGTGGAGGCAGAGCAGCAGGAGGACAACACAGGGAAAACCGGAAAATATTTTCTTCATTAAATCTGATCCAGTTTCACCAAAATCAGTCTAATTACCAGTAAATTCACCAAATTCAGTGAATTAAGTTATAAAATTGTGTTTTTGTACAGTAAGGCCCAACCGCCTCTAATCTTTCTCCCACAGGTCGACTAATCTCACGTCACGTTCACACTGTGAAAAATATCTGATTGTGTCGGGAAGCCAAAAACAGGCTGAGCCAGGTGAGTTTGAACAGTATACACTGTATCTTTATTGATTATTGATCAGTATACACTGTATCTTTATGGATTATTGATCAGTATACACTGTATCTTTATTGATTATTGATCAGTATACACTGTATCTTTATTGATTATTGATCAGTATACACTGTATCTTTATGGATTATTGATCAGTATTTACTGTATCTTTATTGATTATTGATCAGTATACACTGTATCTTTATTGATTATTGATCAGTATACACTGTATCTTTATTGATTATTGATCAGTATTTACTGTATCTTTATTGATTATTGATCAGTATACACTGTATCTTTATTGATATTGATCAGTATATACTGTATCTTTATTGATTATTGATCAGTATACACTGTATCTTTATTGTATTGATCGTTATACTGTATCTGTATGGATGATATTGATCAGTATACACTGTATCTTTATGGATGATATTGATCAGTATATACTGTATCTTTATTGATTATTGATCAGTATACACTGTATCTGTATGGATGATATTGATCAGTATACACTGTATCTGTATGGATGATATTGATCAGTATACACTGTATCTTTATTGATTATTGATCAGTATATACTGTATATACAAACTGCTGATATGGATCATTGTTAACGTTTAGTCTCCACTACAGAAACACTAGCTAACTGCTGAAGGCTGATCAGGTTGTCTGACGGTATTAGTTTGATTACGAACCATCCATTCAGGGACGAGCAGGAAGCCTTGAGGAGAGCTGCCATGTCAGTCGAATCCTTCAAAGTGTTCATTTATTAAAGCCTGAGTCACAAAAATCTCATTACAGCTGCAGCTCTGCGTCCCAGCAGTCTGACGGAATAGACTCATTTAGCGGAGCAGATAATTAATCCCAGCGTCGCCGTTTTGACCTCAGGGCCAATTAGCTTCGTGGAACGACAACAACAAACTGCCGGCTGAGATTCCTGAAGGGACGGAGCCATGGACTAATTCGATTTTCCAGTTAAAACCTCAGAGGGAACATGTTCCTTCCTCTGATTTACTGTTTCAATATTGCAGCAAGAGGCAATGATGTCAGATTTGTTTGATTTCAGTGATGTTTCAGTTGTAAATACTGCTGTGAAAAATACACAACACATTTTAAATTGTTAAAGCTCAGATGATAATTTGGTGAGGAATATGATGAAGACAAAATATCAGCGTGGAGTACAGAAACAATAATGTCCTTCCAGTTTTTATATAAAAAAACAGTCAGTAACAGAAAACATGTTAAATCAATAATAATGATTTTGATGTTGGGTCATAATGTGTGATAGTGATAATGTAGGGCTGCAACTAACACTCATGTTCAATATCAACCTGCCATTTTCTTTTTTCAGGATTAATTGACGTAACAAAACAATGAAAAATGTCTTCACATGACCAACAGTCCAAAACCCAATGAAAAGATTAAGAAAACCAACAATCAGACTTTACTTATAGCACTTGTTATACAAAGTGCTTCTCACAATAAGTTGGAGAAGGTCGGACGCCACAGCAACGCCATTCAACTGAAAGTTTTCCAGCATCTTTAGCCCCTCAGGAAAATAATTCCTTCGTTACGATAGCGGTCACTGCTTGGTCCCTGAAGAAGTGAACGTAAAGTTAACCCATTGATTAAACTCTGGAGAACCTTGAGTTCTCTAATCGGCTCAGGGAACTTTAAATTGGTTCAAAGCCAATCAGAGTGCTGCTGCTGTTGAGATCAGTCTCATGAGATCAGTGGGATGTTTGGACTTCAGGTATAAGATGAAGCGAGAGAGGACAGAGTTCTTCCTGACGACCAGCTGGTGAACCGCAGCAGGTAGGGAGTTCACTTTAATGATTTAACCAGTAATTGATTGTAATTGTGTGTGTCTGATGAAAACAATCAATGATGCTTTACTCCTTAACATTCTTGTGTTTGCAGCTTAATTACTGTATGTTGTTGATTAGAAATGAGTTCATTTGCTTATATTATTATGTTTTGTTCTGGTCTGTTAAATGGATTTGAGTGTTTCTGTTTATTTAAGAGAGAAATATTGTGTGTTTTATGTATTTGATTAACAGCTGCAAGTAAGGTTAATTTGCAGATTAAGATTTTATGACATGTGCACTGACACTATGTATATTGAGTGTTTGACTAGCGTAAAAACTTGAATGCAGGATTTATAATATATGCAGTTTTTTTAGTTTTTAATAGTGCAGGTCCTTATTAGAAACAGGCCTTTATTTGTTTTATAGGCATACTTAACCATGTTTTATTTAGTATGTCTGTCTTGATAAATTCAGTATTGTGTGTAATTTGTTTTCAACAATTCTACTTTTTATATTTACTAATTAACTCCATTTGTTTTACTTTGTTGTTCTTTTCTTAGTTCGTAAGTTGCTGTTGATGAAACTCAATCAGCCTGCAAAAATGTTCCACATTAAAAGCCTTTCAGCATTTCTAAAGACATGATCCCTCCCTTTCCTGTCATGCTTTTAATGTGAAATATCTGCAGGAAGAGTTGAGTTTCACTGACATTAGCTTAACTAATAAAAGAGCAACAATGACACTGAAACTGGCTAAGTGAGTAAATCAGGATTATGTCTGCATCTTCACAACTAGAGACAAAGAAGTGAACGATTGGTCAAATTTACAGGAAAAAATGGGATGATTGGAAAAGATTGCAATATCGTGTTTAAATTTGCGTAGGTATTGATTTGTGAAGGTATGTGTCAGGGACTGCAAGCTTTCCTCTTATTTCATAATATAACTTAGTAATATATTAGATTTACTTTTGAGATGGTTATAGCAACATACATATATTTTTAAAAACCCATGTACATCACCAGAATGTGTGTGTTCTCTCACTAAACTGATTTAAAGTGTGTTTTCAGAACCGTGTAATGACCACAGCAACAGTGCGATAAGGCGATCTGCATGGGTGGATACTAGAAGGAAGTAAGTGACAGAGTTTATGTTTTTTTTGTATGGGTGAAACAATGCTTCAATATGTCATACCTGATTAATACATTAATAATCACCTTAAATCTCAATGAAAACATCATTTTGATTTGAGTAACTATGTTTCTCGCTGCTGATTGGTATGATCTCTGGATGACTTTATGATCATATAATTTATCTTATAACATATTGGCAGAATAAATAAATAAACTGTGTCACTAACATTTGAATAGGGTTTGCACTGTATACAGATGCATATTGATAAATACAAAGTAACTGAATGGGCCTCCATAGAGTGTAATACATTAGACTTAGACTTAGATTTAGACTTCTATTTATTGATCCCTTTGGGATGACTCCCGCAAGGAAATTGAATTTCCAGCAGCTTACAAAACAGTGTAGACAAATAAAGAGATATAAAAAAATACATTACAAGATAAACAATAAACTCTTTGCTAGATATAGAAAGTAAACAATAAACTGTAAACAATAAACTCTTAGCTATATATAGAAAGTAGAGATAAGAATAAAAATATGCACAAAAATGCACAAAAATAAGATAAAATTCACGGAAAATGAAATCAAATAAGATAAATGTAGAGAACTGTAAAGAGGATAAATATAGATAAATAAAAATAAATATATAGGACAGTATTTGGCATTGTGTTGTTAAACAGTGGATAAATGACATTAGCAGAAATTAGCAGTTAAATTAAATTAAATTATTGCACTTAAGTGGTGGATCAAGTTATTGCACAAAGAGAATAAGTAAGAAGAGTGTCCAGGTATGTATGAGTAGATTATTATTGCACAGTTATTGCACAGTGAGTGGCTACCACTCCTTCCCTTCTGTCCTCTTTACCCTATTTCCTCCTCCCCCCGAGTGAGGAGTTGTAGAGTGTGATGGCATGAGGGACAAATGAGTTCTTGAGTGTGTTGGTCCTACACTTGGGGAGGAGCAGCCTTTCACTGAACAGGCTCCTCTGGTTGCTGAGGACGGTGTGCAGGGGGTGGCTGGCGTTGTCAATAATGTCCAGCAGTTTGTCCAGTGTCCTCCTCTCTGCCACCGTCACCAGTGAGTCCAGCTTCATGCCGACCACAGAGCCAGCCCGCCTGATCAGATAACTAATGAAGGACATCACTCTTTATTTATTTCACAGTTAAACATATTTTATTGTTTTAATGTCATTTTTATCTTGTCTGAATCTCTTTTTTTTATTAGTTTTTATTTAATCTCTCACCATCCAAACTCATTCTGTCGGCCGTCTGTGAACTGCACTAAACTGTATAAAAGGGGCAATCAGTGGTTGATCACAATGAGCTTTTTAGAGGTTACGTTCAGCACGTCATCTTTTGTATTTTTTGTTCTACTGTCTTTGTGTCTTTTAAACCTGTTTGTCACTGTTGGGTTAGGGTTAGGGTTAGGGTTGACACAATAATAAAAAAAGATTTAAAAAAAAACAGAACAGTGTAGTGGAAACATTGTGCGTCAGCAGAGGGGCAGTAACTGTAGTACAGCAGCTGCACGAATCTAAAAGCAGAGATTCATCAGTCCGATACAACAAAACACCAAAAAAGGTTTTTAATACTTTAATAGGGATCAATAGTATTTCTTTAGCCCATACGTTGAATAATCCAATCACTATAATTACTGTTTTCTTATTTTACTTTTTTATTTTTTTACATTCCTCAAATGTAAAATGTTTCTTGCGTTGGACGGTTTGTGAAATGAAAAGATATTTTGTCATTGTATTGGTACGAGTGCAAATGTTTTCTGACCTCTGAAAAGAGCAAAAATAAGAAAACATTCCCAGAAATCAATGGGTGCCAACTACACAAGAACAAATCATGGATACCAACAATACTAAGAGAAAATGTGTTCGTAAATCGCTTCTTGCGCGAGGCCTGTTGCCTTAAATACACAGTTCACTTTCATTTTCATTTGACTGTTCAGGTGAAGCTGGCACCATGTTGGAGGCGTCGCTTGGCAGGAACTTCTCCCACAGCAGCTTCGTGTTCAGAGGATTTCCTGAACTGCAGAAACACCGCCGGCTGCTGGCACTGCCATTCTCCGTCTCCTACCTGTTGGTGCTGCTGGGAAACTCCTTGCTGGTGTACGTGATCCGCAGCGTGGAGAGTCTGCACAGCCCCATGTTCCTCCTGATCTGCACACTGTGTGTCGTGGACGTCCTCGTGGTCACCGCCATCATCCCCAACATGCTCTTCAGCCTGCTGTTCGACAGGGACGAGATCTCATTGGCTGGCTGCTTGACGCAGATGTTCTTCACTCACTTCCTGTCCTCGCTGGAGTCAACGCTGCTGCTGGTGATGGCGCTGGACCGCTACGTGGCCATCTGCCACCCACTGCGCTATGCCAAAATCGTTGACTCCTCCATGTTTGTGAAGCTGCTGCTCTTCACTTTGGTCCGCAGCGGCACCATCATGGCGGTGCTGGTCGGTTTGGCGGGGTCGCTGTGGTTCTGCAACTCCAACACGATCCAGCACTGCTACTGTGACCACATGGCACTGGTCAGCCTGGCATGTGACAGCACGGAGAAAAACAGCGCGGCCGGCCTCGCTGTGATCGTCTGCTTTGTGGGCGTGGACATACCGCTCATCTTCTTCTCCTACATGAAGATCCTGAGTGTTGTCCTGCGAACGGCGGCTGCTGACGAGGACCGCTGGAAGGCGTTTCACACCTGCGGCACTCACCTGATCGTCATGATGTGTTTCTACCTGGTGGGCAGCGTCACGTTTCTCTCTCACAACCTGAACATCCCCATCCCGACGGACGTCAACACCTTCATGGGACTCATGTACATTCTGTTCCCAGCGACAGTCAACCCCATCATCTACGGTGTCCGGACTAAAGAGATTAGGAACGGCTTTCTTAGGATTTTCAAACTCAAAGTGCAGACGATAGTGAGGGTGAAAGTTTCTCCTGCTGTAAAAGGACAACGTGACAGAGTCTGCTCTAAATTAAAAAACATTCATTGATCTGTTTGTGATGTCAGCATGTCTCTATATTTTATATGGACACATTATATTCTCTTACATTACCTCATATTTACTGATCTACTTTTCCTTCTTAAGAGCCTCCTGGTCTGTAAAATGAATAATTGAGTAAATAAATTCAAAGTAACAGTCAGGAGTCATTTCAATGTCTCTCACATGCCAGATTCTTTTCTTGTTTAGTTTTAAATGTAGTCATCATCAATATTATAATCACTTTAAAATATTAGATAAATCAGGATCAGTATTCATGTGTATTTTGCTTAAATATTTGCAGAATCAGTTAAATAAAATCTGAATGGATGGTTTCTAAGGTAGAAACAGAAGCCCTAAATTCTACAGGCCTAAAGGGACATGGAAGACAAAGATACAGAAGTACTTACGGTTCAAAACCCTAGAGTCCGAGCTTCATTGCTTTACGTCATTTGGGAAACCGCAAACCAAAGCAATGCAGAGGTTCACAGAGTTTTATTTATATTTATCTGCTTATCAAAGAGGCAAAAGAGCACTGAAGGGGACTGCGATATTCTCGTTGGAAAATGTATTCAAGCTTGACAAATCCAGTTGTCTGGAATACTGCAGTTGGTGATGCCCGGGTAGCTCACCTGTTAGGACTGGTGCCCGGTGTGAGGCCGGCTCTGCACTGTGTGTCATCCCCCTCACTGGCTCAAGAAAGTATGACCACATTTCACCTATTTTAGCTGCACTCCACTGGCTGCCAGTCCTTTTATTTGCTTTTAAAGCCTTGAATGGCCGTGCCCCATCTTACCTCTCTGAGCTGCTGCACCCCTACACTCCCAAGCGATCTCTCAGGTCAGCTGACCAGCTGCTCCTGACAGTACCTAAAGCTAGGCTTAAGCTCAGAGGGGATCGATCGTTTGCTGTTGCAGCTCCTAAACTTTGGAATGGATTGCCGCTGCACATTAGACAGGCCTCCTCTCTGTCTCATTTTAAAACCCACCTCTTTTCTTTGGCTTTTGACATCATGTAGAGCGTTGATTTTATGTGTATACATGCATATTTTATCGTGTGCGGGCAGTGCATTTTATTTATTTTAATTATTTATTTTATTGCTTTTATTTTTCTAATGTGTAATTCATCTTTCTATTGTGTTTCTATTGTGTTATCTATGTTCTCTGTTAATCTCTTCCTCTGTCTTTCTGCACTCATTCATGTTCCATTAATGCATGTTACTAACTTCACTTCTTCCCCGGAGTTCTTGTGCTTTCTCATCTCGCAGGTTCTCATGGATCCTGGTGGAGCCTCCTGCCATGGTCCTGCTTGACTGCCATTGCCAATACTGTTGTTGCTGTGCACCTGTCTGTCTGTCTCTCTCTCTCTCTCTCTCTCTCTCTCTCACCCCAACTGGTCGAGACAGACGACCACCCACCTAGAGCCGGAGGATCTGTCCTAGGTTTCTGCCTTTTAACAGGCAGTTTTTCCTTGCCCTTGTCTCCAAGGTCTTGCTCATGGTGGTACTGTTGGGTCTCTGTAGTTAATGTTATAAAGAGTTCGGTCTAGACCTGCTCTATTTGAAAAGTGTCCTGAGATAACTTCTGTTATGAATTGGCGCTATACAAATAACAGTGAATGGAAACCTTGTGTTTGTTAAAATCGTGCTATATAAATAGAGTGGATTGGATTGGATTGGATTTCCTGTCACTATAGATTAACTGCAATAAAAAATGTAAAAAAAATTCATCTGGGAACACAGAAAGCTAAGTAACCAGAATCATTAGTTAGCTAGCACATAGCATATCTAAGTAAAGGGAAGGAGGAAGATGACCGAGGTTTGCTCAACTGTTATTGGAGCACAGAGCCAAAAGGGGCGGGGCTTAGGAAGGATCAATTCTTTGAGAGACACCTTTAGGGGCTCTTTATCAGAAACAGTGGATTATGTTGCACCGTTTGGCCGATGTGTCATTATTATTATCCATCACAACCCAAAAACGCACACAGGTTGCCACAAACGTCCTTTTATTAAAGATGCAGTGGAATATACAGGTTTCCTCCTGGGCCTGTCAAAATAAAAGCCAATTCAAATATTGTTACAAATAATAAAAATGTTTTGGGGGTTTTTGATCGTTATCCTGTGATGTTGTGTTGTTGTGAAAAAACCCCAAACAGGTTCATTCAGTCTGTCCACACACACACACACACACACACACACACACACACACACACACACACACACAGTAACACAACTGTACATTGACGTTTCTGACAGTTTTACTTTGAATGTTCAAATTAATAATTCATTTTGTGAAATAAATGTTCAGTAATTACACACTGTATTAATCTCTCCTGACACTTCACATGAATAAATGCTCATTAAAGGACCATACTGGTGTTTTTTGCATTTTTTTTAAAACTGTTATAACACATCCTGTTTACATCACATCCCTGCTGATCATTTCCTGAATCATCCATCAGTTTTTAAACTGATTTCCTTCCTTCTATAAAAATCGTTCTAAATGTCCAGATTTTCATTAGTATCAAAGAATTGTGGGAAATGTCGGAGGGCTCTGATTTGGTGCCGCCATGGTTACGCCCTTGAATTCAACTGGTTCCCAACCTTTTTCCTTAAGGGACGCTATCATTGAGTAAACTGTGACATATTTTATGCATATTTCATATTATATACCTGATCAACTGTACAACCCAAACAGTGAACTCAGTAACTGTAGGAAGTTTGTGTAAAACAAATGAATTTTAATATTGATTATTTCCTGTGAATATTGATCAGAGATGAGTTTTTCTGATAGAAACCTTTTATACAATCCTCTGTTTATTATGTTATTTATTACATTTTTAACAATCATACAGACTTCATAGACTTATTTTTTGACCAATTCAGTGTTTTCTTCTCCCTGATTCTTGCAGTACAGCTTGTGTTCATGTCATCAGAGTTTTGATGTTTAATAATCCACTCGAATGAGATAAACAGATTATATAAAAATTCTTAAGTAACACAAACCCAATTTTGCAAGTTAAATAACATCTTTGATTAAGTTCTTTTTAATCGTTTTTTTTTTTAAACAATATGATTACAAAATTAAGTCACCTAAAATGACTAAAGCTACTTGATCAACAATGTTTTTTTTACTGACAAAACGGGGTTAGTCTTAAGATTTTTGTTGTAATCAGTTTCACAAAATGTTTTGAGTGTAATTAACTCATCTGGTTTTACAGTTTCATCTGTGACACTCATGAACGGTGCGAATAGTTGAGAGTGTTTTAACTTTTACTCGCCCCAAAAAACGTAAGAATAACAAGATAGGAGTGCACGGCCGTCAGGGAAATTTTTTTGCTGATGCGTTTCTGGTTGTCTCCTCTTCAAGAAGATTTTCATAGAAATGAAGAGAAACCAGCAGCTGACGATTTGGAAAATGATCAACAACAAACTCTTTTATGCTCCTTTAAAATCCTCTATAAAGGTTGATTATTCATGACATTAATAAATCAAATAAAGTATTGATGCACTTCATGCAAACTGGGCCACCAGTTCCTCAACCGACTGGTGGCTCCCTCTGACAGTTTCAGGTCCTCTCGACAGGTTGGGACGTCCTTCCTCCGGTGTTTCTTCACGCTCTGCAGCTTCAGACCGACCGTTAACGAAAAACCTCCATCAGCCAAAGGCCGTGTCGTCGTGGCTCGAGTGGCAAACTGTTCCAGATCAACCAAAGTTGGCAGTATTGTTGTTTATGAAGACCCTCTGATACGACACATCGAAACTAATCTCAACACAACGTTACTCCTGTTCGGTCCCTAATGGAAACACATAGAACAAAGTGACATTAGAGGCATGCTACCAGCCGTCATTACGATGCCGCGGTCGCCGGTTCAAGTCTCCGGAGCGGCGAGCTGCTCCGTCTGAAAACACAACTAGGCTGTGGTACTCTAGCTTTTTACACCCCGGCAGGACGCAATGAGAGGACGAACATAAACGAGAACACAAACACGGCACCACCGAGTGTTTAAAGGGTGTCCAGACTGTGGTTTGACCTAAAGGTGACCTCCGTTAGCTCCACACTACAAACAGCAGCGAAACAACAACAGCAGCAGTGGCGGCAGGCGACGCCCGGTGCCTCTATCTGTCGTTGAGTTTGGGCGAGTCCACCGGCTCCTCGTCTTCGTCCTTGTCGTCCTTCGCCCCGATCAGCCGCTGGCGGGCAAAGTCTTCGAAGATGATGTCGTCGTCGCTGAGGGAAAGGAGGGAGAGTTGTGGGAGTTAATTCAGAACAAAACATCAAAGAAACAGAAAGAAAATGTTTGAGATGAAGGCGGGACGCAGCGGCGAGCAGATAGAAACGTGTGGAGCCACAGGAGGGAAGAAGTCTGTAGATTAGGTTTCCACAGTCACAGGAGAGGATCAGTTTCAGAGATTAGCTTTAGCCTTTAGCCTCTTTAAAAGAGAACAGATCCACCTTCCAATGACGCCTCAATTCAATAAAAATCTAGAAAAGGAAACTCCATCTTCATCTTACACATCAGTCTGTTTAGGTTCTGTTTCACAGACTCCAGCAGTGAGTGCAGGGACTGAACTGCAGAGGATCCAGGGGCAGTTGAGCTCGCCTGAAAACATGATCTGTGAAACTGTGGGAGGTCTCTAAAATACTGACAATGTCAACCCCTCCAGAATTTAGCTGGCTTTCTTTGGGATTGTTGCAGCCTAAAATTTTGGGAGGGTCCGTGTGAGACGTTCATGTCGCAACATTAGAAAACGAGGAAGTGAGTTTGGTGACGCACGACTTAACATTTTGTGCAGGAAACTACAACAGTTGGTCAATATCAGACAATGTTTCCACCCTAACAGTAGAAACAGTGAGCGCCCCTGAAAGTCTTGGTAGAGTTCACACACTGACTGAATGTGTCAGCTAACAAGTATCCTGATGTATATGTGATAAATCCATCTGACAGCGTGTCGTTCTTCATCCTCTGAACAGCACAGCCCGACACTGCCCCTCTGAACTCACTCATACTTTCTACTTTCTCTTCCCAAAAATGGAAGATTTCGAACATTTGGTAAAAGGACTGAAAGAGTTTTTTGCCACATTTTAGCAAATAGATTAAATGTAGCCACATTAGCATTAATTCTAATAGAATGAGAGCACTGAGCACCTGCAGGTGGTTTACCAAAGCTACATTTAAAATATATATAATAATGTTACATATAATTAACAGTAACAGGACTGACAATACGATCAGAAACAGACAATGATTTTGTGTTATTGCTGATCAATAATCAGTATTGATGACAGATACAGCGACCGTATTAACTGTGTATTACTGTAAACTACCTTTTAATACCACAGAAGAAGAAAACAGGAGGGTTTATCTCCACTTCCTGTTACTGTCTGCTTTTTACAGGGTTCATTATTAGAAGGTAGGTCAGCTCAGTTTATGGGAATTATTAAGGTTCAAATCCCCTCTGCTCCACACTGTCACACCAAACTCCATTCAAAAAACGGCTGTTTTAAGGAAGTAAACCCTTTATTTCCACCATCAGTGAGACTGTTTTCACTGAGCACTTTTACAGTGCTTGTTTCACCCTAAAGGGGGCGCTGTCATTCTGCAGACAACAAAGTGACGTATAGCTGTTCTCATGTATGAAGCTACTTCCTGTAGATGATGTGACTTTTTTCAAAGACAAATGAAATGTGTATTTTAGCTAAAATATTGTTAATTTCCGATTAAAAAAAATTATTTTATGTCTAAATTAAAAATATAAAATTAAAAAACAATTAAGAAAATAAGATTTCTGAAGGGTTGTAATCATTATATGTCATGGTGAAGTGTAGAGTCATTCTTTCAGATTTGATTTCCAGCACCAGGATGTGCTCACAGATAATTAAGAAATGGAATTATTTCATCTCTTTGTCTTTAAACTACAAAATAAGAGTTGGTGTGCTCTTATTTCTGAGTCCTTTCCTGTTGTAACCTCTGCAGCTGGTGAATAAATTCATATCTGCTGTTAATGGGTGCTTACAGGAGCGTGGAATAATGAGCTGTAAAATGCAGAGTTGCTGTTTGAGTGGTTTTCTGCGGCTCTGCTGACAGCAGGATGAGTTTCCAGTTTACAGCCCATTTCCTGCAGCTCGCACAGCAGCGGGCATTAAGACGCATTAAGGCTCAGACTCAGGAGACGAGTCCATCACAGTTAATGCTTCAGCAGGCGGAGAGGAAACCCTCTCTGCTGTCAGGGTTATTGACGAGGCTGTGAGGAGAGCTGATGAGGATGAGGACAGACAGACAGACAGACAGACAGACAGACAGACAGACAGACAGACAGACAGAGAGGAAGAGAGACGGATGCTCACTTTGTGTCAAACTCAATCAAGTTTGTGTCGATCTGAGCTTCATCTGGAGCTGCAGAGAGAGAGAGAGAGAGAGAGAGAGAGAGAGAGAGGGGCAGGGTTAGACACTGAACACATCAGTGAGGCATTTAAAGACCAACAGACTAATCACTTTTTCACTTTTTTAAATACATAGAAATATAAATAAAATGACAAATATCCTGTGAATTTACATCTGTAACTTTAAATAATCATAAAATCACTGCTTATTTAAAGAAAAGATTAAAATAAATTTTGCAAATCTATAATTTTTCACAGATATTTGCTTTTTATTTAATAGATTAAACAATTAGTTTCAAGTTTAATACTGTTAATGCATTTATAAAATTAGTGACATTAACAGTAAAAAGTATTAGTTGTGTAATTTTGTTTGTTAACTGACAGATATGTTGTATAATGATGGAAGTTGAATAAATGTTGTTTATCAGTGTATAAGCATTGGTAAACTGTCCAAATACAGTTGTTATCAGTGTAAACAGCAATAATTACTGTAATCTCACAGATAATGACTTTATTACACTTCTATAACTTTTAACATTCATATTAAAATAATAACAATCCAATAATAACAGCACTCTGCTGGAAATGTAAGTCTGATTATTGTATTATAGCAGAGTTCACCTGGATTTATAGATCATTGTTTTACACTGTAAATATCTTTAATTAAACATTAAAGAGACAATAAGTGACACAAGATTTTATGTAAAATGGAAGCTAAAAACTGTATTTTCATTATAGAAAATAGTTATTTCCTGTTATTTTACTGTATTTCACCTTTAGTTTTTACAGTGATTTCTATTTGTAACAGGCAGCGATTGGTTTCATTTCTTTAAAAATCAACTTGCAGACATTTGATCCCTCAGATTATCTAACCAAAGAGGACAAAGTGCATTATGGGTCATATTTCTGTGGTGGGAAACCAGAACTTCAAATATACAACAGCATAATTATTGTATAATTTGAACTGAGCTGAACAGAAATAAACTGTGCTGCTTCTGTTGATCGTGAACACACAGCAGTACTTGCTACGGTTCCCTAACTGCCTGATTTTACATGAAATACATAAATATGAGGAAGCTAACAGCGCTCTGATTGCAGTTTTACCTGGACTTTAAAGACAAACTGTTGTATTTTAAAACTGTATAATAATAAATGCTAATAATCCAACTGTAATCTGATTACATCTTTTTTTATAACTGTAATGGATTACAGTTACCTTTTCTATATCCTGATTACGTAGCATGCATTTAATGTAACCCACAATCTTTCATTAACATTACCCACAGTGCTTTAGTTCTCTGAAGCTAACAGCAGACTAATATGAAAAGTTTTGATCGGGCACGAAAAATCAGACTTTGTGTGTGAGCCCAAATCACGGAAGCAGTCTGGGGCCCGAAACCGACCCGAATTTACCTTAAGATAGATAAATAAATCATTTAAATACTTTAGTACAAGCTAAATTATTATTAAAACTAATAAATATCAAATGAATGCATCATTAATCGGGTTCGGGCAGAGATTTAAAGCCCTACGGTCGTCCACCACAACCACCCCATAATGTATGAAAACCATTTACTAACATCCAAACTGATCTGAGGCAGCCGGTTGTATCAGGACATGAACGGAGTCATTTACAGACTGCAGGGACCTGAACTCACCGTCTCTGTAGATGGACTCTTCTAACGGCTTCGGGTGCATTAATGTGAAAGGAAGCTCGACAGAGACGTCGCTGGAAAACAAATCATTATCTGCATTACAGGCGATCCACAGCAGCTCTATTACACACAGTCAGTGTATATCTCAGTGTGTGGTTTGTATCAGTGTGTTCATCGATGATCTCAGTGACGTGACATAACGTGAAAGGTTACCTCGCCGCCAGATCTCCCAGGAGCCTGAAATCAATAAACATTTAACAGCTTCAGTGTCTCAGCAGCAGCACTTCTACTGATCATTAACACTTGTGGTGTCACAGAGCCGCTAAAGGCCGGCTGTGTGATCTGTTTCTGTTCAACCCGCCGTCCACTTTCACTCGCAGGAGGGACGAGATTTAGAATCAGAGCATCCAAATGTCAGGATGAATCACGCTATTTCGTTTCCAAACAGCGAGCAAACTACAATGAACTACAGAACTACAATAACAGCCACTGTCTGCAGTGATGGATGGCTGGAGGGATCAACAGAGACTGAGCGCACAACACACTGAAACTGAGCTTTAAAGTCAAACTGAAATCTACTCTTTCTGACCGCACCGCAAGTGGAACGCGCCACGGCCACCTGGAACATGGCGGTCAAAACCATGGAATAACGCAGAGTCACGAATGAGTGTACAGGGTAGCTATAAAGTGTTCCAGCTGATTGTGGCCGTTCTCCACAGAAAAAAACATAGAAAAAAGGAATCATTTGACTAGAAGAAAAAAATATCAAAAATCATCAAGTCAACAAAATATAGCGAGCAAAAAACTCTGGACCCCAGTTAGGTCTGAAGATCGGGTGAATCGAGGCGAAACGTACAGTCAGAGGCGAAACGTACAGTCAGAGGCGAAACGTACAGTCAGAGGCGAAACGTACAGTCAGGGTCCGTGTATGTTTTGGTCATTGGATTTTCCTTTCAGAAACGGGTATTAAAAACAGAAAACGAGTGGTTATTTGATTTTCGTTTTAAAATACAAAAATGAAAATTGAAATACAAGGCGTTTTTCTTTTTCATGGTCAGAAAGGGATGAGCGAAATTAAAAAAATGATTCGATTTTCATTTTCTATTTCATATAACAAAAAATAAAATCACTAGAAAACAGAAACAGAAAAAAGGCCTGTTGTTTCATATTCTGAGACCGGATGTTGTCATTTACAGGACGGTGCTGTGGAGAAGAAACAGTAGACTAGTAGACTGCGGTCAATCCAGCCGTGAGTCCGATCTCCGTGGTCAAATCAGCCGCACTTAAATTTAGAGGGTACAAGTATTCTCAGCATTATGGTAAATGCGGAGAAACAGCGTATTTACTTCCGGTTTTCAAAATAAAGGTATTTAGAGCCGTAAGCTATAATTAAAATATGTTACATTAAAGTGTTTCATGCCCCTGATGAATAAAAACCACTTTATATCAAGTATCTTTACTGCACCAGTGTGGAGAAATGCCAAAATAAAAGCCTCATATTTATGCCTCCAGAGATTGCATATTTGACCATATTTGAGATACTGTAAAAACATATTGCTCAGTGTTTCCTGGCTACTGATGGTATATTTGACTTCTACACATATGAGACTACAAACATATTTAATATCAAGCATTTTTACTGTACCAATTTGGAGAAATTCAACAATAAAAGTCCATATTTGTACCTCCAAGTGGTATTTTCATATATTTGAGCTACTGTAAAAACACTTTGCTCAATAATATCCATATGGAATCTGGAAGTATAAATATGGGACTTTTATTCTTCAATTTCTCCAAATTGGTGCAGTAAAAATGCTTGATATTAAGTATTTTTGTAGTCTTAGATGTGTAAAAGTCAAATATACCATCAGTAGCCAGGAAACACTGAGCAATATGTTTTTACAGTACCTCAAATATGGTCAAATATGCAATCTCTGGAGGCATAAATATGAGACTTTTATTTTGGCATTTCTCCCCACTGGTGCAGTAAAGATACTTGATATAAAGTGTTTTTTGTTCATCAGGGGCGCATGAAACACTTTAATGTAACATATTTTAATTATAGCTTACTGTTCTAAATACCTTTATTTTGAAAACCGGAAGTAAATACGTTGTTTCTCCGCATTTACCATAATGCTGAGAATACTTGTACCCTCTAAATTTAAGTGCGGCTGATTTGACCACGGAGATCGGACTCACGGCTGGATTGACCGCAGTCTACTAGCCTACTGTTTCTTCTCCACAGCACCGTCCTGTAAATGACAACATCCGGTCTCAGAATATGAAACAACAGGCCTTTTTTCTGTTTCTGTTTTCTAGTGATTTTATTTTTTGTTATATGAAATAGAAAATGAAAATCGAATAATTTTTTAATTTCGCCCATCCCTTTCTGACCATGAAAAAGAAAAACGCCTTGTATTTCAATTTGAATTTTTGTATTTTAAAACGAAAATCAAATGACCACTCGTTTTCTGTTTTTAATACCCGTTTCTGAAAGGAACATCCAATGACCAAAACATACACGGACCAGTCAGAGTAACGCACGGACTCACAGAGGTTGTTATAATGAATTCAGTTGGACTGTAAAGCTCAGCTGATTATACGTTGAGGTAAACACAAAGCAGAGTGTACTGACCCGCCTCGGGACACGACCAGCTTCACTTTGACCTTGTACGACACGATAATGCCGAGGATCTCTTTATTGGCTCCTTCTCTTAACCTAAGACAGGATATAGATATTCAGTCTGAGAAATCGAGTCATTTCAGCTCTCAGCAGATCATTATGTACAATTAATTACAATTAACAGAAAACAAAGTAGTATTATTATTTGTTCTGTAATTGAACATAATTACAGAACAGTAACAGTATTAACAGTAATAAGGAAGTGGAGGAAGTAGGGTTTGGTTACGTAGTAGGTGCAACCTAACTTATCATGACACTCGTGTGCCAAATGTAGATTGACGGTTACTGGTTAATTAATGAATGAATTTATAATTATACAAACAATGGTGCTTTAGTAGCTCAATGATTTCTACTCATGCTACGTAACCACAGGATTGGCGGTTCAATTCCAGCCTGCCCGTCTCTCTCCTCATGTTTACTCTCAAATTGTCCAGTTCTGACATGAAGGGCAACTCGCACTTCTGTTTTTTCTTACAGGCCCTGGAAGGCATCACGAGTGCCATGGGACTCACAGTGTGCTTGAGGCCAGGTTGGTGTCCTCGTGCTTCAGTTTTCCATCCAGAGCGAGGCCTCGTTTCTCTCGGTTGTTGGCCAGGAACGGAGTGAGAGTGAAAACTTTGCAGAAAGTCGAACTGGGAGCAACCACGTCACTGAGGACAGAAAATATCTTTGTGGTAATTTTGTCAACCAAATCCTTAAACTTGATTCACTTGAAACAATTATTTTAGCACTTTATGGACCTCTGATCAATCCTAAATATTTCCTCAAAAAGTCACTCATTGAAGAATCCTTACTAAGATGGTTCTGAAACTCCTCCAACAACGTTTGTGCCTGTGTACTGATCCGATACCACCTAATTTATTAGCCCTGAACATCTACAATTTAATCTATTCAGCTGAGTGAACTCGATGGACCTGAATGGACCTTGTGAAGAGAACGTATTGAAATTAGACTCACTCTGACTCCTCGGTGGCCACAGGACATTTGTACTGAGCTGTGTTGAAGAGGCAGATATCTGCGTACTGTCGCACTGCGGAAACACAAACCAGTGATCAGTAACACGAGTGCGACACAGAGAGAGAGGACAGCTGCTCTGAGGTACCTGAGATTTTCATCTTCTTCACCGTCTTGTTGGTGTTGTTGGTGACGTGAACGTTGACGCTGATTGGCTCCCCGTGATAATAGATCTAATACAACAGGCAGATACACAGAGATAATTTTATAATTACCTTTATCTTAAAGGATAACACATTTAATGATCAGGTTGTAA
The DNA here is from genome assembly GCF_905237075.1 of Dicentrarchus labrax. Classification (NCBI taxonomy): domain Eukaryota; kingdom Metazoa; phylum Chordata; class Actinopteri; family Moronidae; genus Dicentrarchus; species Dicentrarchus labrax. Next base: position 1,563,358 of record NW_026136704.1, read on the forward strand.
GCAGATATCAATGATCATTTAGTTTAAATCTGTATCTTAGGATTGTCTGTACTTCCTGTTCTGTTCTACTAGATGGAGTTATATTTAGACTGCTGTGTGGTTTTCTACTGATAGTCAGTTCATCGACCGACACCAGGCCAGGCTAAATGAGCACGAGCGACAAACCTTTTGACCTCTTTTGCTGAGCCAGACTTTAGCTGCCAGGTCTGTGAAGTAAACCCAACACGGAAGTGTCTTAAACCTGCATTCTCTTTAACAGCCAACAGGGGGCAGCTCCACTCTGATAGTATTCAGAATCAGAAATACATTAATAATCCCAGGGGGAAATGATTATTTATTGAGTCTTATAGAGAATTTATGAGCTCAGTAAACAGTTTCCTGATGAGTTTCTGGTCTCAGTCTCTAGTTTCAGTCTTCTTCCATACAGCATGATGTTCATTTAGTAACTGATGGTCCCATTTAGAGTAAAATAGACCATAAAGCAGGGTATGCTTTAGGGCGGGGCTACCTTGTGATTGACAGCTCATTCTCGGTGAGTCCGTCCAGCTCAATGAAACAAAAAAAACACACTAAGAATACACTAAAGCCATGAAAAATACACCAGGCAAGCAGAAGTGTGTGTGGATGGTTCAGGTGTGTATGGATGGGTCAGGTGTGTATGGATGGCTCAGGTGTGTATGGATGGTCAGGTGTGTATGGATGGGTCAGGTGTGTATGGATGGTCAGGTGTGTATGGATGGGTCAGGTGTGTATGGATGGTCAGGTGTGTATGGATGGGTCAGGTGTGTATGGATGGGTCAGGTGTGTTGGATGGGTCAGGTGTGTATGGATGGTCAGGTGTGTATGGATGGGTCAGGTGTGTATGGATGGGTCGGTGTGTATGGATGGTCAGGTGTGTATGGATGGGTCAGGTGTGTATGGATGGGTCAGGTGTGTATGGATGGTCAGGTGTGTATGGATGGGTCAGGTGTGTATGGATGGGTCAGGTGTGTATGGATGGGTCAGGTGTGTATGGATGGGTCAGGTGTGTATGGATGGTCAGGTGTGTATGGATGGTCAGGTGTGTATGGATGGGTCAGGTGTGTCGGTTGCTTTCTGTCTGTTTAGCTCTCTCTGTCACCTCTTTGTCCAGAGAGGCCTCCAGGTGCAGAGGTTTGTCCGACATCAGGAACTGTCTGGTGGTCTCTGCTGTGGGCTGAGGACCAGGTTTCTCTGGAGCATACTGAACCTTCCGGATCACCAGACGCACTGAGTTCCTGCAACGACAACAACAACAACAACAACAACACTGATGCTACGACTCTGGATTATGTCAGCAGCGTTCCTCTCTGTGTGCAGGAAGCTGCTAATGCACGAGTGATTTCACTTTCATTCATAATTCATCTCTCTCTGCAGCAGATCACTTTTACCTTTTATGGATCTTTTCTTCAACATTTTCTGCACAGAAAGCTTTCACCTCAAAGTCGACTCCACAGGCCTGAAGACACAACAGCAAGAACAGTTCATATGTTAACCTCTTTGACTACTTTTACAGCTCAGATAGATAAACATGGCGCCCTGGAGGAAAGCATTTAACCCTAAACCTGCTGCTGGAGGAGCTGCAGACTATGAAAAAGAAGTTAAAGTCTTTACCTTCCCAGTGTCCTCTGGGCCCGGTTGCAGGGTGACAGAGCACGGCAGATTTAGAGGAATCTGAAAACACACAAAGGAAAACATATCTTTAAAAAGCTGCAAAATGATAGGTAAATATTTTTCTCAAGACAAGTGACTGACTATTGCATTTATGAAAAGGACGAAATAATACACTAAAAACACGAAAAATACACTAAAAACAAGACAAATACATTAAAAACAAACTGAAGTTACACTAAAAAAACTAATAATACAATAAAAACATGAGAAATAAACTGAAAACACACAAACGGCTGCCTGACAGGCAAATTCAGGGGCAACAAGTACCTCATGAAGGTTAATCATGCTGGATGGCTCTTGATGATGATTAATCAATAAATGAATGGTCACTCAACATGTCTGGCAGGCTCAGTACCTCGAAAGTGAACGGGTGGGCGTGTTCTCCCAGTTTTTTAATCAGGCGTTCTTGAAGACGAGTCAGACTCTTCTCTTCGGGGAGTGGAGGGAACGCCTGGACGTTCGCCACAAACAGGTCTTTCCGAAACGTCAACCCGAGGACGTCCAGATCCTCGCGACCGTAACGGAACGCACAGGTCAGAGTCACAAACACTGATGGGAACAAAAACAACACAGAATCACATCCTGATACACGATCATTAACTTCTGTAAATATTGTTGTGGAGCTGTTTTCAGTATTTGTGTTAAGCTAAGCTAGGCTAAAAACATCCTGGACCTTTCTCTGGACTGGACACAGAAATGAAACTGATCTCTGAAGACAGATGATAAAAGGATTTACTAAAACTCCTCCTATACTGGCAAACATGTGTGTCTGTGTACTGATACCATACCACGTAATTTATTAGACCTGAAACACAACTCGCTTTAAGGTATCTGTAAACGCTGTTTATTATTAGTTATCACGCTGTAGGGGTGAATAGATCTGGGTGTCATCAGTGTAACAGTGAAAAAAGAAACTGTGTTTTGGGTTAATGTGTCCTAACAGGAGCATATAAACAGAGAAAATGATCGGTTCGAATACAGAACCCTGAGGGATTCCACAGGAGAAGCGAAAGAGGAAATCTGGACTTTAGCTCCCAGCAAGGAAATGAAATAGCGAGCTCACACACACAGTATATTTTCTTGGAATTTTTGTATTAAGATTTTCATACGTGATCTAAGTGAGAATATATAATCCTATGTGGTTCTCTTACTATAGCTATACCGACTTAAAACAGCCTCTTGTTCTGCCCAGCTTCAAAGGGTTGGGGAGTTCCTCAGGGAAGCGCCATGGGGCCTCTGTTCTTTCTAATAAAAGTTACATAGACTAAAAGGAGCATTCAAAGATTTCTTACCTTTCCTCTCCTTCAGGTACTCCGGGTCGATCAGGACGACGCCGTCTGCAGGAAGAAAAGTCAGAAAGTGGATAAACAGAAGACAGCAGGTTTTTATTCAGATTTTAACCTAACCCCAAACTGAAATAAAGACTACCCAATAACAATATGACCTTCAATAATTAATATTAGTAAAAACTGATCTCACCAACAGGCTCCACCAGGTCCACGTGGTCCACAAAGTCTCTCTTCCCCAAATAGACAGTGAGCTGAGGGAGGAACACAGCAGTCAGATCAGCCAATCAGAATCAACAAACAGCTTTTTCTTGTATTTACAGATTATTTTACTTCTTTTGTTCAGCTGTTGTGTTTTTTTAAGTTTGCTTGGTGTCTACACATCCAGGAGGTCACATACTTTAATGTGAGCCAGGTTTTTCAGCAGGTTGAAGAAAAAGAGGACTCACCTTTCCATTGGGACTGGCTTTCTTAAACACTCTGAAAATAAACACAGAGAGAGAAAAGCAGTGAAGTGAAGCTGGTTCTGTGTTGACCTGAGTAGCTTTTATATGCTGGTACATTTTTACTTGTGTACTTTATCCGAATAGTTCCTCGCAGGGAAGCTGTTAGTTACAAAGGTTTTACTGTTTTAATTCAAATTATTCTGTGTTTTATTGCTTCTTCTCTAAAATGTCATGTTTGTTTCAGCACAAACTGTACAGATAAATAATTTATTTTCATTGTATGGCCTAAAAAATCCTTAAATTCCTGATCAGTTGGTAGCTTGTTTGAGGTAAAGGAGCTACAGTGGCTAATGTGAGACTGTTGATCAGCGTTTCTCTGGAAGGACCTCCTGTCAATCATGACTGAAACCCTCATCATCCTCCTCCTCTTCATCACCATCAGCAGCAGTTTCCTGTCTCTTATTACCCCCCCACCCCCCTTTGTGTTAATGTTGTCATAAATTAGCTGCTGCAGCTCCATTAGCTTTCAGCTTCCTCCCGAATGGGCCTTCATCAATCAGCAGCATCAAGACGCCGTTTAACCGGAAACCGGCGGGACTCTTGGGAGATTGCTCAGCGTACGATTACCTGCTCGCCATCATCTCTGCAATTAGTCCAATAAAATCTTAACAGGGGGGAGTTCTGCATCTCAAAACACAAATCAAACAGCAAACATCAACCGTACGACGGGTGTGCGAGCATTAACATTAATGAGACGCTGATCAATCAAACACTCCAATAAACGACGCAGATTTTCTGTTTTCTATCGCAGGAAACTGAATTTCTTTGTCAAGACGTCAACTGAGATTTATTTCACTATTTTGTTTGCCGACATGAAATCGATTAATTGAGAAAACAGTTGATTAACTGACAATTAAAGATGTTTCTTGCTTGTTAATAGAGTTAGTATTTAGACATCATTGTTTTTTATAATTAGGAGTTAATATTGTATCATTTAAATAAAATGACACACTACTGATATTTCGGCATCTGGACATAAAAAAAAAAGACTTATAAAATACAGTAATTTTCTATAATTTAAATACAGTAGCTTCAATTCTGCATAAAATCTTGTGTATTTTTGTCTTTTTAATGTTCAATTAAAGATATTTACACTGTAAAACCAATGCAGTGGTCAATAAATCCAGGTAAACTCTGCTATAATACAAATAATCAGACTTACATTTACAGCAGAGTGCTGTTATTATTTTATTTTTCTTAATCTGAATGTTAAAAGTTATAGAACTGTAATAAAAGTCATTATCTGTGAAATTACAGTAATTATTGCTGTTTACACTGATAACAACTGTATTTGGACAGTTTACCAATGCTTATACACTGAGAAAAAACAGTTTAAATTAAAAACAGCAGATTGTAATATTATCTACCAGTATCTATATCTCAGTTCTTTCTGAAAGCAAACTGACACCCTCTGCATTTAAAAGTGAGAGAGAAGATACTGAGAGCTTCACTTAGATTGACGGTCAGACAGGAAGAGAAAACCTCAATGAAAGATTCATAGACAGATAGATCATAATGTTTGATCCTACCGTGTATATATAAGTGTCTGAGTTCAACAACCATCTGCCTCCCGTTGGTCTCACCCTGAGAGACAGCAGCAAACAGGAAGTCACAGAAATGTTCACTTCCTGTTTGATCATCTGATTGTTTGTAACAGATTAAACCTTAAATATTAAAATCGCGCAGAAAATCAGCTCTTTGATCAGGAGTTTCCCATCATGCACTGGGTCTTGAGTGGGTGGAGAGCGACTGCGGGGCTCTCCGAAAAACCAAACCAACATTAAAACTGCTCATCGTCCCCCGGGACCAAAGTATCAGAGGATTGTCACAGAACCAGAGCGGGGCCCGAATGAGTCACAGAACCGGAGCGGGGCGGCTGACGGAGGCCGGCTGATGTCCAGCGGCTCCGACCAGGACTCTGACTCTGGGGATGAAGACCCGGCAGGTTCGGGCAGCAACAGGAGAGGAATGAAACAGAGGAAGAGGAGCCAGATTGTAGCCAGTTAATTAGTCAGTAACTGTTAACGTTATCCATCATCCATCATATCGATCAGTCAGGATTAGTTTCCGTGAAGTTGGAAGTTATTTATTCGTGTGATGTTACACTGTGTTGGAATAAATGAACTAAAGGTTCAGTCTCCTTACTGCTTGTTCTGACACATTCAGACTCATTACTGCTGTTTCTGTTAGTGTTTAACAGATTATACAGATTATAATCAATACAGTAATATCAGAAACGATCAACGACTAGTCGACTACGACAATCTTTAGTTGGTGGCAGCCGTACTTTAGATATTCTCTAATGACCTTTTTCAGTGACAAAAAAGAAAACTATAACTCAATGTAGATTAACGTTACTTTCGTTAATGTTTGAATATGTCATGTTTTTCTTTATCTGAATGTTCTCAGTAATTTTATGTTAATGTCTGTCAGTGGATGAAGTGTTACTGAAGAGCTGCAGAGCTTCTGTCTGTCTGATCGATCAGAGAGGGAGCACTAAGTGACTGATCAATATCTGACTGTTGTGTCGGCCTGAAGACTCCCCCGATACTGACACCTGAGCGCCACAACATCATCATGATGTCACACCTGACTGCTGCAGAATGACACAGAGGTTGCAGGTGGACGATAAAGAGGATCTATTGACTTAAACTGGACTCCAGTTCTCAGGCTGTGTTCAAGACAACAAGGGAAAATTAGTATCGTGACATTACATTTTCATATCATCCCATCCCTAGAGGCCACTAAATCCTACACACTGCACCTTTTAAAGCATTTAATGAGTTATTATCTCATAATTATCAGTTATTATCTAGTAATTGTGAATTATTATCTCATCATTAAGAGTTAAATCCTTCTCACTGCACCTAAAAGCATTTAACTGTAGAAAGACAAGTTGACATATGCAATGCTGACCACTGTAATTGATCTAAAATGTCTACAAAACGAGACAACAAACGGTTATTCTGGACATTTTCTGACAGTGGACCAGTTGTAAATATGTCAGGGAGGAATGGATGAAGAAGAGCAGCCACAGCGAGCTGTTAGAGGAAGAGCTGAACACCTGCAGCCTCTCAGCCAGGTAACCAAAGTAACTGTCACACTCCTCGAACGTCCTGTATTTAAAACCAGTCTGCAGATTACAGTCGGCTCATAATTCTGCTGCACGACCACTTCACACCCTCCTCCTCTTCCTCCCCCCACTGGCCTCCGGTCAGCGTCAGACTGAATTTATATTCACTCCAATTTCTTTTAAAACCTGAGTCATAAATCAGTGAGCTGCTGATCACACACAGTGAGTTCATCAGCACAGCACCTTTTAACAACAGCAACAACTCACAGTGACAAAGAGGCATTAAGACACGCTGTAAAGGAGGATATAACGCACATAAATTTGATTTAAACAGTCAAATAAAATAAAACTAACACCCGATTTTAAATAAATACAATGTTTATGAGCACACTCAGTTTCTATTATAAACAGCTGAACCCACTGCAGACATTAAATATATAGAAATGTATTTATTCAGTAGTTATTTAAGAAGTTTCAGGCAGTAAAACATCACAAACCTGTCAGATAACAAACAGAAAATGAGTTTAAATTAACAAACTATTTATTTTAGTTTTGTACGTTGAACTATTATGTGTATTGAGTTATTATCTTGTAGGTATGAGTCATTAGCTCATAATTATAACTTTTTAGCAGATTGAACCAATGTAATCCACTGCAGTCAGTGTAATTTCCTGCACAAAACTACCACAGATTTTATTCTCCTGGAACCAGGTGCCTTTGTTTTTAATGAATTATACTATTTTTGGACTTTTCTCCCTCAAATTCAATGCAAAACAATTTCTAAAAACATCATAATTCTTTAGACAAGCTGCTGTGAAATCAGGAATTTTGGGCCCAACAATCCCAGAAAAAGCAGCGAAAACCTGGAGGATCACCAACCAGAGAGGGTGTCCATCCTGTTTGAGGGGTCAGTTAGCTTTGCACAGAAAGCTTGTAGAAATGTCCTTCAGAAAATACCCAGAGAGTACTTTACTTTGATTACATTTCTGAGCCGGTACTTTTTAACTTTTACTGAGTAAAGAATCAGTATTTCTACTTTTTATTCAAGTGTTGTTTTTGTCTTTGTGACACTTTAAAACTGAATGCAAAATATCTGTAAAGAAAAAGAGAAAATTGGTTGAAAAACAGTGATTGTTGCTGTCAGGATAAAGGACAGACGTCATGCTGTATATACAGGGCATAGGTCAGTACTCTTTCTCCTGTTTGCATCCGTCTGTCGATCTTCCTGAAACACATTCATTCTCTGTTAAAGGGTTCATTTAATCCGAACGGAGGCTGAGGACAGGCGCTGTTCACGCTGTAACAGGAAGTTGAAATGAGCAGTTTGTGTTAGTGACTCGTCCTGGTGGGGAAGAATTGTGAAGTTTTTGCTGGAGGTTTGGTGCAGATCAGCAGTGGCAGTGTGAGCTGCTCTGTATGTCTGACAGATCACACTGAGCTCATTAATATTCTGCCGACAGCACACACTCAGATCATTCAGCCTGCAAACACAGAAACACTCAACCTCGCAGAGAGCAAATAGAAATGTTCTGTGGACTCAATCCGGTTCTGGGTTGAACCGCAACAACTTCACAACAAAAGTCTGAGGAGGAAACTCAACATTTCTCTTTTAACAATAACATCAGGTCAAAGAGAAACTGGACGTGTTTGTGTTTAACTGAACGTTAACCAGAGGAGCTTCCCCTCCTCAGTCCTTAGTTTGTACATCCTTGTTTCCTTTCCTCACCTCCATGAGACTCCTTTATACGGCACAGGTACCAAAAACACTTCAGTGAACAATAAACCTTTGCATCCTCGCTACTCCAGCGAATTGAGATGTCTCTAAAATAACCTCTGACGAAGAAGAAAGAATTGGTTCCAGTGAGTTCTGATGCTACGTAGCTACAGTTAGCATCTGAACAACAACAACTATCAAACGGATGAAGATAAAATGTTGTACAGACGTTCATATTCATAAGACTGCAACGAATGTGTTATTGTTTAGCATCACATGGTTGGTACCAATAGTCCATCTAGTTTCATATAATACCAGTATCACCATCACACCTGAAGGTAGGCAGACAATCAATATACGTACTCTGGTTAGACTTTCAAAATAAAGCTTATGTGGTTAACATTTTGAAACGGTCACAGTTTGGTTACGTACCCGGCGTAACCGAGGCAACGTATGTAAAATAAGTTGTTTTGGGTTCACGCGGGAGAAACTACGGTGGCCACAAAACTCACGAAAAAACATTAAAGTTCCTATCTAGCCAGTGTTTGGTTTGTCCTTTCTGGGCTACTGTACAAACATGGAGGTTCAACATGGAAAGTAGCAAGTTAGCTAGCATTTTGCTCTGTAGCTAGGTAACTAGCTGGTAGCCAGCCGCTAACTGCCGTTAGCTCGGTCAGACATGCAGCTACGCTAACTGACGCAGTGTGTTCGGTCCCGGGAGGTAGCCGCTGGTGCTAGCTGATAGCACTAGCTGCATCGCAGTGTGGACGTAACACAAACCGATGTAAACACCGATCAATATCTGCCGATCAATATCTACTAATCAATATCTACCGATCAATATCTAGCTGCCTGTTTTTACTAACGACTGATTTAAGTCGTTAGTAAGAGCTAGAATGTAGCCTGTTGTTCAGGAACGTAAATATGAGGAAGCACTTCCTGTTTCATGTTCAGGAAGTAACAATTCTGGCGGCCATGTTGGAGTTTCTTCTACTCGTTACTGAGCCTGAAACACGTGATCACAAAGTCACATGTTCGATTGCGATGGAGGGCCTTTAGCCCCCCCAATATTTTGAAGACCTTGCTGATGAGTAATTAGTAATGTGATTACTTCTCTTAAAGAGTAACTGATTACTGAATTACCCCATCATGTTTCCTGTCCGTCTGTACTATCAAAATAAAAGCAGAAATGTATGCCACAATAACAAAATAGCTCTGTGTTATGTTGTTATAGAGAAATCCACGACGACGTCACAGTGCTGGAGGTTCTGACAGAACGTTATGTAATGTTACAACAACACAGTGTGTGGTTCTCTCTCTCACACACACACACACACACACAGGTTCTTCGAGGAACCGACAGAACGATGTGAAGGAAACACAAACACATACAGCTGTCACACATTATATCCTACCTGGTTCCTTTATCCACCATCCTGACGACGCCGATGAGCCGACAGCAGCCGGACGGAGAGATGTTGATAGAAGAGGAGGAGGAGGAGGAGGAGGAGGAGGAGGAGGATGGAGGGATGCCGTCACCGTGGAAACTGAGGGGAAGATCTCTCTCTCTCTCTCTCTCTCTCTGTCTCTCTCCCTCTCTCTGTATTTCTCTCTCAGGAAGTCGTCGTCATGCCGTCAGATTCTCCTCAGCGGGAGGAAAAACCTCCATCTGAGCTCTGAACGGCTGAATCCAGCACTCTCCTCCTCCTCCTCCTCCTCTTTAACTCCCTCCCTCCTCTTCCTCCCCCCTCTTCCTCCCTCCCTCCTCTCAGACTCATTAGCAGTAAAATGTGTTAAAACATAACAAACACCCAGAGGATGTTTTATTTCAGTCTGTCATTAACGTCCCGCTGACAGCTGACCTCCGCCATCCTTCAGTAAATAAATAAAATATTGACATATAAATTAATCTATAAATACTTCATTCATAACTGAGCTCTAAACTTCACAAACGCTCCAGAATCAGAAGTGAAACTGCGTCACAAAAAACAGAGCTGCTGTACGGAGTGCGAAATGTGCCAATATTTCAGTTTATTTATTTAAATATTTGATTTATTTATGTGTACAAACACGTTTAACTGAGAATGTGACCAAAGTGTGACACTCAAACACAATGTGAGCCTGTCAGTAGGTAAAGTCACAACAACGTTAGCTTGTTGCTCTTTTCACAAATATTTGTGATTGTTCGAAACACTAACAGAGACACTTTGAATGAGTTTTATTCTGTTTCTGTCGACTTTAATGAAGTTACGATGATCTGAAGGTAAAATGAGTGTTTGTGTCTCTGGAGTCTGGTGGAGAGTGATAGTGATATTACGGCTGTTTGTGGTTAAACTAAAGGTCTATCTCTGTAGGGATCCTTTCTATAATGCTGTCAGACACTGACAATAACAACCTGAGTCTGTCAGTGGAACAAACAACGACTACTGTTAGTGGAACAAACAACAACTACTGTTAGTGGAACAAACAACAACAACTACTGTTAGTGGAACAAACAACAACAACTGTTAGTGGAACAAACAACTACTGTTAGTGGAACAAACAACTGTTAGTGGAACAAACAACAACTACTGTTAGTGGAACAAACAACTGTTAGTGGAACAAACAACAACAACTGTTAGTGGAACAAACAACTGTTAGTGGAACAAACAACAACTACTGTTAGTGGAACAAACAACTGTTAGTGGAACAAACAACAACAACTACTGTTAGTGGAGTTATTTTTAAATATTATGCTTATAAAAAAATGATTTGCTTTCAAATATTTCATAATAACTTATTCAACTCTATTAACCTTCTTCTGTCTGTTTCTGAGTGTTGATTATACTCGTATGTCCAAGTAAGTTGTTTCTCATGAATGAAGATTGATGATACAGAGTAAAGAGTGGGAACTTACAGCTGTTATGATCAGCTTTTATTATTGATCTATAGGTCCAGATCAAACCGATCAGGTGGGAGGCAGCAGCTGCTTCCTGTTTCCTCATTAATGACCTCAGTGTGAAACAGCCTGCAGCGTCCTCATCGTCTCCTCGTATTTTTAAAACCCGATGACGAGGCTTCAACAGTTCCAATAAATAAAGAGAGACGACAATATGAAGGACGGGAGGTTAGAAACCAGAGTTTATTAGAACTAAAGACAGCAGAGTGGAAACATTAAAGAGATATTAAAACACCTTTTCATCCCCGCTGACAGAACAACATCAATTCAATATTATATTTTCAATAAATCGTAATGTTTTCCACTTTTTTTACAACCAGTCGGAGCATTTATGTTGGTGAGCAGGTGAGATAACTTAAAGACCCCTCCAGACATTAACACACAAACATTGTGCAGTAGCTAGCGGTGCTAAGCTAACTGCAGCCAAAACAGTCACATGACGTACACGAGACTCAACGCTGAAATTAACACTGAATGCTGAAAAATGAATGACAATCATATTTATAACTATTACTATATCTGTAATGTTCCTACGCCACAAAGGACACTGCCTCGCATCGCTGTTAGCTGGGGGCTAACAAAGCACTATTAGTCAGTTAGCCAGCAAGCTAACGTGAGCTAACATTATGCAGCTAAAAGCACAAACAGACAATATGTCCCACTAGCTTTGCAGTAATGTTAGCTTTGACTTTGGACTCTGTAATTTATATGGATAAATAAATAAAGAAGAAATGTTCTCGTGTTGTTGAACTAACGTCTAAAAACGACCGACGCCGACCACAACGCGAGAACATTTCTTATTTATTTATTTATCCATATAAATTATGAAGACATATTTCATGTGATTACAGTTGTTATTTGTTAACTGTATTAATAAACAATTAAATATGTTCTATCCTTCACAATACTGCAGTGTTATTCCCTTAGTTTGGACTCAGGCTGAACTGACAGCAGCAGCACTTTGTCTCTCTTATTAATTCATATTTTGTTTCTATCCCTTCGTCAGTCCCGAGCTCCTCCTTTCATCCTAACAAATGTTCCCTTTTAAACAAGAAATACTTTGAACAAATAAATAACACAGAAAACATGAAAAAGAAAAAGTTTGGTTTCCAATAAAACCATCAGGGGCCCTCTGACGTCTGAACATCCACTTTAAGAGATGTAATGGAGTCAGTTGATTGACAGGAAACAACCATCAACAGAAATATTTTTATAAAAGCGCTCAGTGAACCAGGACATGTGACATGTTTTCTGGAACCGATCATAAACAAGGACAAGCTAACATTAGCTAACATCTAGCTAAAAGCACAATATCTTTCACAACTTTAGTAAAGTTAGCTTTGACTTTGGACTTTGTGTCAATGACCTGGACTCGAACCTCTTTCAACTTGGTTTTGTCTCAACTGTCTTGACTACAGCACAGATATAAATATCATATCGGACTATTAAAGGACTTGGATTAGGACAAATGTCACAAATGCCTTAAATCCTGTTTTACAGCTGCATTTTAGTTCTCTTAATTATGAATATAACAATACAAATATTTGTTATTTAATTGTATTTGAAATCTCTCTGAAGTGCACTTTGGGTAACAGCCGTTGTTTTCTATAAATAAGTTTAACATTAATTTATAAAGTGTGTCTGTAGACGGACTGTGCAGCTTCATGTTGAGGTCTGGTGGCCTTGTTGATTACTGTCACTAAATGATCAGTTTAACATAAAGATGGCAGAGGTCAGATCAGATCATAAAGCTGGATGTAAATGAGTCTCATGCCGATGTGTTCAGGCTCCATCAGAGCCTCCGGCCGCCGACTTTTCTCTTTGAAGCCGCTGACTTCAGTCTTCAAAGCCGAGGAGGCAAACAGAGGATTAACGCAGGGCGCCTTTTAAATGTAAATCCACCGCCGAGAGCTGCACAGCTGCATCTGACCTCTGCAAATGCCTCATCTTTTGTCTGTAATTTGTGTGTGAAGAAATCAGCTGTTATCACTTGAGGATTTCAGGCTTCTTCCAAAGGTGAATAAAGAATCAAAAAGTCTGAAAGGTCAAAATTCAAGTACATAATAAAAATAAAAACTTTACTCTGAGACCAATAGGTTTCAGGTTCAAAAGAAAGATTCGCTCCCCTAATAGTTTGGTGACGTCAAAAGTTTTGGTAATTGGATGAAATTACAAGGTCGAGCCGAATGCACTGAGATTGGCAACATCACAACTTCCTGAACGGACCAACAAAATAGGAGCATTTAGGTAAAGACTGAATATGATGTCTCACTTCTTACTCTATGATTCTGTTTATGACTCGATGTGTTTTTATATTTTTTAACCTTTTCGTTAAATATTCCAGTATATATTATGTCCTGTATGATGACTGATGAGCTTAAACACATTGGTCTTACAATAAAGTTGCTCTTTTCAAACATTACAGGAATGTCTTGGTTGCTGGTTTCCTTTCGTCTTTACTGTCAATAAAACTTAATGTTGGCGGAAACTATCGGTTTTCCCTTTTTTTTGTCTGTATTAATGCTCTAAAGTTATGTTATAAAATGCAAAAAAGGCACTTGAGAAGAACGTTTTACAACCCTTTTGGTCCAATCAACAAATAGCTTAAAAATAGGTTCCCTTTGGCAGCTCTCAGATCAGTTAGTTTGTTGCTGGGACACTTCTTCATAGACTGGCCGTTTCAGATGTCGGTCCAGAGGACGGCCAGCCTGCTTTTATCCACACTGACGACGTATTCACCAGACAGAGACCAGGAAACGGCACTGATGGATGAACTAAAGACAGAGAGAGACATTATTAAACAAACTGTACAACATTTATTGGAAGATAATCTTTTTGTTCTATGACTTCAGTAACACATGGAGTCCCTCAGGGAAGCATCCTGGGGCCACTGTTTAAAGGCTGCTAAATGGACACAAATAAACCTGGACCTGAACATAGAGTTAAATTAGTAAGAAATGTAGTAAATATTCTTGTTGTTTGTCTCCAATAACTCTTGGAATCCCTCAGGGAAGCATCTTGGGGCCTCTGATCCTTCTATTAAACCTGGGAAATTAGGTAAAATCCTCCGCTGTTCAATATCTTTGGTCTGTTACCTGTGTTTGTCAGGTAGGCGGGTCTCCAGGTTGCCAGTGGAGACATTCCAGATGTAAACAGCACCGTCTGCCGATCCAGCTGCAAGGTAGCACCCATCTGGACTGATGAGAGAGAACAACAGGTTAGACTGAAGGTGAAGTGTTCTAACAGGGTTGTGAACCTGTACCATGTGGAGGATCCTGGAAAAGGTTCTGCAACCCCTGAATCAAGTGTTGAGGTTTTTCAAATGTACAAATGTGTTGAGAAATCCCTCCCTTCAGAACGTCGGGTCCAGGATTCAAGACCAACAGTCCAAAGTCAAGACCAGCAAGTCCGTGTGGCTGTAAATTATTGAGTGACTGAATAAAAGAAAAATAAGGTTTGGAATAATAAATGAATATTTATTGTTTTTTAATGGATCTGATCAGATTTTTAGACTTTTCAGATCTGACGAATTCATCCACAGAAATACTGTTTAAAGACTCTAATTGCTGTATAATCTGCCACCTAAGAGACATTAAAGAGCTGATTACTGTCTTTCCTCATTTAACCGGCACCACAGGAAGAGTTCCTGTGAATTTGAACACATTAATATTTCATCTCATGGATCTATCTGAGAGATTTATGATGATTTACCAGCTGTTCTGAGTGGAACCTCAGAGAGAACCCAGCAGGGAACCCTGGCTGTCTGTCTGTGTGCGTCTGGGTAGAAACACATTTATATATTTAGTGTTTCTCTCAACAGACACGAAGCATCCTGGTCCTGTTGTTGTCATGGAAACTGCAGAAAATGAACCACGCAGCATCTCATCTCTCAACCCTCTGACTCTCTCGGTTTTCATCTCTCTCAGCTTTCTGCAGGAATGTTTTGATCAGAAACACACCCGATCACAATTCAACTGCACAAAACCATGATGATCAATCAGTTGTGCGTTCGATGGAACAGGTGGAATCAGTGAAACAACACACAGAACCTCACTCTGCTCTCATCTCCTCCTCCATCATCTCACCCACTCACTAACAACGTTTACATGAACAAAGACACTCAGAGAAATCAGGTTACGTTTCTAATCAGATGGGTTTTTCCTCCCAGATGAGTGAATTGATTTCATTTTTAATAACCAGCAATGAAACTGTGGAAAACAAAAAAAAAGGAGCACATTAGAATTTAAACTCAGAACTTAATCTGATTTCAGGGATGTTCACTGTAGTTCTGGTTTGTTTGTTCTGGTGTTGCAGAGAGAGGACCGACTGTAGTGAGAGCTCAGGTTTTACTCTCAGCTGAAATGTGTCTGAATTTCACTGTTCAGCTGAGGAGAGTGACTCATGGACTTCTAAAGGCTCCACAGCCAGCTGAACAATCCCAGCTTAGCTTAGCTACAGTTAGCTAGCTGGATGCCCCTGCCTTGCATCGCTCCTAGATAGAAGAAGGCTATCGTTAGCTTTGTACCATTAGCATCATTTATTAGGTACAACCCAGCCATGCTGAACAATGTTACCCAGTGTTGCCTGACAAAGTAATCTCCAAGCTAACATTATCCAGCTTAAAGCACAATCAGACAATATGTTCCACTAGCCTTAGCAGTAATGTTAGCTTTGACTTTGGACTCTGTGTTGTGGACTCTGTGTTGTGGACTCTGTGTTGTGGACTCTGTGTGGTGGACTCTGTGTGGTGGACTCTGTGTTGTGGACTCTGTGTTGTGGACTCTGTGTTGTGGACTCTGTGTTGGGACCTGTGTTGGACTCTGTGTTGTGGACTCTGTGTTGGATTGTGGACTCGTGTTGTGGACTCTGTGTTGTGGACTCTGTGTTGTGGACTCTGTGTTGTGGACTCTTTTGACTCTGTGTTGGACTCTGTGTTGTGGACTCTGTGTCTGTGGACTCTGTTGTTGTGTTGTGGACTCTGTGTTGTGGACTCTGTGTTGGACTCTGTTGTTGTGGACTCTGTGTTGGACTCTGTTGTTGTGGACTCTGTGTTTGGACTCTGTGTTGGACTCTGTGTTGTGGACTCTGTGTTGTGACGTGTTGTGGATCGTGTGTACTTGGACGGATCGTTGACTTGTTACTCTGTGTTTGGACTCTGTTGTTGTGGACTCTGTGTTGGACTCTGTTGTTGTGGTGGGTGTCGGCCATTTGTAGACGTTAGCTGATTGCTTCCAAATGGTGCTTTTAGAGCTAAAGAAACACTGCAGACAACAGTCTGTGCAGGTTAACTGCTGATGAGGATGAACTCACCTGATCACAGCTTTGGTGCTGTCGCTGCCACATTTAAAGCCCTCCTCTCTGACAAACACAAACAAAGAATCAATAAACAGCTGCTCATAACCAACAAACTAACTTCATTACAGCGTCACGTTTCTACCTGAAGCACATGCGGTCGTTGCTCCACCTCCTCAGGTCGACCAGCTGGAGGCAGTCGTCGCGGCAACAGCTGAGCAGCTTGCGGTGGTCGGAGCTGATGTCCAACGAGGTGACTTTACCCTGAGCGGGAAGCTCCTGAACGCAGCTGACCGTCCTGAATGACAACATGTCAGCTCTGTTTACATTCACTCATCAGATCTGACGACGAGAGGAAACTGTCGGTTGCACTTTACTATGAGCTAAATTAGCACAGCTCTGGTCAACCAAACTCCAATAAGAAAATAAGCATTTTAAAAGTTGTTTGCTCGTCGTCTTGCACACAGACCCAACAATGTCTGAATTGAGACTTTTTAGGAAATCGCCATTGTGATGTCGTTATTTCAGCATCGTATTGATCCGTTTATTGACATTAAATCACAGTAAAAACTGTTTATTTTGGGCTCACAGTACAGAATGGAAAATTATCCTACAGCTTTATATTCCAAGCTCTTTTGAGGACACTGTTTATTATTATGTCACTGTAAACAATCCTACACAGAGGTCACATGCTGCCTCCTGTGTTTTTGGAGCATGTGTCCAGAAATTACACATCTCTCCTTTAATGATTACAAACAAAAACTAAATAAAGTCAGTCAGATTCTGTTGAATGTCACTTTGATATGTTGAAGAAAAACACAGAGATTTGGTGACCTCTGCTGCCAGAGACTTCAAGCTCTGCTCATCAGGAAGATGCTCTCCTAATATCACAGTCAACAACCCCAACAGTCCTGAACAGTGTCATTGCATCGAGGGTTGGTGGAGGTCATTTAAGCTCATTTAATGAAGTTTTTCATTTATCATTCCTATTATTTAACAGCTTTTATTTTTAAGTAGTTTTTATTTTTTGTTCTGTACTCAGTGTTGGTCGATCTGCGTGTTATTTTAATGAATTTAAAGATGAATATATTAAAACTTGAACCTTGTTTTATTTTAGCTCAATGCTTCTATGATCCATTGCAGTGTTTTAGTTTGATGTTTTACTAAATAAAAATAATCAAATGATCCTGAAGTCATGTTGTAAGCACTGTTGAGGACATTGTTGGTTACGTGTTTCTCACTTTAAAACATCCTGAACAGTGTCATCGCATCTAGGGTGGGCGGAGGTCACATGCTGCCTCCTGGGAAGCTCAATGCTTCAATGATCCTTTGCTGTGGTTCAGTTTTATGTTTTATTTGCTTTATCTGGTTATCTAAGCGCTCTACAATAAAATTAAATTAAAAAAATAATAAATTCAGACAGATAAGTTATTATTAAACCAATCACAGCTCAGTGAATTATGTAACCGTCCAATCAGGTGCAGGGAGAGTTAATGCTGCTGTGTGATTGGAGGATAGAGCTGTCAATCATCAGCTGCTTCAGACTCTACAGGCAAGAGCTGTTGCTAGGTAACAGAGGGAGACGGGGAGTCGCCGTGGCGACAGCTGGGAGAATGAATGAGGTATCAGACAGTTGAAACTGAACCAGGATCAGATCTACAGGGATCTCAGGGCTCAGGTGGAGGTTACCTGAACCAGGATCAGATCTACAAGGATCTCAGGGCTCAGGTGGAGGTTACCTGAACCAGGATCAGATCTACAGGGATCTCAGGGCTCAGGTGAGGGGTTACCTGAACCAGGATCAGATCTACAGGGATCTCAGGGCTCAGGTGAGGGGTTACCTGAACCAGGATCAGATCTACAGGGATCTCGGGGCTCAGGTGAGGGGTTACCTGAACCAGGATCAGATCTACAGGGATCTCAGGGCTCAGGTGAGGGGTTACCTGAACCAGGATCAGATCTACAGGGATCTCAGGGCTCAGGTGAGGGGTTACCTGAACCAGGATCAGATCTACAGGGATCTCAGGGCTCAGGTGAGGGGTTACCTGAACCAGGATCAGATCTACAGGGATCTCAGGGCTCAGGTGAGGGGTTACCTGAACCAGGATCAGATCTACAGGGATCTCAGGGCTCAGGTGAGGGGTTACCTGGTGTCCCAGACTCTGATCTTACAGTCATAGTGTCCGCTCATGATACAGTTCTCAGAGCAGACCAGGTCACTGCAGTACGACGCCACTTCCACGACCTGCACACCTGCACAGGTAAAAACACCTTAATTAGCCATCAACCACACATCGGTCAGTGATCAGTTATTGATCAGTTATTGATCAGACTCACAGGCGGCTCTCTGAAGGTCCCACAGTCTGATGGTTCTGTCTGCGCTGCCCGTCACCACCTGGTGAGAAAGACTGCTGAACCTCGCCGCTGTTACCTTCCTGCTGTGACCTGTTAGAGTCAGCTGACACAGGTGAGAGAGAGAGACAGGTGAGAGAGAGAGAGAGACAGGTGAGAGAGAGAGAGAGACAGGTGAGAGTTGAATATTTTCAATTCCTGTTTGAAACAAAGAGCTTCAACTGCTACCAGCAGTGACTTAAACCCTCTCTATCTCCCCCTGGTGGCTGACTGCAGTATAGACTCTCTCTCTCTATCTCCCCCTGGTGGCTGACTGCAGTATAGACTCTCTCTCTCTCTATCTCCCCCTGGTGGCTGACTGCAGTATAGACTCTCTCTCTCTATCTCCCCCTGGTGGCTGACTGCAGTATAGACTCTCTCTCTCTCTCTCTCTATCTCCCCCTGGTGGCTGACTGCAGTATAGACTCTCTCTCTCTCTCTATCTCCCCCTGGTGGCTGACTGCAGTATAGACTCTCTCTCTCTATCTCCCCCTGGTGGCTGACAGCAGTATAGACTCTCTCTCTCTCTATCTATCTCCCCCTGGTGGCTGACTGCAGTATAGACTCTCTTCTCTCTCTATCTCCCCCTGGTGGCTGACTGCAGTATAGACTCTCTTCTCTCTCTCTCTCTCTATCTATCTCCCCCTGGTGGCTGACTGCAGTATAGACTCTCTCTCTCTCTCTCTATCTCTCTCTCCCCCCTGGTGGCTGACTGCAGTATAGACTCTCTCTCTCTCTCTCTCTCTCTATCCCCCCTGGTGGCTGACTGCAGTATAGACTCTCTCTCTCTCTCTCTCTATCTATCTCCCCCTGGTGGCTGACTGCAGTAGACTGAATCTGTGGTCAGTCCGGTCCCTCTAATGTACGAAGGTTTCTATGGCGTTTGGTTACCTTGGGAACGGAGTCTTCCAGTCGCCACAGCAGGGCCGACTTATCGTAGGAGGCGGCGAGGATCCTCCGACCCTACAGAGTCCACAGAGATCATTAACACCTGATCCAGGTACGGCAGGGGAGACTAAAGTTCTGGTTCGGGAGTGGATTTTACCATTGGGTCGAACTCGATGCAGGTGATTCCCTCTGTGCTGCCTTCCAGAGTCGCTCTGTGAGTCAGCGAGCCTGATGACATCACCAGTGAGGTCACAAACATCGACAACAACAACAACAACAACAACATAATAAAGTAAAATAAATAACGCACCCGCTCTGACCTCCCACAGTTTGATGACTCGGTCAGTTCCTCCAGTGGCCAGCAGGTCGGAGCTGGAGCTGAACCTCACAGCGTTGATGCCTTGCTCGTGGGCCTCCTGAGTGACAGAGGGCGGGAAACAGGAAACAGGAAACAGGAAAGAGTCAGAACGAGCTCCTCGCAGCAGGTCAGTGACACCTAGTGGGGACGTTACAGACTGCAACTCACTGAATAAATCTTTATTTATTCTCATTTATTTATTGATTTATTGTATTTTACTGATCGACACATAATGTCACCGCAGTTTGAGTCGTGATTCTAAATTTGACACAAAAAGAAAAGAACAACAGAATCAAACAGGTAATGATACAAATCAATAATCAATAATATCAGAACCCTGTTTGATTATTTCCAGGATATTTGCTCATTTTAATCAATTTCCAGGTTTTCAAGGATGTGTGGAACGTCAAATAAAGAGTCCTTGATGGAGGGTGGTGAGTCCACAGAAAGCTTCTTTAAAAAGTGACTGAAGGTCAACAGAGAGAGGCATGATGGGTAATGAGGCGCTGACCGAGGAGCTGCTTACTGTGTGTGTTTCATATTATCTCTGTTCAATTCACTTAAACTTTATCAACAGGAGACATCAGTGACATTAATATTATTAGAGTGAGAGCTGGTTCTGCTCCTGCAGTTTGCTTTGTGTCCACAGGGGGGAGACAGAGCTTCTTTATGAGACAAGAACCACATTGTGATGGCCGACTGGGTCAGAACATCTCCGACCCTGCAGCTCTTGTGGGGGGTTCCCGGTCTGCAGAGGTCAGTACCTATCAGAAGTGGTGTGTACTCTCTCTGAGAGTATTACCAGTACTTGTCGAGCTCTGACGGGGACCCGGGCTGACAGACAGACCCCTACAGGACACATCAGATCTTCCTCCAGACTGCAGACTGAATGGCCCCGCCTCTTCCTGCTGACATCACACACACAGTCACATGACCGTTACGTTCCTGTCCGTGAATAATGAATAAATAAAGTTTTCAGATCACAGCCGGGCGGATCGGAGGACTCACTCGAACAGCCCTTTGATGGAGGACAGGATCCTCGGGGACGTCACCGACGCTGATCTGAGAGACAGAAACAGGAATTATAATCAATAATAATCAATAATAATCATTTTACAACAGCAACCAGGAAGGTTCATTCATAATAATTCAATAACGTTTAATGACAGTTTGTGACGGCGTCCAACCTGAACAGTCGGGTGTGTTTTCTCTCTGTGGACCCATTTTCATTCTTTGGAGACGTGGATCTGGAGGTCGGAGCGCTGGAAGGACTGAAACACAAAATCAACTGACCAAGAACATCATCTTCATCATCTTCATCATCAAGTTTCTCCTCAGACGACGTCCTGAGAGTCCGAAGATGAAACTACCAAAATAAGAGCCTCTTACTGTCTTCAACTGTCCGACTGACGTTAATTAATAATTAATTTTGTTCATGTTCAGATCTGTCTGAGTTTCCGGTCGACTATTCTGTCTCGTAATTATCTGATTATTATTTTAATTTCAATATTTTCAAGCTATTTTCTTTAAAAAATTCGGACTATTTTTTTAAAATACAATTATTTACGTTCATTTCTGACTGTTTTTCTTCTAATATTTAGATTTTTTAAAATTAATCTTAAGTCTTTTTTTCAACATTCAGATTTTTGACAAAATATTCTGAATATTTTCTTTAATTTCAGATTATTTTTCCAAATTAAAAAAAACTTTTCTTTCTTTTTCTCAACATAATAATAATAATAATAATAATAATAATATTCTGACAGATTATTTTCTCGGCCCTCGAAGGGTTCAGTACCTCCTGTTCTGGGACAGAAACGCAGCTGCAGTAAAATGCAGATGTTAGACGCAGATGTGTTTTGGGAATGTTCTGGTAGAAATGAGTTCAGGTGGATCTTACCTGTCCACGGTGACCTTTGACCTCGCAGCAGTCTGCAGCTCCTTCTGCAGGTTGGCCTCTCGAGCTCTGGTGGAAACACACAGACAGCGGAGGTGTGTTCAGGTACCTGCTCTTTAGCTGTGTGATGAACAGGTGTGCTCAGGTGTGTGCGGTGCGTTCAGGTACCTGGACCTGCGTTCGTTGCGGCTGTTCATGCGGGCGGCGGCCTGTTTTTTCAGTTGGATCATGTCCTCCAGCAGGTGCCCTCCTCGGACCTTCTCCTCTCTGAGGCTCGTCTCCGCCCCCCGCTGTCGCTCCAGCAGGGCGTCGTACTCCGTCTTCAACGCCCCGTTCTCCGCCTGAACCTGCTCCACCCGCTCTAGCAGCTCCTGACGAGCATCAAACGCACTCGCCAGCCGGCGCTCCTCCTTCAACAGCCTGAGCACATCGTCGACAGTTTAATGTTTAAAACTTCCAGACATTCAACAAACTAAACACCAGGCGGAACATCTGTTAAAGGTTATATACATTAAATTCACTGCCACTAGGTGTCACAGTCGAGCATCTCAGACCAAAACAATGTGGACCACACTCATTTTTCCTGGAAGATAATCCAAAACTGGACAGGAACTCTGGTTTGGTGGAAATAAATCCTTAACTCACCGACGTACTCACATACATAAAACCTTTAAAGGGTTTTGTATGGTGAGTACACTGCTGGCGTTTTAAAGACGACCCATAAAAACTCTCTCAGAATCCTCCGTTCTGATTGGCTGAGGGCAGTGAAGTGTCTTAAACTTGAGAATGTGAATCATCAACCTTGAAGGGACAGTTTGAACCGGCTGTGAGGTTCGTCCCCATCAGAGCCGACAGGTGAGCAGACAGGTTCAGGTGTGTTACTCACCTGGCATGTTGCTCCTCCAGAACACATTCCTTGATCTTAATCTGCCGCTGCAGCTCCACCACCTGATAGGCCAACTGCAACCAGACAGACAGACACGGCAGGAGACTGAGGATGATGATAAATTATAAATATGAGACCAGTTTATATATTTGGTGTATAAAATGGTGAAGATCTTGAAAGTTAAAGGTCGGAATAATCGGGAATAAGTTGAGAAAAAAAGTCTGAAGACAAAGGTTGAAATATTTGTGAACATTTTCAGAAAACCGCAGGAATGTTTGAGAATGCTGAATGAAACACAAATTGAAATGTTTTGATAAAATTGTCAGAAAAACTAAATCAACAGGAAGGTCGGATTATTTTTGGAGTCGGAGTATTGTGATAAAAAGGTCGGAATAATTGGGAACAATTTAAAACAGAAGATGGAATATTTTGATGGAACAGAAATATAATACAATAACATATATATAATATAATATAATATAATATAATATAATATAATATGATACAATAATATAATGATCAGTAATCGGAGCAGGTGTGTCGGTACCTCTCCGGTGGTTTTCTTCAGCTGGTTGTTCTGGTGACGCAGAGCGGAGAGCGAGCTGCTGTCAGAGGACAGACGTCTGCACGCACAAAACAAACACACCTTCATCATCATCATCATCATCATCATCATCATCATCATCATCACCACACAGGGAGTTCTGTCTGAGGCCTGCAGGTACAGACAGCAGCAGGTGAGTACCTGGAGGAGCAGCTCAGGATTCCTTTGGCCAGACTGGTTTTGTCCAACAGCTGAGTGTCTGAAAACACAAAGAACACCATCAGTGGAAACTGGGTCCTGGTCTCATAGCTGATTATTTAAAGACATTTAAATACATTTTGCAAATCTATAATTTATATTTACTGTTTATTTAATTTATTAAACTGTTAAATTAAAGTTTAATAAATAAGTTTAATTCTGTTAATAATTTCTAAAATTATATAAAATCAGTGACATTAACAGTAAATAAAGTATTAGTTGTGTAACTTTAATGTATTAGTGAGTTAACTGACAGATATGTTGTATAATGATGGAAGTAGAATAAATGTTGTTTATCAGTGTATAAGGTAAACTGTCCAAATACAGTTGTTATCAGTGTAAACAGCAATAATTACTGTAATCTCACAGATAATGACTTTTATTACACTTCTAGAACTTTTAACATTCACATTAAAATAATAACAATCCAATAATAACAGCACTCTGCTGTAAATGTAAGTCTGATTATTGTATTATAGCAGAGTTCACCTGGATTTATAGATCATTGTTTACACTGTAAATATCTTTAATTAAACATTAAAAAGACTAAAAATGACATAAAAATGTATTAAAATTAAAGATAAAATTTGTATTTTTATGAGATATTTTCAGTTATTTTATTGTATTTTTTTGGCTGCTGGAATATTATTATCTGTATCGACCGACAACAACAGGGCTAACACATGCTAACATTAGCTAGTAACTTGGAAAATAACAGAAAAACAAACAAATAAACAAAGAACAACAACAAAACTGTTGTTATTTCTGTGTTTTGATGCTGAACCTACGGAAGCTCCGGAGTCCTAAAATACTGGATTTACTGGAGTTTGGCTCAACGTCACTTTATCGCGACTACAGTAAAGTTTTTGCAGCGTTTATACTTTTGTGATTTTGTTGCTGCCACTGAGAGAAACTCACACCAAACTCCATTCAAATTCTGACCAGTTTAAGATTGAGACATTTAAAAAACAGAGCAGGAAAATATTCTAACGTCTAACGCATCATTTTAATTTAGTGACTTTTAATTTGACTCTTCAGGTTCCTCTTTTAAGTAAAATACATATTTCCATCAGCGTCGTGCAGACGATGACGCAGCAGCGGACTGATAACCCGTCACAGATGAGTCACTGTACGGAGGAAGTGGAACAACATATGGTTCAGGTTACTAACAAGTTTCTTTATTTTGGGACAGGAAGTTTTATTTCATTTTTTACAGTTTCTTTTTGGATCTATTATGTGATATTTAAATAAAATGAGCAGAATTAAAAATGTCACTATCCCCGTCTTTAGCTGGCTCAAACATCTGTAGAACATCTGGGTTTAATTAGAGCTCTGACTGCAATAACAGCTGTACTGGAATCTTTAACAGGTAGGATTTCTCTGAACCAAACTCCATTCAGAAAATCACTGTTTTTAATTAGAGTTGTTATTTAGTAGCTGACAGTTGAATAAATCTCTATTGTGTCCTACTTTAACAGATTATACTTTCAAAATAAAGCTTGGCTCCACTGTAGCTGTAACTTATATGCATACCTGCCCAATAAAAGTGATCCTGATTGATTACCAGGTATGACATGTGGTAGGGTTTCTCTAAACCAAACTCCATTCAGAAAATCACTGTTTTTATTTAGAGTTGTTATTTATTAGCTGACAGTTGAATTAATCTCTATTGTATCCTACTTTAACATATTATACATTTCAGAATAATGTTTAGGTCAACTCCAACCAAACTCCATTCAGAAAATCACTGTTTTTAAGTCGGACTTTTCTTCCTGAAGCTGTGACTGAAAGAACTCATTCTGAGCCTCGATAAGTGTTAAATGAGCAGATTTTTGAATGGAGTTTGGTTGCTGCCATTGTGAGCGCACACTGGGCCTGTCTGTTATACACAGATTTAAACTTGTACTTGTCCGTCGTACAGAAGCGGATCAGGTCCTGGAACCGGTCGTGCTGGCTCAGGTCTCGGTGCCTCAGCTGACGGAGGATGTCTCTCTTCCAGGTCTCCGCCGACCTGCCGCCGCCTCCCGGAGCCGCGACCCGGCCGCTGCGCTCCGACAGTCGGACTGGATCCGTCATGAGTGTGCGGGTGTTGGCGGTCACAGCGGCCATGATGCCCCGGGCTGCCTCACGCTGTTTCCCCGCAGACAGACGCTCGCTGACCGGCCTGACGTTGCAGACAGCTCCGTGGGCATGTTGGTCCCTGCTCGCTGCTGCTGTTGTTGTTTATTTTCTTCTCCTCTGATGTTTGTTTGTTTTGTTGTTTTTAACTTGTTTTTGTCGTCACTCTGACGGGACTGAGGCTGGTGGCTCGTGCTGCCAGCTGCCGGGTCTCTCAGCCAATCAGCGGCCGCTCTCAGCTCTTCCTGTTTTGACTTGAGGAGGAAATAAACAAACATAAACAACAAGCACAGTGCCGAACGCCTGCTGACACCATCAGGACTAATTATCCCTGATTTTATTTCTGTAGTTTAATGTGAGGGTGAACAGGGGCCCTGAAGTCCTAAAATACTCTATTTTTCTAATGGAGTTTGGTTCAACTTTGTATGAACTTTGTTGTGACTGCAGCTTTTTGCAGTGTTGATCTTACTGTGATTTTGTAGCTTTGGTTTCAGTTCACAGCTCAACCACAGGGACAAACTCACACCAAACCCCATTCAAAATCTCACCAGTTAAATGTTGCTTATCTACAAATGTATCATTTTAAGTTTGTGTGTTTTTCGTCTTCACTGATGTTTGTTTTGTTGTTTCAGCTTCATAAAGACTTTGTTCTGACTACAGTAAACCTTTTGCAATGTTCATTGTTTATATTTTAATGTAATCAGGTATAAAACAGAACATCTCAGTTTAATCAGATGTGTGAATAGAATTGGTCCGAGCACAGAATCCTGAGGAACTTGTAATGTACGTCAATATTATCTTATGAAGTTGAATATGTTCTTAAACACAGACAAGAGTTTGTTTTAGGTTTTTAGTTTTAAGGTCTGTTTTTTTATGCGAGTTTACAAACTGTTTATTGCTTTCAGAGATTTTCTTTCATTCTCTGGATGAGCGAGTGTTTTTGGGAGTGTCTGCATGGATAAACCTGCTTATTAGAAGATATAAAAGTGAAAGTGTGGATTCTTGTGGGTGGAGTTTGTCTCCAGGTGTCCTCACAGGTGTCTCTGTCCTCTCTGGGACTGTTGGTGGTTCTCAATGTGAGACTGAGCTCGAGACCTCCAGGTACGTTTGTTTTTAATAACTATAATAATGATTAAACAACAATATAATATATGCACACTGTTTCAAAATAAAACACTTCCTGCTGAAGTAAAAGTATAATACAGATAAAAGTTCTACATGAATAAAGTATTTAAAGTGGTTAATGATGTTGAAAATGTTGTAAAATGTCAGCATAGAAAATAACTGAGTAATAAAAGTTCACACATGCTTCAGTGCTTTGTTGTTAGTGTCCACTGTGAGTTTATATCTCAGCTGATATAAAGAGAAAGTGTGTCTCTGTGTTCACACTGCAGCTCACTTACAGTTATTAGGGTGCGGCTGAACAAACAACATTGTTTGGATAAAACTGCCAACAGCTATTAATCACAGTCTAGTTTTATATTCACAACACACTGTAAAAAAAAAAAAAAAATACAGTAAAATAACAGAAAATAACTCGTAAAAACACAGTAATTTTCTATGTATTCTTAATTTGACATAACATTTTGTGTAATATTTAATCTTTTTAATGTTTATTAAAGATATTTACACTGTAAAAACAATGCAATGATCTGTAAATACAGGTGAACTCTTCCATTTACAGCAGATTGCTGTAATTATTGGATTATTATTATTTTAATGTGAATGTTATAGAAGTGTAATAAAAGTCATTATCTGTGAGATTACAGTAATTTTTGCTGTTTACACTGATAACAACTGTATTTGGACAGTTTACCAATGCTTATACACTGATAAACAACATTTATTCAACTTCCATCATTATACAAGACTAACTGACTAATCCATTAAAATTAATAAAAGTATTTGTCCTCTCTGATTCACAGAACAGGATCGAACTGTGAACGAACAGAAAGAAAGAAAGACCCGAACCAACGACAGACAATGAAAGCCTGTTTCTGATGATGCTGGATAATGGATCACACGTTGATGGTGCTCTCGGTTTTGCTCTGGAGTTCAGGTAGGACTGTGTGATGTAATGTGTGGACTTTCTTGGATAATACGAGGGTTTTCCTTACATTTACATAAGTGATCGTCATAGCAACCTTTGACATACTGTCCGAAATAGGCATCTTGGGTCTGGTTGCAGTCCTACCTCACAGAGTGATCATTCACAGTTTATTAGGTTACTGCAAGGGTCTGTGGTGGCAATTTGTTTAATAAAGTATGCAAAGTATGATCTTGTCTTTCTGTAAGGTTTTATTCAAGTCATCCATGAATGGTCTCAGCGCAACTGTCACACACTCTCGTATGTGAAAGTCCGAAGAGCCCCGATTGGCAGAAGCAGTATGGTTTTATCCCTGTTGGAGCGTCACTCTAACACAGAGACAAATTCCTGAGTTGTGGGACAGTAAACCGACAGATAGTGTGGTGAGATGATCATGTCCTAGCCTTCTTAGTGAAGTCTCAACATCCCGCTGTTTACTTGGACATAGAGTGTAGTTAGAATCAGGGCCAATGGTTGTATGCATATAATACCTCTTTAACAGTTGCGTATGGTTTTACAATGACCAGGTCAAAGGGTTGTATAGGTTCTT
Source organism: Dicentrarchus labrax (assembly GCF_905237075.1). Classification (NCBI taxonomy): domain Eukaryota; kingdom Metazoa; phylum Chordata; class Actinopteri; family Moronidae; genus Dicentrarchus; species Dicentrarchus labrax. The sequence goes on from NW_026136704.1 coordinate 1,591,835, forward strand.
AAAAATTGCCATTACAGGTCTGTTCTTGGTCCCCCTCTGTTCTCACTGTACACCCTTTGTCTGATTGTCCGCTGTTATGCTGATGATACCTCGCTGTATCCTCCTAACAGATTCATTGCATTATGTTGATATTTACAGGTATAATCTCATTTCCCGACTCAGGTCTCCGGGCAGAACAGAACCACAATCACAGCGGTATGTAGACGGATATATAAATAGAGAAGTACATGAGAAAGTAGTATTTTTGTTGTTTCACTGATGACTCTTTTGTTTTAGAGACAGTCAGGTTGGTTGGAGGATCCAGTTGCTGTTCTGGGACGCTGGAGGTGAAACAGGGAGACTGGAGACCTGTGTTTAACTCTGACTGGACCCTGAAGGAGGCTGATGTTGTTTGTAGAGAACTGGACTGTGGCTCTGCTGTTTCAATAGATTGGAGAAAGGAGTCCTTAGACAGACCCGTGTGGGGCATCAGATATGATTGTCTCCATTCTGCATCTGCTCTGAGGGACTGTGTAAAACCAGATTCCTCCTTCTTCAGCTTGGGTCTCACCTGCTCAGGTAAGTGATATAACCAAGACTACCTAGCTGCAGACAACTGGCTTGAGGCCATGGTTCTCTGCTGGTAAACGGTGTACTGCTCCCTCTGGATTGGGACTGAGTTACTGCCCCAAGCGAAGGAGTTTAAGTAACTTGGGATCTTGTTCTTGAGCAATAGAGCCTGCAAAGGGAAAGCTTTAAATCTAGCAGTTGATCTCCGCTCCAACCCTCATTTATGGTCATGAGCTTTGGATAGATTTTTTTTTCTGGTACTGATTCTAATACCTGAAGATTGCATATCAGCCAATACTGATTACTGACCCAGTATGTATAATGGTTATTTTAACAATAAGTGTATACTGCTAAGCCTGTACGATTGGTATCATTGTTTTATTGCCTGGCGCTGGTTAAACCCTTTGGGTCATAGTAGGGAGGGTGATGACTTTGCTTACCTGTGAATAGAAATGGCAAACAGGACACGGCTGTGAAGTAGCAGGGTTTAATAAATTACATGGTATCGGATTGGTGCACGGACATGCATACTCACCAATACTCAATACCGTATTTTAGACAGTATCAGAGGACTTTCCGAGACTTCTATTGGAACAACTTTACTGGGAATGACTCAACTCAATGCCGGATAAGTGGAAGAAAATGGATGGATGATGATTTTCATTGGGCTGAACTGTAACCAGGACAATGTCATCCTAAAGTGTAAAGAAGCTTTCTTGTATGTGTTTCTCTCAATTTCAGATTTAAATTAGCATTATTGACACAAATGTCTCTCTCTCCAGACTCTGTCAGGCTGGTGAATGGGACTAGTCTGTGCTCAGGGAGACTGGAGGTGAAGTCTGACCAGTCTAACCAGTGGTGGTCCTCAGTGTGTGAAGCTGACTTTGACCAACAGGATGCAGAGGTGGTCTGTAGGGAGCTTGGCTGTGGGGCTCCTTCAGTCCTGCAGGGGGCGCTCTATGGAGAAGTGGAGGCTGAGGGGGAATGTGGAGGCAATGAGTCTGCTCTCCTGGACTGTAGAAGCTCAGCTAGAAACACCTGCCCATCTGGAAAATCTGTTGGACTCACCTGCTCAGGTAGAAGAGGAGCTTTGATTTGGTTCATTTCTGTTCTAACTCACTTTGTTCTTTTACTGATGACTCTATTGTTTCTGTTCAGAACCTGTCAGGTTGGTGGGAGGATCCAGTCGTTGTACTGGGACACTGAAGGTGAAACAGGGGGAGTGGAGACCAGTGAATGACTATCAATGGACCCTGAAGGAAGCAGCTGTTGTCTGTAGAAAGCTAAAATGTGGCTCCAATGTTTCAATAGAATTGAGAAAGGAGTCCTCAGACAGACCTGTGTGGCGGATCAGATCTGACTGTGTTCACTCTGCATCTGCTGTGAGGGACTGTTTAAAACCAGATTCCTCTACATACATCCTGGAGATCACCTGCTCAGGTAAGCCTATTGGTGATAATGTCACTAGCAAAATGCTGCCTTACTGGATAGGTTAGCTTTCCTAGCCGTGATACTATCAAGGATTTTAGCCAATAAAAAATGATGTAACATACCAAGTTAACAATTGCTTTCTACTAGCCAAAAGCAATGCTAGGCAGGGGCATCCAACTAGCTAACTGTAGCTAAGCTAAGCTGTGGTTGGCCGGCTGGCTGTGTCATGGCTGCGTGGTTTGTCTTCAGCTTTTGAAACACTGTCCGAAATAGGCATCTTGGGTACAGCACTACATCACAGAGCAATCATTTAAAATGTCAAGAAGAAGAGTCCTGTCCACTGGGTTACTCCAAGGGTCTGTGCTGTCACCTCCCTTTGTCTGATTATCTGCTCAGATTGTTTTCTTATCATTATTATGCTGATGATACCTCGCTCTATCTTCCAAGCAGATTGCATTATGTTGATTTTTATTTTTACTTCCTGACTCAGGTCTCCATGCAGAAGAAAACCACAATCACAGCGGTATGTAGACAGATATGTTAATGGAGAATTACATCAGAAAGTAGTATTTTTGTTGTTCCATTGATGACTCTCTTGTTTCAGAGACTGTCAGGTTGGTGGGTGGATCCAGTCGCTGTACTGGGAGACTGGAGGTGAAACAGGGAGACTGGAGACCTGTGTTTAACTCTGACTGGACCCTGAAGGACACAGATGTTGCCTGTAGAGAACTGGACTGTGGCTCTGCTGTTTCAATAGAACTGGGAGAGGAGTCCTCAGACAGACCTGTGTGGAAGATCAGATATGATTGTGTTCATTCTGCATCTGCTCTGAGGGACTGTGTAAAACCAGATTCCTCTCCCTTCAGCTTGGACCTCACCTGCTCAGGTAAGTCCATCAGTGATACCTTCTCTAATAGTGTGTTCATCCTCTGTCACAGTCAGTAGTGGAAAGTAACATTTACTCAAGTACTTTACATAAGTACAATTTAGCCGGTCACAGCAGGGCCCGGCCCGTGCCACTCACTCAGAACCTTCACCCATGCGTAGTACTGAAGGTATCCCTTATTGATTCCTGTAGGGAAATTCATTATCTGCATTTGACCCATCCTAAGGTCTAGCTAAGCAGCTACCGCTCGCCGCCCAGGGACCAACTTTAGATCTGAGCCAGTGCCTTGGTCAAGAAATTAACCTAACATACAAGTCTTTGAGGGTGGGGAAAGAGCACCTGAAGTAAACCAATGCAAACACAGGAACAAAATGCAAACTCAGAAAAAGCCCTGCCCCAGCCAGGTATCGAACCCAAGTGCTACAGTGTTAACCACTGAGCCACCTTGCGGCCATAGTCGCCCTCCAGGTACACAACTCTCCTCTCTCCTCTGGGGGGAGGCAGGGGGGGTTCAATGTCTCCTTTTACTTAAGTAAGATTTCTCATGGACTAAATTAACATTACTACATTGGTAAAGGATCTGAATACTTCATCCACCACAGTCAGTGGTTCCCATTGGACTGAACTGTAATGGTAGTCAGGACAATGATGTCCTAAAGAAGTGATCTTGTCCCTGATTTAGATTTAAATTAGCATTATTGACATGAATCTCTCTCTCTCCAGACTCTGTCAGGCTGGTGGATGGGACTAGTCTGTGCTCAGGCAGACTGGAGGTGAAGTTTAACCAGTCTAACCAGTGGTGGTCCTCAGTGTGTGAAGCTGACTTTGACCAACAGGATGCGGAGGTGGTCTGTAGGGAGCTCGGCTGTGGGGCTCCTTCAGTCCTCCAGGGGGCGCTCTATGAAGAAGTGGAGGCTCCAATGTGGACCAAAAAGTTCCAGTGTGGAGGCCATGAGTCTGCTCTCCTGGACTGTAGAAGCTCAGGCTCAGCCAGAAACACCTGCTTACATGGAAAAGCTGTCGGACTCACCTGCTCAGGTAGAAGAGGAGCTTTGATTTCTGTTCACTCACTTTGTTCTTTTACTGATGACTCTCTTGTTTCAGAGCCTGTCAGGTTGGTGGGAGGATCCCGTCCCTGTACTGGGACACTGGAGATGAAACAGCGGACAGAGTGGAGGCCAGTGAAGGACTGGAACTATCAGTGGACCCTGAATGAAGCAGCTGTTGTTTGTAGAGAACTGGACTGTGGCTCTACTGTTTCAATACAGTGGAGACAGGAGTCCTCAGACAGACCTGTGTGGGGGATCCGAACTGACTGTGTTCACTCTGCATCTGCTGTGAGGGACTGTTTAAAACCAGATTCCTCTTTATACATCTTGGAGATCACCTGCTCAGGTAAGTCCATCAGTGATATCATGCATCAATCTCTTCAAGCACAAATGTTATGTGCTAACTACCACAATCCATCGGGCGCCGTGGCAGCCAGATCTGATTGTGCACCCTTTAGACAATGCACAAGTCCACCAGGAGCGTCTGTCTGCTCTGCTCTGCAGAGAATACGTGACTAAAAGAAGACGCTCTCTAGTTCTATAACTTTTAATATCAGATTAAAATAAGATGGTTGGGTTTATATACATTGCTGGGTAATGACTCTGATGCCCACCAGACAGAAATATACCTGAAAACCTGTCGCACAGTCTACCCAGAAAACACCAGAAACCATAGCATAAACGGTGCACACTGTTTTCAGGATGAACGTACCTCTGCTGGTTCAGCCAATCATCTCTCTGCGTTCACAGACCTGCTGGTTCGGCCCAACATCACATTCTTCGCGGACAGGGACTCCGAGGCTCGGCAGCAGGGGTTTCAGGTGCGCACAGGCTCAAACTTCACACTCAGTTGCTCCACTGAGCCACAGCACCTGGGAGGCTCCTTCCAGCTCACCTTCACCTCCTCCACCTCTGCATACAACTACACCCAGCCGGCTGTCAATCACTCCGCCCACTTCCTGTTTCCTGCTGCAGAGCCCGCCCACCAAGGGAGCTACAGCTGTGTTTATCACGTCTACATTTCATCCCATAAGTTCTCCTCTGAAAGCCGTCTGCTCTCTCTCACCGTCTCAGACCTGCTGCTGAAGAAAGCACCCCCAGGTCAAAGAGGTAAGGAGGTTGCAGTGTCCGTATAGCTGATTATTAATGCTAATTATGCTAATTGTCCAACATATTCAGGAGCTTTAATTGATCTTCTGTGATTGTTTCAGCGTTTCCACCAGTTTTCCTTTTTGCTCTGGTCCTCCTGCTGCTGAGTCTGACGTTGTACATCACTGCCCTTTATTTCTCCTGCAGGGTGACGTTCACAGCTTCTTCTCACACAGTTTATTTAAAGACTCTATATTCGGCTGTAAGACTGACTCTGTGACTGTGCTGTAATGTCTCTGCAGGACACCAGGAGGCGACAGTCAGAGAGACAGACGGACACTGAACTGTCGAACCTAATGAGGCTGAAAGAACGGAGCTGAAGACTGACTCCAACAGGGGACTTTTATCTTTTACACATTTTAGTTTTTTATCTCATCATTTTCACTTAACATGAACATTTTTATTATCAAGCCAAAGTTTCCCTTTTCTACTGTTTATTTTTTCTGGTGGAAATAGGCTTCCATACCAAACAGTAATAATACAAATATTAGCTAAAAAAAAAAGCAAAAAAGTTATTACTGCTAGTATATACTGTTTGTTTGTTTGTTTGTTTGTTTGTTTATTAAGATCCCCATTAGCTTCTGTATAACAGTTGCTATTCTTCCTGGGGTCCAAACAGTTTATATGGTGACAATACTATCCAAATATACACACTCACATTATTCATTACAATACACTGACACAACACATCATAACACACATATACTGTAGATAAGACAATAACAATTCACGCACTCTTAAGACAAACACCAAAAACTAAAACAAAACTAAAAACAGGCTCTGATTGAATTTATCATAAATTAACAAAACATCCACATGATCTAACAGATAAGTATCAACATTTCACCCAATTGCCCCTGAGACCCTCTCACACCAAAGAGTATTTAGTAGTTACTTAGTTTCCTTTTAAATAGTGCTCTTTTAGTATTTCTTTAAAACCCTATATATTATTTTGTTGAATAATATGATTAGGAACTGAGTTCCACTCTACTATTGCTCTGTATATTACTGTACGCAGCAGCGTGCCTTGTAAAATAACTGTGTGTATCTGTGCTAAAGGACATAAACATAAATGGAGTCTTTGTTGTTATGACGTTCTTAATAAAAAGCCTCAGTGAATACAGAAATCAAATTTTCACTTCATTCATGCATTCTAGAAAATGTTTGTTCTCATCCCACAAGAAGTCTCTACACTTGCTGCTTTATTTTTAACCAACTGCAGTTTTCTGATATTACCCAGTGAAGTATTGGACCAAACTATTGAGCAATAATCCAGCTTACTCAAAACCAAAGCTTGAGTTACTTGTTTGATAGTTTGTTGTGTCAGATATAGAGTGGACCCCTATCTGGTGGACTGGATCTACGATTACCTCACTGACAGGCCACAGTACGTCAGGCTGAAGGACACCACGTCTGACACTGTGGTCAGCAGCACTAGAGCCCCCCAGGGCACAGTGCTGGCCCCTCTTCTCTTCACCCTGTACACCTCGGACTTCTGTTACAACTCGGAGCTGTGTCACATACAGAAGTACGCTGATGACACAGCCATTGTTGGGTGTATCAGGGTTGACAGAGGAGGAGTATCGGAGTCTGGTGGAGGACTTTGCTCTCTGGGGTCACACTAACCACCTACAGCTCAACACCTCTAAGACAAAGGAGCTGGTCATTGACTTTGGGAGGTCCAGACCAAGACCGCGACCAGTCCTGCTAGAGGGAGCTGAGGTGGAGGCTGTGCAATCATACTAATACCTCGGGCTGTGGCTGGATAATAAACTGGACTGGACAACACACACCAAACACCTGTACAGGAAGACACAAAGCAGGTTGTACTTCCTGAGGAGATCGCGGTCTTTCAACATCTGTTTTACCAGTCTGTGGTTACCAGCGTCCTCTTCTACACTGTGGTGTGCTGGGGGGGGGCATATCCAAGAAGGACACCTCCAGACTGGTCGGCATGAAGCTGGACTCACTGGTGACGGTGGCAGAGAGGAGGACACTGGACAAACTGCTGGACATTATTGACAATGCCAGCCACCCCCTGCACACCGTCCTCAGCAACCAGAGGAGCCTGTTCAGTGAAAGGCTGCTCCTTCCCAACTGTAGGATCAACACACTCAAGAACTCGTTTGTCTGTCGTGCCATCACACTCTACAACTCCTCACTCGGGGGGAGGAGGAAATAGGGTAAAGAGGACAGAAGGGAAGGAGTGGTAGCCACTCACTGTGCAATAACTGTGCAATAATAATCTACTCATACATACCTGGACACTCTTCTTACTTATTCTCTTTGTGCAATAACTTGATCCACCACTTAAGTGCAATAATTTAATTTAATTTAACTGCTAATTTCTGCTAATGTCATTTATCCACTGTTTAACAACACAATGCCAAATACTGTCCTATATATTTATTTTTATTTATCTATATTTATCCTCTTTACAGTTCTCTACATTTATCTTATTTGATTTCATTTTCCGTGAATTTTATCTTATTTTATTTTTATTCTTATCTCTACTTTCTATATATAGCTAAGAGTTTATTGTTTACTGTTTATTGTTTACTTTCTATATATAGCTAAGAGTTTATTGTTTACTGTTTATTGTTTACTTTCTATATCTAGCAAATAGTTTATTGTTTATATTGTTTTATCTTGTGCTGTATTTTTTTATACCTCTTTATTTTTCCACACTGTTTTGTAAGCTGCTGGAAATTCAATTTCCTTGCGGGAGTCATCCCAAAGGGATCAATAAAGAGAAGTCTAAGTCTAAGTAGTAACGGGGTCATGATTTCTGGAAAGAGACACATGTTGAGTTCTTCAATTGTATTGATTTGGAGCTTTGAGCTCCACAAGCAGAGCCCCGTCTGGTTCTATTTACTGGAGAGAAGGCAGACATCTCTACACAACTCAGCAACTTACACCAAAACAATGAAGGTGGATAAATAAATCTACAGGTGAGCCGGAAAATATGTATTTTTGATTTGTGGCTGAACTGTCCATTTAAATTTACTTGCAGGTTGTATTCAGAGTACCCTTGAAAAAGAAGAAGACTAATTTGACATTGTTGAGAGTGCAGCACGGTTTATAGCACGAATAGCAATGACAACAATCTGAGATTACTCACATTAGACTGTGTGGATGCAGAGGAGAAATATAATATACAAGAACTGTAAATGTAGTGGTAGGTGTACAGTATACTGCAGTTCAACCAGTTACCAGTTTTACCAGTTTAGTTCCTCCTTTTTTTCCCTTAAATTCAAATTCAAACAAATCTGACTGTGTATAGCAGCGTATAAATAACATGCAAAAAACAGATGGGTTTTGTAAAAGAATGTAAAAGAGAATCAGTATGAAATGGGTGCATAAGAAGGTCGTAGTGCTGTTTAGAGACGTTATGATGACAGCTGAGATATGCTAAAGAGTTGTGTGTGACAATGTGATTACTGATGGAAAGTCTCCCAGCAGGATAGAGTTATGTAACCCAAGACAGGTTACAGTCAGTTAATGATCCAGTTAATGATGTTTCACTGAAATGAGAACATGAATCATGGTTCCTCAGTTCTAAACATGTTTGTTTAAATAAGTTGTCTGTAGTCAGCATTGTGGGGAAACAGCTAGCCTGGCTCTGTCCAAAGGAAAGTGTCCCAGCAGCGTCTGGCTGGTCCATCACTCTTTAACTGCAGAAGTTCTTTTTTCACTTTCTTAAAGGTGGAGTCAGTTATTGTGGAGAAAGATAGTTGATTGTTCCCAGAATGACAATGACACTTCAGTCGCAGTGCGATGAGCTCTTAGTGCAACCGTATATTCCCCAATGAAAGGTAGTCGAGTATCTGAAATCAAGTAACATAAAAATACCTCAAAACTGTACTTAAGTATTGCACTTTAGTAAATGTACTTACTTTATGTCTAACACTGCCATTCCTCCAAAACCTGCATGTCTAGCTTTGTTATATGTTAAAAATAAATAACTTTATTCTGCCCTACAAAGCCAAACCGCAGTAACTACACTAACAATGAAACTGAGGAAAATGGCTTCAAAGGTTTTTAACCATCCAGCCAAATGTGTTTTAGGTAGAACGGTGGTTATGTTCTTATTAAATATGTGTTCTCTAAGTTATTTTCATGGCTTAAAAATCATGACCAATTAGTTAGCCCCAAAACGGCAGATCCTGCACTCACAGATATATAGGCAGTGTATTTTGTGAGATTAACAATAATATATGAACTATTATCACTATCTGCTCCAATGACAGCGAGGGAGAGCGCAGTGACTGCAGGTTGATTATTAGATGGTTTCATTAGTTGGTAGTTATGTATGTACATCACTCAGTCTACACTTCTTTACTCTTACACCAATAAGTATCCTGTTGCTTATAATTATAATATAATATATTCTGATTAGTGTATTATCAGAAGCTTGTCTGTGTGTATATTCTGGTCTTTGTCCAGTTAATTTTATAATATGATGTAAATTGTTCTGATGCATTGTCACAATGTAAATGTTGTAAATGTTTAGTTTATAAGCTCTGAGTGTTTATTTCCTGTTGATTAGATCTGTTGCTCTGATATCATTTCTATATTTGTGTCTGTCTATCTCTTCCTTATGAGAGCAGGTGTAGATTATTAACAGCCTGCTGCATGTTATCATAAATACACATCAGACAGTAAAGGGAACTCATTCAGGTTGGGTCTCAAGACTTTCAAAGGTAAGTTTAGTCTCATTACTTTTTCTTATATGTAGCAATAATGAAATGATTAAAAAGGATCAAATAACTGCAAACAGGGACCAGCAGACAACTTTCTATTTTATTTGTAGTTTTTCACTTTGTTCCCTTCAATTTTAACAATGACAGTTTCAGGACATTGTTAAGAAGATAACAACATGCAAACATATATAATATTTCAAATATAATTAAAAGAGGTAAAGAAAGAATGATAGAGCACAATGAAGTATTAAAACAATAAATGAGAAATTAGCAGTAATATTTAGATATTTAGGAACAGAATCCATATAGCAAGAACATGTTTACATATTATTATTATTATTATTATTATTATTCTGTTGTTACCACAGTAAAAATGTCCCAATTAAGATGTTTTGCCCTCTGGTCACCATTTAATATCGGCTGAGTCCTGATCAACATTTATATTTTCATTAATAATAAAGGTTAATAAATTGCCTGCAACCAAGCTGTTATACATTTTTTAAAGGTAATCTATTAATATAAGTATATTATATATTTATTTAGACTAAATACCAAAGTAAGCAATAAAATATGGTAAGGAACCCTCTGTAGTGTTTGTTGGTTGTGTCGCTGTCTGGAGAGAATTTCTCTCTCCCTTTAAAAGTGTCCTACAGAGTTTGTTGCTTCAGTGCAGCCTTTACCTGAGTTACCTGAATGAACTGTTTTCTGCTGAGTGTTTATTTTCCTCGTCTGAACATCTTTTCCTCAGATCACATGAATAAATTACTCTTACTTGCTTTTTGTTTGTGGGGCTTTTGTTGCACTTGCAGTTGTGTGGTGAGTGTGCGGCTCTCCATCGCTCTCTGTCTCATCCTCTGACCAGGAGTTCAGCCCCACCTGCAGTGTTTCACTGTGGGCGGGGCTGAGCTCCTGTAAAAGCTGCACTCGTCACTGTCTTCTACATGTTCATCTTCTTCCTGTTTAACACAGAGTAGAATATTTGTAGGTGTATATGCTGCACCATCCAGTACCATCAAGTTTTCAAACAGTGGCATCGACTTGATACGAAGTATCTGTTGTTGTGGCATCCCTAGTTCTGACCCAACATTAATCCACTGAGAGGTATTATAGTGACGTTATTGATGAAACGTCTCCCAGCAGAACAGAGTTATGTAACCACAGACATATTATAGTCAGTTAATGATATTGTAGTTGACAGGAGACAGTACAGACAGGACATGAGGACACAGAGATGTAGATGACATGCAGCAAAGGTCCCTGAAACATTTTTATTATAAAATGTTGGTTTATTCCAAAATTTCATCAGAATAAAAGTCTAAGCTAAAATCAGAGCAGAGGGTTGTTCAACCAGTGGTCGGGCATCGAGTACAGAAGACAGATAAAATGTCTTCAACCAATGGACAAGAACATTAAACATTACATTTAATTGTGCGTATACTACAGGTAAACTGTCTTTGTGTGAACTTGCACCTCACAGCTTTACTGATATCACTGAACAGGGTCAGGTATTAAAACTGTCTCTGTTTCTTTAACCTGATCTCTCAAACAGGTTTCACTCTGAACAATGGAAGATTTCTACATTAACAACACATCACAGGACAACAGCTACAATTACAGCGACAACACCTCCAACAGCTACTATTACAGCAACATCTCCAACAGCTACAATTACAGCAACACCACCTCCAACTATGATAACGATGACTATTACGTTGATCCATTGTTCTTCCTAGATGTGGCAACATACATAATCTCTGGTATCGGCCTTCCTTTGACCCTGGTTGCCATCTGTGCTCTGTATTCTGAGGTATGTACATTATGACTGACATTTATTTATTACTGTCAGTCAGTCAGTCAGTCAGTCAGTCAGTCAGTCTGTCTGTCTGTTGATCTTGGGGGGCTAGGTGTCAGGGGGCTGGGACGAAGTGTTGTAATGAATGAATGAATTTACAGGAATAATTGATCACAGAATTAAAAGTTACATTATAATATATAATATATATATATTAGGGATGCTCGATATTGGCTTTTCTGCCGATATCCGATATTCCGATATTGTCCAACTCTCAATGTCCGATACCGATATCACCCGATACCGATATCACCCGAATACCGAACGATATCACCCGATACCGATATCACCCGATACCGATATCACCCGATACCGATATCACCTGATACCGATATCACCTGATACCGATATCACCTGATACCGATATCACCTGATACCGATATCTGCAGGCTTTTTACACCAAAACTGTAACAACATAACAACATAACAACATAACAAATCTCCTGTTGTGGAATTAACACATTGTGACTCATTTTATGGCGATGCCCCACTGGATGAATACATAAATGCAACATTTCCAAATGTAAACACTGTCTGTGCAAAATAAGAGAACAACTTTAACTTTCATTGTATTAATACTGAAAGGAGCGCTAACGCTAATCACTAGCTTTGGTTAATGTGTTTAATTGTATTATTCACCTGAAGGAGTGCTAATGTAAATTAAAGAACAGCTCAGAGCAGGGTCAAATATTTAAGGTGTATTGAACTTATTTTGTGTTAATATTAAAATCATTCAGCTTTAAATTGTTTGTTTGTTAGCCACCGTTAGCAACCAACCAGTCTAGTTGTTGTTGTTGTTGTTGTTATACGTCATCTAGCGCGCTGGTAAACGTTCCATGCTGCGTTCATGCAGGCTGGGAAATGCTGAAGCCTCCAGAACAAACATCGGTTATAAAAACCCGATACCGATAATTCCCAATATTACATTTTTTAATGAATATCGGACGATATTATCGGACATCACTAATTATTATTATATATTATATCATTTAAATTAAATCTGATTTTAATATGTGACAGTGTCAGCCTATTGTATGGTAGTGAAGTATGTCACACACACACACACACACAAACACTCACACACACACACACACACACACACACACACACACACACACACACACACACACACACACACACACACACACTCACACACTCACACACTCACACACACTGTTTACCTTTATCAATATTTTCCTGCAGGTGAAGAACGATCATGTTGCTCCGATCTACGTCATCAACCTTCTCCTTTCTGACCTCATTCAGTTCTGCTGCTCCACTGTTGCTGAGGCGTTAACATATTATTATCAGCTGTGGATCGTACGGTCCATCTTCTATGACATGTACTTCTACAGTCTGATGGTCAGTGTCTGCTTCATGGTGTGTATCGCCCTGGAAAGGTAACTATCTGTCTCATTATATGTACTTCAGTGTCTGACCATTATACCACTGTATGATTGTGAAGACCCTCAAAGACCATGTCTCCATCTTCTATTACAGGTTTTTGGTCGTTGTCTGTCCACTGTGGTACCGCTGCAGACGATCCATAAAGAGCTCTGTGCTGATCTGTGTCCTGGTCTGGGTTGTTTCTTCTGTCCTTTACTTATTAGCAGAATATTTAAATTACATCTCCTTCTGGATCCTCCTCCCCTTCCTCCTCCTTCCCTTCCCACTGTTCATATTCTTCCTTGTTGGGGTCCTGAAAGCTCTGTCTGCTTCCATCTCCGTCCCCTCTGATGAAAAACGTTTTTTGTTGTGGGAATTTTGGTTCTGGTGCTGCTTATTTACACACTGCTGTTCCTGCCACTCATTATTGGGATGCTGGTAGAGATATATAACGATACCCACCTCTTCCTGAGTTTGATGTTTGTTAGGTTGAGTCCTCTTGCAGACTTGGTTCTGTATATTTTCATGAGGAAGGGGATCATAGAAAAGATTTTGGCCTCTGTGTGTTGTTGCAGAAAGGACAGCAATGATATCAGCAGTTCATCAGTGTGAGAGAGAGAGAGACAGAGACACACAGAGAGAGAGAGAGAGAGAGACAGAGATAGAGACAGAGAGAGAGAGAGTGAGAGATATTTTTTTTGATTTTTGAACAATACTTTATTTACATTTAACTAACTGTAACAAACAGTTCCACAATCAATGAATCAGTTGAGGAAGGATGTGAACTTTAACTCTCCACCGGTCACCCGGCACAACAGCTCCTCATGAGCCCACTGCTGCTCAAACACATCTGTATTCCCTGTGACCCTGTGGAAGCAAAACTCCAGCCTCAGTCTGGCCTTCACATTGTACCTCCACAGGGTCACAGGGTCAAGGGTCGGCCCACCCTGCAGTCTGTCCCTACGAGTCAGGTATATCGACATTTTAGCCTCACCAATTAAAAAGTTTAGGAGTCGACACTTTACTTTTTCTGTTTTTTTAAAACCAACTCCACAAATAAAAACAGGGGCAGTAAAAATGACACCAAATAGATTAAAAACACGAGTTAAAACGTTAAAAATGTCTGCCAATCTCCTGCACTCAGTAAAAACATGGAAAATGTTCTCAGTCAGTCCACAGAATGGGCACTCCTTTACAACACTGTGATTAAGAACAGATAAAAAGGCATTGGTGGCAATGGCACCATGTAAAATCCTCCACTGGAGATCTCCAGTTCTTTTTTTTAGAGGAGGTTTGTATAATGTTCTCCACTGGGGGCTCAGCCCACCCAGCCTCTCAGTCCACACACACTGCGCTCTGTCACACAGGCGAGTTTTGTGGATAGTTTTTACACAGTTTGTGTACAGAGTTTTTTTGTCAGCCTTGTGTAGGCTCAATGTCCTCCCATCATTGTGTCTCAGGAGGGGGCCGCTGAGCTCTGTGAAACCAGGGCACAAGTAGATCTCGGGATACGGGTCTGTGGGGTCCGGCTCAGCCTCTCCCCTGCCGTATTTGAGGAGAAGGATTCTCTCCTTCTCCGTCAGCCTCCTCCTCCAGAGCTCTAGGCTCCTCTGCATCAGCCGGACAGAGCGCACCCCCAGCACAGAGCCCAGAGATTGGACATCTGTGAGCTCTGGTCCTGCTGCATCTATCAGTTGTTTGAGGCAGACAACTCTTGAGCTGCACAGCACCCCCATCAGCCCAGGCACGGTGCTGCAGCACACATCCATCTTTGCACCACAGATTATAGGCTCCTTTAATAACCAGTGCAGAGAGTTACACTTCTCACTTCTTTTACATTTAAAAAGCCCCCAGGATTTAAAAACACCCTGATAAAAAGGAGGCAACCCACCTAACTTTAAGAATTTAAAATCAGTTAAAAACAGAGCAGCATCCAGCCCCAGGTTATTGACACGCCTGAGTATGCAGCTGGCCACGTCTCTCCACACCAGATCTTCAGGTCCAGTCAGATACTTTTGAATGAACTGGAGCCTGAAGGTGGCTGTCCTGCTAGCCAGGTGGACCAGGCCCTGGCCCCCCTCATCTCTGGACAAAAACAATACAGACTGTGGTATCCAGTGCAATTTGTTCCAGAAGAAATTGACAATATTTACTTGAATCTGGGCAATGAGACCTGTTGGAGGGTCCAGACAGGCTAACCGGTGCCATAACATGGAGGCCACCAGGTTGTTTAGGATTAGGACCCTCCCTCTAAAAGATATTTGTGGGTGGAGCCACCTCCACTTAGCCAGTTTGTTATCCACTTTTTCTAAAATGTTTTCCCAGTTTTTCTTTCCAATGTCGCTGTTTCCGAGATAAATACCGAGATACTTTAAGCCTTCTCTTCTCCATATCAGGCTTTGAGGGAGAACAGGGAGGCCCTCCCGCCATTCACCAACAGCAAGAGCCTCGCTCTTCCTCCAGTTCACCCTTGCAGCCGACACAACAGAAAACTTCTGGATTACAGAATTTAAAACACACACATCCTGTTGATCTTTGATAAAAACAACGACATCATCAGCATAAGCAGATAAAACAACACTACTGTTAAAACCAGGTAAAAACAGGCCTCTAACAGATGATCTTATCTTTTGTAGGAGGGGTTCCAGGGAGAGTGCATAGAGCATCCCAGACAGGGCACAGCCCTGTCGGACGCCTCTATGCACTCTAAAAGGAGCACACAAGCCACCATTAAACTTTAGCACACTCTCAATGTCACTGTACAACACCTTGATCTTGGCTATGAGACCAGCGCTGAACCCAAACCTCTCCATGACCTTCCAAAGGAAGTCGTGTTCAACGCGGTCAAAAGCCTTTTCTTGATCTAATGAGATCAATCCAGTGTTTATGCCTAATGAACTGGAGACCTCCAAAACATCCCGAATGAGGTAGATATTATCTACCATAGACCTGCCGGGCACACAGTACGTCTGGTCCCGGTGGAGAATCTGCTCCATGGTTCCTTTCAGCCTATTGGCCAGGACTTTGGACAGTATTTTGTAGTCAGTGCAGAGGAGAGAGACAGGACGCCAGTTTCTGATTTCTTGCAAATTACCTTTCTTGGGCAAGAGGGTAATTATGGCTCTCCGACATGACAGTGGCAGTGACCCAGACACCAGGCTCTCATTAAAAACATCTATGATGTCATGGGCCAAGATGTCCCAGAAGGCTTTGTAGAACTCTACAGTGAGGCCGTCGATGCCTGGAGCCTTTCGTCCCTGCATGCTCTGCAGTGCCGCGTAGAGCTCTTGTGGAGTCAGTGGGCTGTCGAGCTGCTGGTTAGCCTCTCTAGATATCTGAGGAAGTCCACCACAGACCTCCTCCATCAGTTCTTCGTTTTCCTTAAACTCACTTTCAAACAACGAGGCGTAAAACTCCACAGCTCTTTTCCTTATCAGGCCTGGCTCTGTCAGCTCTTGCCCTGTCTCAGAGAGCAGAGAGTGGATTTGTCTCCTCTGCCCTTGTTTCTTCTCAAGCCCAAAGAAGAAACTCGATGGAGCATCCATCTCTGTGATATTTTGAACCCGGGACCGGACCAGCGCACCCTGTACTTTAGTGTCCAGCAGGTTGGCTAATGCCATCTTTTTAGTCTAGAGGATTTCAATATATCCTCGATTTCCTGTTTACTCACTTGTACACTCGAGATCCACAATATCAGTCTCCAGATCTCTGATAGATCTGGTGATGTCGCGTGTGACATTGAGCGTGTGCTGCTGACATAAAAGTTTAATTTGAACCTTTCCATGGTCCCACCACTGCCTCAGACTGACAAACTCGGTTTTTTTCTGTCTAAAATCATTCCAAAAATAACTTAAAGCCTCCTTGAACGATTTATCAACAGTTAAAACAGAGTTAAAATGCCAATAGGCACTTTTGGGTAAAATGTTTCTGATAAAAACATTACATAAAACCAAAGAATGATCAGTAAAACCAACTGGTAAAATCTTACACATTTTAACAACACTGACTCTGTGCTTAAAAACATAAAAACGATCAAGTCTGGCCAAAGAGATTCTGTTTTCTCTAACGTGGGACCATGTGTACTGTCTGCAGCCTGTGTGCATCCTTCTCCACACGTCCACCAGGCCATGGGAGGAGACCAGCTGCCTCAAGGCATGCTGGGATACTGGATGAGGCTCTGCATGGTTGCGATCTAAAATCTCATTTTCAGTACAATTAAAATCCCCACCCACAAATAAATAATCCTCCGGGCCACAGCTGTTTAAAATATCATTCATATTTTCAAAGAAGTGTTTCCTCTCTGCACCGTTGTTTGGAGCATAAATGTTGATAAAAACCACATTAAAATGTTCAAAACGAGCTCTGACTAAAAGACACCTCCCCTCCACAACATGCCTGACCTCCAGAGAGGTTGGAGTAAAACCTCTGGAGAACAGGAAGCCCACTCCTCCACTGAGGGTGGTGTTATGGCTTAAAATCAGTTCTCCTTCCCATTCTCTGCTCCAGTCTGCCTCGTTTCCAACATCACTGTGAGTTTCTTGTAGAAACAGAACATCAATATGTTTCATTTTAGCCGTTTCAAACACTACTGCTCTCTTTCTTGTTTCTCTGGCACCATTGACATTCAGACTGCCCACTTTAAAAACATTCATAATGATGGAGATGTTAAGAACAAGACTAAAAACAATCAATGAAATAAATAAAAATAAAATCCCTACATTCACCATCATTAAAAACTGAGTTGTTTTCTGACTTTAATAATCAGTTTTTTCAGTCTGAATATTTCTTGGTCAGTCAGCTCTGACTCTGCTCTGTGTTTCACAGTATACCTGGCTGAGTTATAGAAACCCTGCATATCAGGGAAGTACTGCTCTAACACTGGCTTCCTCATCCCTTTGGTCTGTTGTAAAAAAGACTTCAGTACATTGGCAGTATACACCTGAGCAGCAGCCTGCTGAGTGTGAGACAGGTCACTGCTGTCAGACACACACCCTTCACTGTCACTGCTGTCAGATAGAGCTGCTCTGTTCTCTGCAGCACTCGGTTTACCGGCCAGACGTCCGGCTTTACCACCCACCTCCACGGTCAACATGCTTCTCCTCTTACTGCGCTGTTTAAGAGGAGCAGACCCCCACCCAGACTCACAGGCCTCCATCTCTTCAGCCTCAGCTACTGTGCTCCCCTCACTCAGCTCACCTGCTAGTTTACCTGTCTCACACGACTCACCTACAGCCTCACCTGCCTCTCTCGCCTTACCTGCTTCACACTGTTTACCAACGACCTCAAATCCTTCACACAACTCACCTGTTCTTTTACCTGCCTCACCCAACTCACCTACAACCTCACCTACCTCACCCAACTCACCTACAACCTCACCTGCCTCACCCAACTCACCTACAACCTCACCTGCCTCTTTCACCTCACCTGGTTCACCTACCTCTTCTAGTTCACCTGTTACTTTACCTGCCTCACCCACTTCACCAGGAACCTCACCTGCCTCTCCACCGACACCTGTTTCACCCACATCCTCGACCAATTCACCTGCATCTTTATCTAAAATACCACCTGTCACCCCCACCTTACCTGTCACCTCACCCGTTTCCCCTCCCACCTCCTCCCTCTCACTACTCACCTCAGTGCTCAGAGAGAGACACAGAGAGACAGAGAGAGAGAGACAGAGAGAGACAGAGAGAGACAGAGAGAGACAGAGACAGAGACAGAGAGAGAGACAGAGAGAGAGAGAGAGAGAGAGACAGAGAGAGAGAGAGAGAGAGAGAGACAGAGAGAGAGAATGAGAGAGAGAGAGAGAGAGAGAGAGAGAGAGAGAGAGAGAGAGAGACAGAGACAGAGAGAGAGAGAGAGAGAGAGACAGAGACAGAGAGAGAATGAGAGATTTTTTTTGATTTTTGAACAATACTTTATTTACATTTAACTAACTGTAACAAACAGTTACACAATCAATAGATCAGTTGAGGAAGGATGTGAACTTTAACTCTCCACCGGTCACCCGGCACAACAGCTCCTCATGAGCCCACTGCTGCTCAAACACATCTGTATTCCCTGTGACCCTGTGGAAGCAAAACTCCAGCCTCAGTCTGGCCTTCACATTGTACCTCCACAGGGTCACAGGGTCAAGGGTCGGCCCACCCTGCAGTCTGTCCCTACGAGTCAGGTATATCGACATTTTAGCCTCACCAATTAAAAAGTTTAGGAGTCGACACTTTACTTTTTCTGTTTTTTTAAAACCAACTCCACAAATAAAAACAGGGGCAGTAAAAATGACACCAAATAGATTAAAAACACGAGTTAAAACGTTAAAAATGTCTGCCAATCTCCTGCACTCAGTAAAAACATGGAAAATGTTCTCAGTCAGTCCACAGAATGGGCACTCCTTTACAACACTGTGATTAAGAACAGATAAAAAGGCATTGGTGGCAATGGCACCATGTAAAATCCTCCACTGGAGATCTCCAGTTCTTTTTCTTAGAGGAGGTTTGTATAATGTTCTCCACTGGGGGCTCAGCCCACCCAGCCTCTCAGTCCACACACACTGCGCTCTGTCACACAGGCGAGTTTTGTGGATAGTTTTTACACAGTTTGTGTACAGAGTTTTTTTGTCAGTCTTGTGTAGGCTCAATGTACTCCCATCATTGTGTCTCAGGAGGGGGCCGCTGAGCTCTGTGAAACCAGGGCACAAGTAGATCTCGGGATAAGGGTCTGTGGGGTCCGGCTCAGCCTCTCCCCTGCCGTATTTGAGGAGAAGGATTCTCTCCTTCTCCGTCAGCCTCCTCCTCCAGAGCTCTAGGCTCCTCTGCGTCAGCCGGACAGAGCGTACCCCCAGCACAGAGCCCAGAGATTGGACATCTGTGAGCTCTGGTCCTGCTGCATCTATCAGTTGTTTGAGGCAGACAACTCTTGAGCTGCACAGCACCCCCATCAGCCCCGGCACAGTGCTGCAGCACACGTCCATCTTTGCACCACAGATTATAGGCTCCTTTAATAACCAGTGCAGAGAGTTACACTTCTCACTTCTTTTACATTTAAAAAGCCCCCAGGATTTAAAAACACCCTGATAAAAAAGGAGGCAACCCACCTAACTTTAAGAATTTAAAATCAGTTAAAAACAGAGCAGCATCCAGCCCCAGGTTATTGACACGCCTGAGTATGCAGCTGGCCACGTCTCTCCACACCAGATCTTCAGGTCCAGTCAGATACTTTTGAATGAACTGGAGCCTGAAGGTGGCTGTCCTGCTAGCCAGGTGGACCAGGCCCTGGCCCCCCTCATCTCTGGATAAAAACAATACAGACTGTGGTATCCAGTGCAATTTGTTCCAGAAGAAATTGACAATCTTCACCTGGATCTGGGCAATGAGACCTGTTGGAGGGTCCAGACAAGCTAACCGGTGCCATAACATGGAGGCCACCAGATTGTTTAAAATTAGGACCCTCCCTCTAAAAGATATTTGTGGGTGAAGCCACCTCCACTTAGCCAGTTTGTTATCTACTGTTTCTAAAATGTTTTCCCAGTTTTTTTTCCAATGTCGCTGTTCCCAAGATAAATACCGAGATACTTTAAGCCTTCTCTTCTCCATATCAGGCTTTGAGGGAGAACAGGGAGGCCCTCCCGCCATTCACCAACAGCAAGAGCCTCGCTCTTCCTCCAGTTCACCCTCGCAGCCGACACAACAGAAAACTTCTCGATTACAGAATTTAAAACACACACATCCTGTTGATCTTTGATAAAAACAACGACATCGTCAGCATAAGCAGATAAAACAACACTACTGTTAAAACCAGGTAAAAACAGGCCTCGAACAGATGATCTTATCTTTTGTAGGAGGGTTCCAGGGAGAGTGCATAGAGCATCCCAGACAGGGCACAGCCCTGTCGGACGCCTCTATGCACTCTAAAAGGAGCACACAAGCCACCATTAAACTTTAGCACACTCTCAATGTCACTGTACAACACCTTGATCTTGGCTATGAGACCAGCGCTGAACCCAAACCTCTCCATGACCTTCCAAAGGAAGTCGTGTTCAACGCGGTCAAAAGCCTTTTCTTGATCTAATGAGATCAATCCAGTGTTTATGCCTAATGAACTGGAGACCTCCAAAACATCCCGAATGAGGTAGATATTATCTACCATAGACCTGCCGGGCACACAGTACGTCTGGTCCCGGTGGAGAATCTGCTCCATGGTTCCTTTCAGCCTATTGGCCAGGACTTTGGACAGTATTTTGTAGTCAGTGCAGAGGAGAGAGACAGGACGCCAGTTTCTGATTTCTTGCAAATTGCCTTTCTTGGGCAAGAGGGTAATTACGGCTCTCCGACATGAGAGTGGCATTGACCCAGACACCAGGCTCTCATTAAAAACATCTATGAGGTCATGGGCCAAGATGTCCCAGAAGGCTTTGTAGAACTCTACAGTGAGGCCGTCGATGCCTGGAGCCTTTCGTCCCTGCATGCTCTGCAGTGCCGCGTAGAGCTCTTGTGGAGTCAGTGGGCTGTCGAGCTGCTGGTTAGCCTCTCTAGACACCTGAGGAAGTCCACCACAGACCTCCTCCATCAGTTCTTCGTTCTCCTTGAACTCACTCTCAAACAATGAGGCGTAAAACTCCACAGCTCTTTGCCTTATCAGGCCTGGCTCTGTCAGCTCTTGCCCTGTCTCAGAGAGCAGAGAGTGAATTTGTCTCCTCTGCCCTTGTTTCTTCTCAAGCCCAAAGAAGAAACTCGATGGAGCATCCATCTCCGTGATGTTTTGAACCCGGGACCGGACCAGCGCACCCTGTACTTTAGTGTCCAGCAGGTTGGCTAAAGCCATCTTTTTAGTCTTGAGGATTTCAATATATCCTCGATTTCCTGTGGACTCACTTGTACACTCGAGATCCACAATATCAGTCTCCAGATCTCTGATAGATCTGGTGATGTCGCGTGTGACATTGAGCGTGTGCTGCTGACATAAAAGTTTAATTTGAACCTTTCCATGGTCCCACCACTGCCTCAGACTGACAAACTCGGTTTTTTTCTGTTTAAAATCATTCCAAAAATAACTTAAAGCCTCCTTGAAAGATTTATCAACAGTTAAAACAGAGTTAAAATGCCAATAGGCGCTTTTGGGTAAAATGTTTCTGATAAAAACATTACATAAAACCAAAGAATGATCAGTAAAACCAACTGGTAAAATCTTACACATTTTAACAACACTGACTCTGTGCTTAAAAACATAAAAACGATCAAGTCTGGCCAAAGAGATTCTGTTTTCTCTAACGTGGGACCATGTGTACTGTCTGCAGCCTGTGTGCATCCTTCTCCACACGTCCACCAGGCCATGGGAGGAGACCAGCTGCCTCAAGGCATGCTGGGATACTGGATGAGGCTCTGCATGGTTGCGATCTAAAATCTCATTTTCAGTACAATTAAAATCCCCACCCACAAATAAATAATCCTCCGGGCCACAGCTGTTTAAAATATCATTCATATTTTCAAAGAAGTGTTTCCTCTCTGCACCGTTGTTTGGAGCATAAATGTTGATAAAAACCACATTAAAATGTTCAAAACGAGCTCTGACTAAAAGACACCTCCCCTCCACAACATGCCTGACCTCCAGAGAGGTTGGAGTAAAACCTCTGGAGAACAGGAAGCCCACTCCTCCACTGAGGGTGGTGTTATGGCTTAAAATCAGTTCTCCTTCCCATTCTCTGCTCCAGTCTGCCTCGTTTCCAACATCACTGTGAGTTTCTTGTAGAAACAGAACATCAATATGTTTCATTTTAGCCGTTTCAAACACTACTGCTCTCTTTCTTGTTTCTCTGGCACCATTGACATTCAGACTGCCCACTTTAAAAACATTCATAATGATGGAGATGTTAAGAACAAGACTAAAAACAATCAATGAAATAAATAAAAATAAAATCCCTACATTCACCATCATTAAAAACTGAGTTGTTTTCTGACTTTAATAATCAGTTTTTTCAGTCTGAATATTTCTTGGTCAGTCAGCTCTGACTCTGCTCTGTGTTTCACAGTATACCTGGCTGAGTTATAGAAACCCTGCATATCAGGGAAGTACTGCTCTAACACTGGCTTCCTCATCCCTTTGGTCTGTTGTAAAAAAGACTTCAGTACATTGGCAGTATACACCTGAGCAGCAGCCTGCTGAGTGTGAGACAGGTCACTGCTGTCAGACACACACCCTTCACTGTCACTGCTGTCAGATAGAGCTGCTCTGTTCTCTGCAGCACTCGGTTTACCGGCCAGACGTCCGGCTTTACCACCCACCTCCACGGTCAACATGCTTCTCCTCTTACTGCGCTGTTTAAGAGGAGCAGACCCCCACCCAGACTCACAGGCCTCCATCTCTTCAGCCTCAGCTACTGTGCTCCCCTCACTCAGCTCACCTGCTAGTTTACCTGTCTCACACGACTCACCTACAGCCTCACCTGCCTCTCTCGCCTTACCTGCTTCACACTGTTTACCAACGACCTCAAATCCTTCACACAACTCACCTGTTCTTTTACCTGCCTCACCCAACTCACCTACAACCTCACCTACCTCACCCAACTCACCTACAACCTCACCTGCCTCACCCAACTCACCTACAACCTCACCTGCCTCACCCAACTCACCTACAACCTCACCTACCTCACCCAACTCACCTACAACCTCACCTGCCTCACCCAACTCACCTACAACCTCACCTGCCTCTTTCACCTCACCTGGTTCACCTACCTCTTCTAGTTCACCTGTTACTTTACCTGCCTCACCCACTTCACCAGGAACCTCACCTGCCTCTCCACCGACACCTGTTTCACCCACATCCTCGACCAATTCACCTGCATCTTTATCTAAAATACCACCTGTCACCCCCACCTTACCTGTCACCTCACCCGTTTCCCCTCCCACCTCCTCCCTCTCACTACTCACCTCAGTGCTCAGAGAGAGACACAGAGAGACAGAGAGAGAGAGACAGAGAGAGACAGAGAGAGACAGAGAGAGACAGAGACAGAGACAGAGAGAGAGACAGAGAGAGAGAGAGAGAGAGAGACAGAGAGAGAGAGAGAGACAGAGAGACAGAGAGAGAGAATGAGAGAGAGAGAGACAGAGAGAGAGAGAGAGAGAGAGAGAGAGAGACAGAGACAGAGAGAGAGAGAGAGAGAGAGACAGAGACAGAGAGAGAATGAGAGATTTTTTTGATTTTTGAACAATACTTTATTTACATTTAACTAACTGTAACAAACAGTTACACAATCAATAGATCAGTTGAGGAAGGATGTGAACTTTAACTCTCCACCGGTCACCCGGCACAACAGCTCCTCATGAGCCCACTGCTGCTCAAACACATCTGTATTCCCTGTGACCCTGTGGAAGCAAAACTCCAGCCTCAGTCTGGCCTTCACATTGTACCTCCACAGGGTCACAGGGTCAAGGGTCGGCCCACCCTGCAGTCTGTCCCTACGAGTCAGGTATATCGACATTTTAGCCTCACCAATTAAAAAGTTTAGGAGTCGACACTTTACTTTTTCTGTTTTTTTAAAACCAACTCCACAAATAAAAACAGGGGCAGTAAAAATGACACCAAATAGATTAAAAACACGAGTTAAAACGTTAAAAATGTCTGCCAATCTCCTGCACTCAGTAAAAACATGGAAAATGTTCTCAGTCAGTCCACAGAATGGGCACTCCTTTACAACACTGTGATTAAGAACAGATAAAAAGGCATTGGTGGCAATGGCACCATGTAAAATCCTCCACTGGAGATCTCCAGTTCTTTTTCTTAGAGGAGGTTTGTATAATGTTCTCCACTGGGGCTCAGCCCACCCAGCCTCTCAGTCCACACACACTGCGCTCTGTCACACAGGCGAGTTTTGTGGATAGTTTTTACACAGTTTGTGTACAGAGTTTTTTTGTCAGTCTTGTGTAGGCTCAATGTACTCCCATCATTGTGTCTCAGGAGGGGGCCGCTGAGCTCTGTGAAACCAGGGCACAAGTAGATCTCGGGATAAGGGTCTGTGGGGTCCGGCTCAGCCTCTCCCCTGCCGTATTTGAGGAGAAGGATTCTCTCCTTCTCCGTCAGCCTCCTCCTCCAGAGCTCTAGGCTCCTCTGCGTCAGCCGGACAGAGCGTACCCCCAGCACAGAGCCCAGAGATTGGACATCTGTGAGCTCTGGTCCTGCTGCATCTATCAGTTGTTTGAGGCAGACAACTCTTGAGCTGCACAGCACCCCCCATCAGCCCCGGCACAGTGCTGCAGCACACGTCCATCTTTGCACCACAGATTATAGGCTCCTTTAATAACCAGTGCAGAGAGTTACACTTCTCACTTCTTTTACATTTAAAAAGCCCCCAGGATTTAAAAAACACCCTGATAAAAAGGAGGCAACCCACCTAACTTTAAGAATTTAAAATCAGTTAAAAACAGAGCAGCATCCAGCCCCAGGTTATTGACACGCCTGAGTATGCAGCTGGCCACGTCTCTCCACACCAGATCTTCAGGTCCAGTCAGATACTTTTGAATGAACTGGAGCCTGAAGGTGGCTGTCCTGCTAGCCAGGTGGACCAGGCCCTGGCCCCCTCATCTCTGGATAAAAACAATACAGACTGTGGTATCCAGTGCAATTTGTTCCAGAAGAAATTGACAATCTTCACCTGGATCTGGGCAATGAGACCTGTTGGAGGGTCCAGACAAGCTAACCGGTGCCATAACATGGAGGCCACCAGATTGTTTAAAATTAGGACCCTCCCTCTAAAAGATATTTGTGGGTGAAGCCACCTCCACTTAGCCAGTTTGTTATCTACTGTTTCTAAAATGTTTTCCCAGTTTTTTTTTTCCAATGTCGCTGTTCCCAAGATAAATACCGAGATACTTTAAGCCTTCTCTTCTCCATATCAGGCTTTGAGGGAGAACAGGGAGGCCCTCCCGCCATTCACCAACAGCAAGAGCCTCGCTCTTCCTCCAGTTCACCCTCGCAGCCGACACAACAGAAAACTTCTCGATTACAGAATTTAAAACACACACATCCTGTTGATCTTTGATAAAAACAACGACATCGTCAGCATAAGCAGATAAAACAACACTACTGTTAAAACCAGGTAAAAACAGGCCTCGAACAGATGATCTTATCTTTTGTAGGAGGGGTTCCAGGGAGAGTGCATAGAGCATCCCAGACAGGGCACAGCCCTGTCGGACGCCTCTATGCACTCTAAAAAGGAGCACACAAGCCACCATTAAACTTTAGCACACTCTCAATGTCACTGTACAACACCTTGATCTTGGCTATGAGACCAGCGCTGAACCCAAACCTCTCCATGACCTTCCAAAGGAAGTCGTGGTTCAACGCGGTCAAAAGCCTTTTCTTGATCTAATGAGATCAATCCAGTGTTTATGCCTAATGAACTGGAGACCTCCAAAACATCCCGAATGAGGTAGATATTATCTACCATAGACCTGCCGGGCACACAGTACGTCTGGTCCCGGTGGAGAATCTGCTCCATGGTTCCTTTCAGCCTATTGGCCAGGACTTTGGACAGTATTTTGTAGTCAGTGCAGAGGAGAGAGACAGGACGCCAGTTTCTGATTTCTTGCAAATTGCCTTTCTTGGGCAAGAGGGTAATTACGGCTCTCCGACATGAGAGTGGCATTGACCCAGACACCAGGCTCTCATTAAAAACATCTATGAGGTCATGGGCCAAGATGTCCCAGAAGGCTTTGTAGAACTCTACAGTGAGGCCGTCGATGCCTGGAGCCTTTCGTCCCTGCATGCTCTGCAGTGCCGCGTAGAGCTCTTGTGGAGTCAGTGGGCTGTCGAGCTGCTGGTTAGCCTCTAGACACCTGAGGAAGTCCACCACAGACCTCCTCCATCAGTTCTTCGTTCTCCTTGAACTCACTCTCAAACAATGAGGCGTAAAACTCCACAGCTCTTTGCCTTATCAGGCCTGGCTCTGTCAGCTCTTGCCCTGTCTCAGAGAGCAGAGAGTGAATTTGTCTCCTCTGCCCTTGTTTCTTCTCAAGCCCAAAGAAGAAACTCGATGGAGCATCCATCTCCGTGATGTTTTGAACCCGGGACCGGACCAGCGCACCCTGTACTTTAGTGTCCAGCAGGTTGGCTAAAGCCATCTTTTTAGTCTTGAGGATTTCAATATATCCTCGATTTCCTGTGGACTCACTTGTACACTCGAGATCCACAATATCAGTCTCCAGATCTCTGATAGATCTGGTGATGTCGCGTGTGACATTGAGCGTGTGCTGCTGACATAAAAGTTTAATTTGAACCTTTCCATGGTCCCACCACTGCCTCAGACTGACAAACTCGGTTTTTTTCTGTTTAAAATCATTCCAAAAATAACTTAAAGCCTCCTTGAAAGATTTATCAACAGTTAAAACAGAGTTAAAATGCCAATAGGCGCTTTTGGGTAAAATGTTTCTGATAAAAACATTACATAAAACCAAAGAATGATCAGTAAAACCAACTGGTAAAATCTTACACATTTTAACAACACTGACTCTGTGCTTAAAAACATAAAAACGATCAAGTCTGGCCAAAGAGATTCTGTTTTTTCTCTAACGTGGGACCATGTGTACTGTCTGCAGCCTGTGTGCATCCTTCTCCACACGTCCACCAGGCCATGGGAGGAGACCAGCTGCCTCAAGGCATGCTGGGATACTGGATGAGGCTCTGCATGGTTGCGATCTAAAATCTCATTTTCAGTACAATTAAAATCCCCACCCACAAATAAATAATCCTCCGGGCCACAGCTGTTTAAAATATCATTCATATTTTCAAAGAAGTGTTTCCTCTCTGCACCGTTGTTTGGAGCATAAATGTTGATAAAAACCACATTAAAATGTTCAAAACGAGCTCTGACTAAAAGACACCTCCCCTCCACAACATGCCTGACCTCCAGAGAGGTTGGAGTAAAACCTCTGGAGAACAGGAAGCCCACTCCTCCACTGAGGGTGGTGTTATGGCTTAAAATCAGTTCTCCTTCCCATTCTCTGCTCCAGTCTGCCTCGTTTCCAACATCACTGTGAGTTTCTTGTAGAAACAGAACATCAATATGTTTCATTTTAGCCGTTTCAAACACTACTGCTCTCTTTCTTGTTTCTCTGGCACCATTGACATTCAGACTGCCCACTTTAAAAACATTCATAATGATGGAGATGTTAAGAACAAGACTAAAAACAATCAATGAAATAAATAAAAATAAAATCCCTACATTCACCATCATTAAAAACTGAGTTGTTTTCTGACTTTAATAATCAGTTTTTTCAGTCTGAATATTTCTTGGTCAGTCAGCTCTGACTCTGCTCTGTGTTTCACAGTATACCTGGCTGAGTTATAGAAACCCTGCATATCAGGGAAGTACTGCTCTAACACTGGCTTCCTCATCCCTTTGGTCTGTTGTAAAAAAGACTTCAGTACATTGGCAGTATACACCTGAGCAGCAGCCTGCTGAGTGTGAGACAGGTCACTGCTGTCAGACACACACCCTTCACTGTCACTGCTGTCAGATAGAGCTGCTCTGTTCTCTGCAGCACTCGGTTTACCGGCCAGACGTCCGGCTTTACCACCCACCTCCACGGTCAACATGCTTCTCCTCTTACTGCGCTGTTTAAGAGGAGCAGACCCCCACCCAGACTCACAGGCCTCCATCTCTTCAGCCTCAGCTACTGTGCTCCCCTCACTCAGCTCACCTGCTAGTTTACCTGTCTCACACGACTCACCTACAGCCTCACCTGCCTCTCTCGCCTTACCTGCTTCACACTGTTTACCAACGACCTCAAATCCTTCACACAACTCACCTGTTCTTTTACCTGCCTCACCCAACTCACCTACAACCTCACCTACCTCACCCAACTCACCTACAACCTCACCTGCCTCACCCAACTCACCTACAACCTCACCTACCTCACCCAACTCACCTACAACCTCACCTACCTCACCCAACTCACCTACAACCTCACCTGCCTCACCCAACTCACCTACAACCTCACCTGCCTCTTTCACCTCACCTGGTTCACCTACCTCTTCTAGTTCACCTGTTACTTTACCTGCCTCACCCACTTCACCAGGAACCTCACCTGCCTCTCCACCGACACCTGTTTCACCCACATCCTCGACCAATTCACCTGCATCTTTATCTAAAATACCACCTGTCACCCCCACCTTACCTGTCACCTCACCCGTTTCCCCCTCCCACCTCCTCCCTCTCACTACTCACCTCAGT